>NC_143522.1:11090383-11400383 GCF_031878675.1 Megascapheus bottae
CAGATCTCAGCTTCCTGAGTAGCTAGGATTACAGGCATGAACCGCCACACCCTGCAACATTTTTTTTTTTTTTTAAAAGAGCTTACTTTTGCTTGATAGTTCAGACTGATACCACCAAGCCTGGCTACTTTTTATGTGGGTCATGGGGATTGAACTTGTACAAGTCCCAGAATTTGCAAAAAAAGTGACATGTTCAGAGCCTAAGGCTAGAAATACAAAATGAGTCTACCTCTAAAAGGTCCCAGTATAAGGAAGCAAATGCTTTCAATAAATTGGAAATATGGGGAGAAGATAGCTAACCACTGAGTCTTAGAAATAACACATCTCAAATTTGCTTTCTATAGGAAATATGCCTGTGTGTGTGGTGTGAGAGAGAGTTCTTTTCTTGATTTAGCAGGATTCAACCTGGTATCAGACTAGCTCATATGTAGTCACTTCAGGCCCACCAGCACTCTGAATGTTTCATCTTTCAACATTTACTACTTACTGGGTTTGCCACCGTTTGTTTTATTATTTGCCCCACTCCCAAGTTTGGAACACTTCTGTTTGGCCCTCCTGAGAAACTAGGACAAGTGTTATTAGGCCTATTTATTTATTTAGATACTGGGAATTGATCCCAGGACATCGTACTTGATAGGCAAGCACCTTGCCGCTGAACTACATCTCAGCCCCAATTATTTTTTAAAATTGAAACT
This sequence comes from Megascapheus bottae, assembly GCF_031878675.1. NCBI lineage: Eukaryota > Metazoa > Chordata > Mammalia > Rodentia > Geomyidae > Megascapheus > Megascapheus bottae. The sequence goes on from NC_143522.1 coordinate 11,091,079, forward strand.
TTATAAGTATGCCCAGTTTAGTTTTAAACTGTCCATGTCATCACTGGTGGTTAAAAGCAAACTGAAAGTCATTTTTTTCTCCCTCCACCTACAATTGACCCGCTAGCTTAAAAACTTGGTTATCTTGTGAGTGTGGCACATACCTGTAATGCTAGCTACTCAGGAGGTTGAGCTTGTTTTTCTGGGTCATAGGGCTTGAACTCGGTCTGAGAATTGTCCCTGAGCTCTTCAGCTCAAGGGTAGGGTGATACCCTAGAACCACAGCCCCACTTCCCATTTTCTAGAGGTTAACTGGAGATAAAAGTCTCCTGGGCCTGGGCTGGCTTTGAACCTTGATCCTCAGATCTCAGCCCCCTGAGTAGCAAGGATTACATGTATGAGTCATCACACCCAGCTGATTAAATGTTGAGTTTTGAGGCCAGTCTGGACCAAAAAAGCTCACTAGACTCCCATCTCCAATGCACCAGCAAAAAAAAAAACAAACAAAAACGGACTGTAGACATGGCTCAATGGTATAGCACGAATCAAGCAAGTATGCTGAGCTGAGCAGGTGGGAAGCCCAGAGTTCAAATGGGAGGGGGAGGGATTACCATAAAGATTCTTTCTTTGTTGTTTTTTTTTGGCCAGTCTTGGGCTTTCTCAAGGCTAAAGCTCTACCACTTGAGACTCAGCATCACTTCCGGCTATGTAATGTGGTACCAAGGAATAGAATGCGGGTCTTCATGCATGCTAGGCAAGCACTCTACCACTAGGCCAAACTCCCTGCCCTAAAGATTCTTTTAGTATGTGTTTATCAACTGTTTGAATTCCAATTCAACCTATTTTAGTTGATGCCATTCCATGTACTAGTGGAAACCTGAGATGTTTGATAGGTTTTTTTTTTTTTGTATTACAGATTTTGTAATCAAAGTAAAACACAGAATTTGTCTATATTTGTTTACATGAACTGCTCTTTGTTGTGATTCTCCCCCCATACAAGTGAACCAAGTGGTAAAAACGTGTCTTATGATAAGATGGAAGCAAAAGTGAGAAATTTAGATACCCTAGCCCTTCAAACTTTACCTGTTAAATGAAGGTAAACAACACTTCCCTCTTATAGCTCCCCACTTTTTTAATGTGTGGAAGCTACTGAGTAATGTTGAACAAGTACCCTGAAGGTAGGGGTATATGGTCTGCATAGCGAAGGCTGCCTACCTCAAAATTCCCTTCCTCACTGTTGTTACTATAGTCATGCACAACCATTTCCAGTCTGAGATTTTTTTCCTTTGCCAGTCCTGGGGCTTGAACTCTGGGACTGGGCTCTGTCTCTGAGCTTCTCTGTGCTCAAGGCTAGTGTTCTTCCACTACCAAAACGCCACTTCCAGCTTCACTTTATTTGGTACTGCAGAATTAAACCCAGGGTCTAGGCCAGCCCAGCCCCAGCATTTTTTTTTTTTTTTAGGGAGAAAATAGGCCTGATTTTGAATACTATGTATCTCAAGCAACTTGCTGTGTAGCTCAGGCTCACTATTGTGTCAACACCTCTAGTGTTGCATCCTCCCTCCAAAGCCAGTACTGCAGATTTCACCCTAAGGTCTTGTGCATGCTAAGGAACTGCACATTAGTTTCCTGATTACTTATGGATTTCAACATTACCTCATTCACCCTAGATTAAAGTGTGGTGGAATACCTGTTTGTTGTTGTTGTTGTTTTTGTTTTTTGGGTTTTTTTTTTTTTGCCAGTCCTGGGCTTCAGCTCAGGGCCTGAGCACTGTCTTTGTCTTTGGACTTTCTCGAAGCTTGAGCTCTCACACTTGAGCCTCAGCACCACTTCCGGCTTTTTTCTATGTATGTGGTACTGAAGAATCGAACCCAGGTCCTCGTGCATGTTAGGCAAGCACTCTACCACTAGGCCAAACTCCGGCCCCCCTTTTTTTAAACTTTGAATTGCAGATAAATGCGAGAGCGATAGGTAGGTCTCTGTCACATCTTGGATAACAGTGATACAGACTGGGTAAAATTTGGCGGATGCAAGAAAAAATCGAGTGACTGCAAACCATAAGCCAGATATTGTTAGGTTTGGCATTTCTAAACAGGACCCATTTGCGCTGTCTGAGAGCTTACCTTGGTTCTCAAACTTGGAGCGGAGAACTTAGGAGAATGCTGGAAAAGGAGATAGAGCGACAGAGCTGGTCCACATTTAGAGTGGTTTGTGATGCCACCACTTGCAGACGGAGAAACACGGAGCCTGCTCAGCGTGCGAGACGCAAACCCAGCCCGGGACTTCAGCCTTGGTCCCAAGTGCGCCGGGTGCAATCTTGCTTGCGTTGCCGGAAGCTCCGCCTCTTCTCTTGCCAACGACGCCAGAGCCGGAAATGACGACACGGGTGAGGCCTCCAGGGCGGGGCCTGGGACGGACAGCTTTGAGGGCCGCGATTTCACATCGGAAACAAAACAGCGGCGGCTCCAGAGGAAATCTCGCTGCGAGCGGGCGGGCGGCCCCAGACGAGAAGGAGAAGGTGCGTGATTGGGAGTCCGAGTGGGCAGCGGTATGGAGCGCCCCTGACCCGGAACGGACACGGGCGGCCGCGGGTTGGGCCCGGTCCTTTGTGGCCGCGGGCTGCGGGCCGCGGAGCCGGTGTCCCCGAGGCTGAGGGGCGGGGCGCGGCCGGGTTGAGACCGAGGAAGCCCCGCGGGGGAGCTAGGTGAGGCGGCCGGTTTCTCGGGCTCCGAGCGGCGCGGCCAAGTTGCAGGAAGAACTCCCTCAGAGCCTCGGTCTGGAAACCCGGGCCTATACCGGGTGGCTCCGGGAGCCGGGAGAGTGGCCGCTTTGACCGGGGATACAGCGGGACAAGGGGCAGCGCCTGCCCGGGGCAGCCTGAAAAAAGTGAGTCCTGAGTTTTTCTGTCCCCAAGTGAGTGACAGTCGCGGCTGAGTTCCCCTGGTCTTGCTGGCCAGGCGGAAGACGGCTCTAATGCTCCCTCCTTCCTCTGTAGACTGTCACGGTACTGTGTGCCCCAGGTTTGCTAAGGTTTTCACTTTTTTTTTTTTTTTTTTGCCTTTTCGTCCCTTTCAGTCTTCCTTATGTAAGTAACGCTGTTGCAGTTCAGTCGTTGGTTTTATGCACATCAGACTGGTAGCGGGGTCTGCAGTGCAGAAGGTTATTGCAATTACTTCTTTCTACATGATTCAGAAAATTAAATGAGGGTTTGATTTCTGATACGTTGATAGAGCCTTAGGTGATCAGGACATGGCAACCAGTTGAGGAGCAAGGCAGAAAGGGTAAAGTGGACCCAGGAGTTTTTAAGTTTAGACAATGGGAAAAGGCCATTTCAGAAATAAGGAAGTTGGGGGAAAAGAACTGATGAGGAAGTGGTTGGGGAAGTATCACTTTTGAAATGTCAGTGGGTGACAATGTCCTGGGGTCCAGGACCTGAGCTCTAAACATGACTCACTTTATATAGACTGGTTGATGTTGAAGGCGTAGAGGATATGCTTAAGGGACAGACACATAGGAACACTCAGCATGAACAGTGGAAGGAAGCAGCTGAAGAGAATTGAATGTGGTAGAAACAGAGCCACAAGAGTACAGTATCACTAAGAAAGCTCTTTAAGTATTAACAGAAGCAAAACCTGATTCCGTTATATCCCCCGCATCTTTCACAGTGTCTGATTACAGGAGAAAGCCAATGCTTGTAGGATTTTGTTGTTTGTTTTTTGAAAGTACTGCGTTTTGAGGGCAGGAGTGTGGCCTAGTGATAGAGTGCTTGCCTAACATGCACAAAGCCCTGGGTTTGATTCCTTAGTAACATATACAAAGAAAAAGGCACAAGTGGTGCTATGGCTCAAGTGGTACAGCACTATTCTTGAGAAAGCCCAAAGACAATGGCCAAGCCTTGAGTTCAAGCCCCAAGACTGGCAAAAAAAAAAAAAAAAAAAAAAGGTGCGGGGAGAAAGTACTGCAATTTGAAGTAGGGATCTTAAAGGAACTTGTTAAGCAGGCCTTCTACCGCTTGAGTTATGCCCTCAGTTTTGTTTTGTTTTTTGTTTAGTTATTTTTTAGGTAGAGTTTTGTGTTTTTGCCTAGAACAGGCCTCACATTGCAGTCATTCTACCTGTCAGTCCTGAGGTAACAGACACATTTCACCACACCTGCTTGTCAGTTAAGATGGGTTTTCCCTCTTTGCCCTTGATCCATTGAACCATTATCCTCCTGATCACTGCCTCCTAAGTAGCTGGAATTACAGGCATGAGCCATAGTGCCATAAAGAGTGTTAATGTTTGGTTCACATTCTTCTTTCAGTTCCTTGTTTAAGTTAAGCCAAAGAAGAATTCAGACAATGTTGAGTATAGCCAAGAGGTTGGCAAATTAATTGAATACAAGTAACCAGTTTTTGAGGGGCCAGTCCTGGGGCTTGAACTCAGGGCTAAGCACTGTCCATGGACTTTTCTCAAGGCTAGTGCTCTACCACTTAAGCCATAGCACCACTTCTGGCTTTTTTCTATGTATGTGGGTACTGGGGAAGCAAACCCTGATCCTCGTGCATGCTAGGCAAGCACTCTACCACTAGGCCATACTCCTGGCCCAGTAAGTAACCACTTTTTAATTAAAATTAGCTGTGTTCTATTGATTTCTGCAGAAGATTTCAGACAGTTGTAGTATACCCAACAAGCAGCAAGATCACCACTCACGGAGATGGAAAAGAAAAAAGTTTATTTCCACCATACATGGGGCTGAGTGCCACAACAACACTTCTGGTTTTCTGGTGGTTAATTGCAGATAAGAGTCTCACAGACTTTAGTGCCCGGGCTGGCTTTGAACTTCGATCCTCAGATCTCAGCTTCCTAAGTAACTAGGATTATAGGTGTGAGCTACTGCGCCTGGTTTAGCTCAGGTTTTTTTTTTTTTGCTAGTCCTGGGCTTGAGCTCAAGGCATGAGCACTGTCCTTGGACTTTCTCAAGGCTAGAGCTCTACCACTTGAGCCTCAGCACCACTTCCAGCTTTTTTGTATGTATGTGGTACCAAGGAATTGAACCCGGGTCTTCGTGCATGCTAGGCAAGCACTTTAACCACTAGGCCAAACTCCCGGCCCTAGCTCAGGTTTTTTTAAAGCACAAAAGCTGCACATACCACTCACAGGTGGTCAAGCAAGTCAAAAGCAAGCAAGCATTTACAGAAGTGGAATTCATTGGTTAGGTTAACAGAATATTGGCTCATTTTTCACATTATCACCATGATTCCTAAAGACAGCATAATTACACTCCAGAAACTTTGCAGTTTTCCTTGACCATAGGCCATTACACCATAGCTGATATCTCCCCATTTAAGCAAGCATGTAGTTACAGAAGCAGACTTAGTAACTAGTAGAAAGACAACCACATCCCATTGTTTGGTTTTCTGAGAAAAGCTTGACTGACATTACTAGAACATGCCCCATGTGTTTGCTCTTCCCTAGACCCACTACATTATCTAGGTTTGCTGTTTCTAGAGTCTGGAAAGAAAAGGGATGGGGGCTTCTTTCTTTTTGTTCTCACAATAGTCACTCATGGTATTCATGTCTTTATTAGAGATTTATTGAAATTAAGTAACATTTTGGGGAAATAGTCTTTCTAGTTAATTGCTTAAGACAGGAGTAATAGTGCATACATGTAGTTCCAACTACTGAGGAAGTAAAGGCCAGAGGATTACTTGGGCCTATTTGCTCTAGGCCAGCCTGGGCAATACTCCAAGGTCCTGTCTTGAAGGAGAAGGGAAAAAGGAGAGGGAGGGAACATGATGGTACAAGACCATAGCTCCATATCCATATTTCTGAACTACAAACACCAAAACGTGCTTCATTAGTTAATTTAACAGGAGAAATTTAACAGCTATTACCTAGCTAAGGTTATCTTACATACTTCAAGATTGTTCAGGTTTCACTGAAGACTTAATGTGTTTGATTTGGGTGATTCAAAGATACTTGGGGATACTGAAGAAGACCAAGTACTCTACCATTAAATCACATTCCCAACCCTCATATTACCTTTGAAAGATTCAGAAACTGACTTCTAAATTCATAAAGGTTTCAGATACAGACCGGATTCCATCTTCTGAGCCAGCAGTATCATTATTTTAAAACAAGTTGCTACAATAACTATATAACAGACATCCCCCAAAGGTTTCTCTCTCACTCTGCTTCAAGGTGTAGGTGTGGATTAGCTGGGACCATTTGCATCTTCTGGGGCTTAGGCTGAAGGGAGTGGTATCTGTGCTAAATTCTTCTCAGGGCACATCAAATGTGCAGGAGGGAAGGCCAACTTCACAGCATAGTTCAAGTGTCTGCTAGCATCACATCTGCTAAGATTTCATTGACCAAAGCCAAGTTGTGATCATGCCCAGGCTTAGGTTTAGGAGGCTGCACCCTTCACAAAAACCAAGCCCAGTGTCACTACAAGAAATGTAGTAGGGGCCCCGGAGTTTGGCCTAGCGGTTAAAGTGCTTGCCTAGCATGCACAAGGACCCGGGTTCGATTCCTCGGTATCCCACATACACAACCAAGCCGGAAGCGCCAGAGACGAGACTGCAACAAGCGACAGAGAGCGAAAGCAAGCAAGCGGAGCCCAACCGAGTGGTGGCCTGAGCGAGCGGGGCCGGAGCGAGCAGGGCCGGAGCGTGCGGGAGCGAGCCAAGCCAGAGCCAGCGAGGCCGGAGGGAGCGGGGCCAGGAGCGAGCGGGGCCAGAGCCAGCGAGGCCAGAGCCAGCGAGGCCGGAGCGAGCGGGGCCAGAGCGAGAAGGGGCCGGAGCGAGCGGGGCCAGGAGCGAGCGTGAGGGAGCGTGAGGGAGCGGGGCCGGAGCGAGCGGGGCCAGAAAGAGAAGGGGGCCAAAAAAAAAAAAAGAAATGTAGTAGTCCCTTGACACCAGATACCAAAATCTTATTATACTTCAGTGCTTATATAAAATGATGTCGTATTTTAGGGATGAGGACATAGTTGGTGGTAGAATGCTTGTTTACCTAGTATGTGAAGGGACCCGAGTTTGATCCTCAGCATTGCAAGACAAAAAGAATCAAGGTCAGGTGTCAGTGGCTGAAGTATAGCTCTAGCTACTCTGGAAACTGAGACTAAGGATTATGGTTCCAAGCCAGCCCAGGCAGGGAAGATTATGAAACTCTACAAATAACCAGCAAAAGCTAGAAGTAGAAATGTGTTTCAAGCAGTTGGGAGAGCATTAGCCTGGAGTGTAAAAGCTAAAGGACAATGCCCCAAGTTCAAGCCCCAATACTATAGCTATAAGCTACCCAATCCTCTAGTACCCTATAAATCATCTCAGATTCCAATACAAATGCAAATGTTATGTACATAGTTATTCAATGTTATTTGTAGATGATAAATAATGCTATAATGACAAGGAGAAAGTCTTTACATCTTCAGTACAGATAGAATTGTTTTGTTTTATTTTTTGTCAAATAAGATTGATTGAGGGGCCGAGAGTTTGGCCTAGTGGTAGAGTGCTTGCCTAGCATGCACGAAGACCCGGGTTCGATTCCTCGGTACCACATACAGAAAAAAAGCTGGAAATGGTGCTGAGGCTCAAGTGGTAGAGCTCTAGCCTTGAGAAAGTCCAAGGACATTGCTTAGGCCCTGAGCTCAAGCCCAGGACTGGTAAAAAAAAAAAAAAAAGATTGATTGATTGATTTTTGTGGGTCATGGGGCCTGAACTCAGCCTGGGCGCTGTCCTTGAGCTCTTCATTCAAGGCTACCGCCCTACCCCTGGGCCTGGGCATTGTCCTTGAGCTCTTCAGTTCAGGCTACTGTCCTACCCTTGAGCCAAACCCCATTTCCTGTTTTCTAGAAGTTGATTGGAGATGAGAGTCTCAGGTCCTTTTATGCCTGGGCTGGCTTTGAACCTTAATCCTCAGATCTCAGCCTCCTGAGTAGCTAGGATTACAGGCATGAGCCACCAACTCAAGTTTGATCTTTGATTAGTTGAATACAAGGATACTAAAGCTGAAGATGTGTAGGGTAGACTGTTTTTTCCTTTGGGGATGGGAGGAATGGATGGAAGAAGTGTTTGCTGAATAATGACCTAATCTATCACAGATGGTTCACAGAGGTGGAGTGGGATGGAACCGGGGAGGAAAATAACTAAATAGGATGTATCACCATTCTTGCTCTTTTTAGCATCAACCACTGTCAAAAAGTCACAGGGATGAGGAATTTTCTTTTGATATTTTAAAGGTTAGAAATCTTTCCAGAGTGTATTTCAGAAGTTTTTAAGTTATTTTTCTTTCTGTTATAGAAAAATTTGATTTGGTTATATTTGCATTTGAATCTGAGCCTTTATAATAAGCAGAGCCAGGTGTAGTAGCACAGTCCTGAATTTCTAGTATTTGTCAGTCAGATGCTTGATTGTGAGTTCAAGGCCAGCATTAAGGTAAATCCTGAGACTCTGTCTCAATCAAATTAAATACAGAACTAATTTAAAAAAAAGAAATCTATGCAGAGGGCTGGGAATGTGGCTCAGAGATAGAGTCTTTGCTTATGCTCCTAGAGCCTCTGGGTTTCATCCACACACACAAATAAAATTGGGGTCCCAAGTAGAGGCTTCTCCAGCCCACCCATATAATCAGTACTTGTGCTGCTTGCCAAGTAAAAGTTGGCAGAGTAATAAGACTGATTACAAATGTTTGTAAGAAGAAAACTCAGAAACATATTTGGACCTTGAAAATTATTAGTATCACAATTCAGAGGCGGCAAAAAATCCTTGTTAAACTTATTTTATAAGTGAAAGAAACTAAACAAGTAGCTTAGAGACATTGAAGCAAGCTCAAGATTAGGTTGTTGTGGTCGTCAGAGGCTCAGCTGTGACTGTTGTAAGACCTGTGACTGTTGTGTGCCTTTGCTGCATTGCATGAACAGTGAGTGGGGTCATTGACCTTCTTGCAGTCATCAGTTGTTTTCAGCTGTGATGGGACCAAAATCAGCTGGTCCTTTATTTCTATCAACAGTGTGTGTTTGTTCCGTTGGCTGGCCCTGCTGCCTACTTCTTTTTTTTTTTTTTTTTTGCCAGTCCTGGGCTTGAGCTCAGGGCCTGAGCACTGTCCTTGGACTTTCTCAAGGCTAGAGCTCTACCACTTGAGCCTCAGCACCATTTCTGGCTTTTTTTCTATGTATGTGGTACCGAGGGAATCGAACCCCGGTCTTCATGCATGCTAGGCAAGCACTTTAACCACTAGGCCAAACTCCTGCTGCCTACTTCTGCTCCCTTCAGAGCTCCATGTGAAGGCAGCTCCCTCTGCAGTATTGATCTTGAGAACATCAAAGAAGTCTAGAATTTCTCTGGATGCCTGGAGACCCTGCATTGGCCATCACACTACTTGGAGTTTTTACTTGCCCCTTTACTATGCACTGATAAGTCCTTTTCCCCTAAAGTTTTTTTATTTTATTTATGGTGTTTTCTCTCTCCCCCCTTCCCTCTCCCTCTCTCCCCCTCTCCCTCCTCCCCCTCTCCCCCTCCCCCTCTCCCCCTCCCTCTCTCACCCTCCCTCTCTCCCTCCCTCCCTCTCTCCCTCTCTCCCTCTCTTCCTCTCCTCCTCTCCTCCTCTCTCCCCCCTCCCTCTCCTCTCCCTCTCATTTTTTTATGGTTATGGACATATAACGCAGGTTCTCATACGTAGACTAGGCAAAGACTCTTAACCATTGAGCAACATACTCAGCCCCTGTATGAAGAAACTTTAGGTAGCATGTATAGATCAGAACAATGCTTAAGTGTGTAAATAGATGTCTCTTCTTCTGTATTTCTGAAGATTTTTGTTTGTTTGTTCAGTTGTGGGGCTTGAACTCTTGACCTGGCCTCTGTCCATGAGCTCTTCAGCTCAAGGCTAGAACCCTACCAAATTGAATTGCAGCACCACTTCTGATTTTCTGGTGGTTAGTTGGAGATTAGAGTCTCATGAACTTCTATGCCCAGGCTCTCTTTGAACTGCAGTCTTCAGATCTCAGCCTCCTAATTAGCTAGGATTACAGATGTGAGACGATTTTCTATGGAAAGGAAAGATCAAAGTGCTAAACAATTGAGTGATGGAATTAAGGTAACATAGGCGAGTAGGCACTTGGCCTCCAGGAGGGTAAGGTGTGAGAGACATCCTGACTGTAAAATAAACTGCTGGATCACACATCTGAGGTTGGAGGGACGGCAGGAATCAATAATTTCTACTCTCATCTACTTGTGTGTTCTGAAGCAAGTCCCTGAATTCTCTGAGTCCCCTTCTGCTTTTTTTTTGGTGGGGGGGGGTTACTAGAGATTGAATCTGAGACACGCCCTCACATGCTAAATTTTGAGATGCAGGACACATGCTAAACATGTTCTACCATTGAGCTACATGGCTAGGCGCCACTCCATTTTCATAAATAAACATGTTTCTTGTTCACCTTGCTTTGGGACATGTGATAAGGGTTAAATGATATAATAGAATTTTGGGTTAGACATAATTTTATAGAGATACAAAAATGCCAATGTTAAATGTTCTCATTATCTGACTTATGTAACTGTAACCCCTCTGTATATCACCTTTACAATAAAATTTAGATTAAAAAGTGCTGGTGTCAGCATAGAAAATAAAATGTTGAAAACATTCCTAAAAAGCATTTAACTCCCTTTGCTCTAAGTCTGAGGTAATTAAGGATCTTTTATATTTAAGGTTTGATATTTTGTGTGTGCGTGTGCGTGTGTGTCAGTCCTAGGGCTTGAACTTACGTCTTAGGCACTGTCTTTGAGGTTTTGTTTTTTGTTTTTTGTTTTTTTTGCTCAAGGATAATGCTGTAATGCTGTACTACTTGAGCTACAACTTTACTTTCAGCTTTTCTTTTTTTTTTTTTTCATATTGGAGATAAGAGTCTTAGGGGACTTTGCTGTTCACGTTGGCTTTGAGCCATAATCCTCAGATCTCGGCTTCCTGGGTAGGTTGGTTTATAGGTATATTATTTAGTTTGAGATCTTTATTGCCAAAGAGATGTTTTGAGCTGACGTTGAACCTGTCAGCCAAAGAGTATGCCCAATTAAGACTTTTTTTTTTCTTTTTTTGTGGGTCATAGGGCTTGAACTCAGCCTGGACACTACCCTGAGCTCTTCAGCTCGAGGCTACAGCCCTACCCTTGAGCCAAGCCCCATTTTCCATTTTCTTTCCCTCCCTCCCTCCCTCCCTCCCTCCCTCCCTCCCTCCCTCCCTTCCTTCCTTCCTTCCTTCCTTTCTTCTTTTCTTCCTTTTTTTTAGGGTCATGGGGCTTGAACTAGGCCTGGGTTTGTCCCTGAGCTCTTTAGCTCAAGGTTACCACCTTACCCTTGAGCCAAGCCCATTTTCTAGAGGTTAATTGGAGATAAGAGTCTCAGTTCCTTTGGTACCTGGGCTGGCTTTGAACCTTGATGCTCAGATCGCAGCCTCCTGAGTAGCTAGGATTTCAGGCATGAGCCACCATGCCCACCTTTCAAATTAACACATTTCTGATTTGCTAATTAGCTTTGTATTGGTTTGTGTGGGTGGATTTATTAGGATTTAACCAACCACGGGCAGCCTGGTGAAATCAAAATCCTATTTCACACCTAATTCAGGAGCCTGCCAGTGAGAGTTCTCATAGTCCTTAGCTAGCCTGGCTTGGAAGACAACGCATGAAAGAAATGACTGTTTCTGATGAATATAATTCATGAAAGTTCTTTAAAATGTAAGTGTGGTATTTTTCCCTTCCAGAACCCCGAGACACCTTGTTTTCTGTGAAGAAGTATTTCTATACATTTGCTCCAATGACAGAGTTACCTGCGCCCTTGTCCTACTTCCAGAATGCACAGATGTCTGAGGACAGCCACCTGAGCAATAGTGTACGTAGCCAGGTACAGTGTCAGCTTCTGAAACTTCCCTTGCCAGATTGTGAGCTCATTTACCTAGAAGAGATGCTGAGGGTCTGGGCAGGCTTGTACTTTGCTAACTATTAGTAGTTTTTGAATTACAGTTGAGAGTGAAGTGTTATACCATGTGGTACTGTGGCACAGGGCTGGTTTGTCTTGTTTTCTTTTTTATTTCTCCTGTGACAATGAAGATTGAATCCAGGGCCTTCTTCATACTGGTCAAGCACTGTACAACTCATATACTTCCCAGTCCTCAGGGCTATTCAAGACATGGGAAGAATTTGAAGAATTTTATTAGGATATACAAAAATAAAATAATGAACTAGTTAAAAAAAATTGAGAGATGGATAAGAAAGTAATCAAGGAGACCTAGAGTTTAGCCTAGTGATAGAGTACTTGCCTAGCATACACGAAGACCTGGGTTTGATTCCTTGGTACCCTATATACATAGAAAAAGCCGGAAGTGGTGCTGTGGTTCAAGTGGTAGAGCTCTAACCTTGAGAAAGTCCAAGGACAATGCTCAGGTCCTGAGTTTAAGCCCCAGGACTGACCAAAAAAAAAAAAAAAAAAATGGGAGGGGGGGGCAGGAAAAAAAAAAGTAATCAAGGGAGTGAATTTGATCATAATACCTTATATATGGAACTATCACAGTGAAACTTCTTTGTATTATTAATATATGCTTAAAGAAAAGGGCCAGGAGTCTGGTCTAGTGGTAGAATGCTGGTCTAGTATGTGTGAAAACCCGGCTTTGATTCCTTGGTATCACATACATAGAAAAAGCTGAAAGTGGTGCTGTGGCTCAAGTGGCAGATCACTAGCCTTGAGAAAGCCAGAGAGAATGCTCAAGCCCTGAGTTCAAGCTCCAGGACTGGCCAAAAATAAAAAGGAAAGACATGGTTCCTCTTGACATATATAATATCACCCCCTCAAATGAACTTTTCTCCAACTTCCTAAGTCATAAGCACCTCATGGTCTATATTATTTAATACCTACCTGTCTTACTCTTCTGTGGGATGAGTATTTTATTTGCTGTTTGATTAATAGCCAAATTGGTTGGTTGAAAGACAGATTCTTATAATGTAGCCCAAGCTGGCCTCAAACTCCTGGCTTACTTTCCTGAGTACTGGTTTTACAGCTATGTATCACCAGGCGTGGCAGTGCTAAGATTGTTTTCTTTACTGGCTATCTGGCATTATACACAGTGCAAAACTAAATATAGTGTTTTAAGTTCAAATAGGCTATATAAAATTAGGTGAAAAAAAATTAACAATATGGGGCAGGAGGAGTTTGGCCTAGTGGTAGAGTGCTTGCTGGAGTGCTTGCCTAGCAAGCACAAAGACCGGGGTTCAATTCCTCAGTACCACACACATAGAAAAAAGCTGAAAGCGATGCAGTGGGGCTCAAGTGGTAGAGCTCTAGCTTTGAGAAAGCCTGAGGACAGGGATCAGGCCCTGAATTCAAGGCCCAAGACTGGGGAAAAAAATTAACAATATAATTTAAATCAGATCCACAGGCCTAATCAGCCTCTGACGGTGTTATTGTACTGTCTACAGTAATGAAGTTGTTTTCCTCCTTAGGTCCAAGTGAAGTGAGGAAAGAAATGAAACTGTAGACCATACTGGCTTTTGCATAGCAGTAAAGTTGGAAATCTTAGGCACAGAGTTTTATTTGTCTAGAAATAGTAAGCTGAAGCCTAACACTATGGCCCCATAAATGTTAAATAGTCTCTAGCTTGTTATATCAACTGTTCTGGGAAATGGCAGCCTTCCTTGGTTCTAGCCCCATGGTTACACCTCCCAGACAATCATGGAGCTGGGGCAAATGTTAGGTGGAATTCTGACTGTTGTTGGAAACATCGCCTATAATTAATAAATATTTTCAAGTTTTCCACTTAATCTGCCAAGTCTATGGATAGACTACTTTTCCACTGCATGCTACAATACAGGCTTAGGACTATACATTTCTAATTATGGAAATCCAAATAATAAAGTCTTATAGGATTGACTTTTTCTCTGTTTTATTTTTATTTTTTATTTTTATTTTGCATTGCTAGGATGCAAACTCTTAATACCTTGGGCATGCTAGGCAGATGCTCTACCACTACTGAGCTACACTCTTCACCTGAGGACTGAACCCTTTTATAAATTACATACTCATTTTAGCTACAAAATAATATTGAAACCATAAATCCATCAGTATAATGGATTCTTTTTTTTTTTTTTTTTTGCCGGTCCTGGGCTTGAGCTCAGGGCCTGAGCCCTGTCCTTGGACTTTCTCAAGGCTAGCACTCTACCACTTGAGCCTCAGCACCATTTCCGGCTTTTGTCTATGTATGTGGTACCAAGGAATCGAACCCGGGTCTTCGTGCATGCTAGGCAAGCACTTTAACCACTAGGCCAAACTCCCGGCCCAAGTATAATGGATTCTTAACTCCTAAGTCATGTTGACTATCCTATACAAATATGTGCATAAAATACTGTGATAGAGGATAGGATATTTGTCAACATTCATTATAACTGTGTGCATGTGTATATGTTGAAAAGCATTAGAATTTGCGGTCTCCATCTTTAAAATTTTCATCCACGTTCATACTTAGTTTCTCAAAATTATAAACTTAAGTGTTGCAAAAACTTATGAACAAAGTAAAAAACACAAAGGCTTATAATGTATAATTGTTGGGGCCTGACCTCCATCTCTGAGGCCTGATTCTGGCTCAGCGGCAATTAAAGGGCTTTGTCCAGGCATTCGGTCCTTTGCATACCTCTCTTAAGGCATCTCTGTGTACGTGACTGGATTGAACCCCCCGCAGCTTTGCGGGTCTCTCGCGCTTTCCTGCACCTGTCCTGCCCAGTACCTGAAAGCTTCACCCAGACTCTTAGTGGTAGCACAGAGGCCCTCTTCCTATTGGCTAGCTTCCCAGTTCCCACCTTCTCCTACCCTAACAGTATATAACTAATTGTCTGACGCAATAAAGGCATGAGAGCATCAGAGAACATGAGAGAACAGCAGATCAGATCAGCAGAGATCAGCAGAGAGATCTGATGTGCTTTCATGGTTAACACTGCTTCTGACTCAGCGTGGTTTTTTCTTCCCCAGTAATTGGAGGAGGGCTGGGTCATCGACACTTACCATCTTGCTCTGCTCCCGGGGGACTACAGGCTGGCCCTGTGTGTCTCTCCCCGTTCCCGTGTTGCTGCCCCAGAGAGGAGCAACATATAATGACATGGAATTCTTTTGAAATCACAGGAGTATGCACAACTCATGTATATAACACAGTAGTAATTCTGCAGCTGATTTTTAGAATACCAATAGGAGGAGCTGGAGTGAGCAGCACACAGTCTAAACCAACTGATTAATACTGTATTTTGCTCCTGTTCTTATATCAAACTTACCTGTTCATTAACTGTGATTGATGTAGTGTAAGCATTTTGAATGCATGCATATCTTTACAAGCCTAAAATAAGCCTGATGCGGTGGCTCACGCCTGTAATCTTAGCTACTCAGGAGGCTGAGATCTGAGGATTGTGGTTCAAAGCTGTAAGGTCTGCCGAAAGGAAACTCCACGCAGTTCAGGAGAAGAGGGTTTATTTCATGAGGAAAGAGCAGACTCCTGCCACCCAAGATGGAGTTGGGGGTGGGGGGGAGGGAGCAAGAGACCTTAGGGCAGGAAGTGAGTGATTATAAAGGGGGAGGGGTATAGGCACAACGGAAGTGGATGTGATCTCAAGGATGGGGAAATACCTCAGTGGGGACCTCCCACTGCCCCCAGACATGCCAGTTGCCAGGGTTACAGGTGCTGCGCGGGGATTTCCAGGGTACAGGGGTAGAGAGGCAAGGGAAGAAGTCATTTCTTCCAGTCAGACCTGACAAAAGCCAGCCCAGGCTCTTAAGTCTGAGGCTCTTATCTCTAATTAACCACCAGAAAACCAGAAGCAGTGCTGTGGCTAAATGGGTACCACAGTAGCCTTGAACTGAAGAGCTGAGGGAC
Organism: Megascapheus bottae; assembly: GCF_031878675.1. Taxonomy (NCBI): domain Eukaryota; kingdom Metazoa; phylum Chordata; class Mammalia; order Rodentia; family Geomyidae; genus Megascapheus; species Megascapheus bottae. The sequence goes on from NC_143522.1 coordinate 11,106,924, forward strand.
AGCACTCAAGCCTAGAGTTCAAGTCCCACAAGCAACCAAAAAAAAAAAAAAAAGCCGGGTGCACTGGCTCACACCTGTAATCCTAGTTACTCAGGAGGCTGAGATCTGAAGATCAAGGTTGAAAGCCAGCCTGGGCACCGAAGGACCTGAGACTCTTATCTCCAATTAACCTCTCATGGGAAGTGGTGCTGTGGCTCAAGGGTAGGGTGGTAGCCATGAGGTGAAGAGCTGGGGGACAGCTCGCCCAGGGGGAGTTCAAAAAACAAAGCCCCTTAAAAATAGTATCCAAAGTATGAATGAGAGTGAGAAGGTTAGTGTGTAGTTAGTTAGGGCTGCCCCTGATCTAGTAGACCATTTTTACCTGATGGCAGGTAGGGTGGGGTTGCTCCCAGTTGTTCATAAACCAGAGCATCCAGTGGAACGAGTGAGTGATGGCCTCTTTCCTGCCAGATACAACCCTAATTAAAGTGTGTTCTTACAGTTTAAAGGGAGGGCTGTGGTGTTGCACCAAGAGCCTGGACTTTGAAGCACAAGATTAGGATTTGGTTCCTGCTTCTGCTGTCTTCTTGGTATGAGATTTTGGACAAGTTGGTTTTGTGAATCAATGAGACTATGTGAAAGTGCTTTGTTTAAATGATCAAATGCTATGTTAAGATACCTGGTTTACTTGCATTTTAGTTTTTAACAAATATTGATCATGGGCCAGGAGTTTGGCTAGTGGTAGAGTATTTTCCTAGTATGCACAAAGACTGGGGTTCGATTCCTTGGTACCACATACACAGAAAAAGCCAGAAGTGGTACTGTAGCTCAAATGGTAGAGTACTAGGCCTTGAGAAAGCCCCTAAGGACAGTGTTCAGGCCCTGAGTTCAAGCTCTGAGACTGGCCAAAAAAAAAAAGAAAAGAAAAAAAGAAATATTAATTCTTCCATTAAGTTGCTTAGAATTGTATTGCCAGTAACTTAGTCATCTTCTTCTCCAGGGAAACAGAAGTGTAAATTTTCTCCACTCTCCTCCACAGACTGCCACACTATATCCCTGCCATCCAGACCTCGCCTTCCCCAGGACCCTGACTCTGCTGGGTTTTGACCACTGGAGTTGACTTGGGTTTAGGAAATGTTCTCTTGGTTGGTGGCAAGGGCTTATTTATTTTTTTATCTTATATGTGTCAGTATAATCTCCTTTCCATTCCTTACATGATTAGGATTTTCAAGTATTATTTCTGTGAAGTTTAGGAATTCTTCCTGCCTTTTACACTGCAGAAGAGGCTACCAGTGCCTTTAGAAGGCACCTTTCTCTCTCTGCTTCCTTCTGTTATTGCTTATCATCCCCTTGTCTTATTCAGTCTCCTCTAGTCTCACTTCTCTACTTTGACCTGACAAGTACCCCAAAGTCTTTCTTTTATTTTTATTTTTTATTGTTGGGGATAATATATAGAAGGGTTACAGTTGTATCGTCAGGTGGTAGGTGCATTACATCTCACACATTGATACCCCCTCTCATGTTTTTGTCCCTATTTTCCTCTCCCAACGCCCTGCACCAAAGTCTCTTTAACAGCACTGAAATAACTTGTGAGTTGGAGTCATGCTTTCCCACCTTTTTTTTGTTTTGGTCATTTGGCTTAAACTCTGGCTCTGGCCACTGTCCCTGAGCTCTTCAGCTCAAGGGTATCCCTCTACCACTTGAGCCACAGTGCCACTTCTGGTTTCCTGGTGGTTAATTGAAGATAAGAGTCTCACGGACTTTCATGCCCTGACTGGCTTTGAACTGCAATCCTCAGATCTTAGCCTCCTAAGTAGCTAGGATTGCAGTTGTGAACCACCAGCACCCAGCACCACCAAACTTTCTTTTGTGTTGAAAGACACAAATTATCTTACTTTTGCAATTTCCATTCGTTTCCCAGTCCAGTATGGTTTGTGATCTGACTTCCCTCCCCACTGCTCTAATTTTATAAAATTCCTTAGGGAAGCTTGACACCTGTGGCACACACCTGGAATCCTAGCTACTCAAGAGGCTGACATCTAAATAAGGATTTAAGTTGAAAGCAAGCTATGGTAAAAAGGTCTGTAAGACTCTTACCTCCAATTAACCACAAAAAACTGGAGGTGAAGGTGTGGCCCAAGTGATTGAATGCCAGCCTTGAGCACAAAAGTCGAGTGGCAGTGCCTAGGCTCTGAGTTCAAGCTCCAGATCTGACATCCCCCCAAACAAACAAAAACAGATCCTTAGGAAATTTTCCACTGGCAGATTCCATGTCTTTTCAGCCCTGACCTTCCCTGACTGTTGGGATCACCTTTGGATCAAGGCCTTCTTTCACTTCTATGCTATATAATTCTAGGCATTCTCATTCCATCTTGTACTTTATCTCTCTTGTTCTTTCAACTCCTGCTGCTTATGCTTGGGGGTTAGTCACCCTCTCACTGATTTATCTTCTGCAAATATTTGTGTTAATTATCACCAAGTTTTACTGCTTTTTTCCACCTACATGACCTTTGCCCTGAGCTTGACATTCCTGTTGCTAGTTGGCCTTTAGACCTCCCCGCCTAGTATATGTGCTTCACATTCACATAGAATGCCTCTCTCTCTCTAGCCAGCTTAATTAACCTCAAGGCTACTACCAAACCCCTTGAGCCACAGTGCCACTTCTAGTTTTCTAGTAGTTAATTGGAGATAAGAGTCTCAGGGACTTTAGTGCCTGGGTTGACTTTAAACCGTGACTCTCAGATCTCAGCCCCCTGAGTGGCTAGGATTACAGGCATGAGCAACTGTGCCTGGCCTACTTTTGGCTTTTTGGTGGCTAATTAGTGATGAAAAGTCTCATGGACTTTCCTGAGCAGACTGGCTTTGAGCCATGATTCTAAGATCTGAGGCTCCTGAGTAGCTAGAATTCGAGGTGTAAGCTACTGTACCAAGCTTGCCCAGTTCTTTTTAAAACAATTTTGAGGCAGGTGTTTGCTAGCCTAGAATGGCCTTAAACTTGTGATTCTTCTGCTGCAGCCTCCCAAATGCTGGAATTAGAGCCATTATGCCTGGCTCAAAGTCTAGATCATATTAATTTCAGTATTATCATAGCAGAATACTAGAAATAGTTTTGAAGATTACTTGTGAGATGGGTATATTGGAAATGAAAAATACCTTCATCCTGTACCAAGCTCCAGAGCTCCCATGGTGTGCGTGTGTGTGTATGTGTGTGTACTGCGTCTTGAACCTCTGGCCTTCATGATACTGTTATTAAAAAGATTTTATGTATAGGGACCAGGAGTTTGGCCTAGTGTTTAAGTGCTTGCCTACCATGCACGAAGACCCAGGTTCAATTCCTTGGTACCACATACATGGAAAAAAAAGCCAGAAGTGGTGCTGTGGCCAGGTGGTGGAGCTCTCTAGCCTTGAGGAAAAACCCAAGGACACCCTGAGCTCAAGCCCAGGATTGGCAAAAAAAAAAAAAAAAAATGTGTACAGAGAGGTTATAATGTTACCCATTCCTTTGTACTTGTATCTCAGGATCTTGCTTCACTTTTTGCTAGCTAATTGGAGATGAGAATCTCCCAGGATTTGCCTCTCCAGACTGACTTTAAACAGGAATTCCCAGATCTCAGCTTTCTGAGCAGCTACGATATAGGCATGACATCATGAGGGAGAGCAGCCCATTAGCTGTGTCTGTTTGCTCACTGCTAATGTGTGGTGATGGGTTAACTGTGAGAATTACAGGGATTGTATATCTTAATCTCTGGTACAGTCATTTTATACCTTCTTTTTTTTTTTTTTTTTTGCCAGTCCTGGGGCTTGAACTGGACCTGAGCACTGTTCTTGGGTTTTCTCAAGGCTAACACTTGTCTCTATCACTTGAGCCACAAGGCCACTTCTGGCTTTTTCTGTGTATGTAGTATGGAGGAATCGAACCCAGGGCTTCATGCATGCTAGACAAGCACTCTACCACAAGGCTAAGCTCCTGGCCCATTTTACATTATTAAACGTGGAATTTTGTGGGAGGGGGCGCCAGTTGTGGGGCTTGAACTCAGGACCTGGGCATTGTCCCTAAGCTTTTCTCTTCAAGGCTAGTGCTCTACCACTTTGAGCCACAGCGCCACTTCTGGTTTTTTGGTGGTCCATTGGAGATATGAACCTCATAGACTTTCATACCCAGCCTGGTTTGAACCATAATCCTCAGATCTCAGGCTTTTGCCCACTGCCTATAAATTGGTTCTTTCTTGCCTCAAGCTTTTAAAACTCAACTGGTCACCACCCATTGTTGTTAATCACAAGCCTAATTGTTATATATTCTGCTAAGTGTGTAATTTACTGACAGAATTTTCCTTGTGGTTTTAGAATGACAGTCGAGAACGGCAGGAGCACAGTGACAGGCGGAGACTTGGCAACCCTGAGCCAGTATCTAATGGTCAACCCCAGAGTAACTCACAACAGGTGCTGGAACAAGATGAGGAAGAAGATGAAGAGCTGACGTTGAAATATGGAGCCAAACATGTCATCATGCTCTTTGTCCCTGTGACTCTCTGCATGGTGGTGGTTGTGGCTACTATCAAGTCCGTCAGCTTTTACACCCGGAAAGATGGGCAGCTGTACGTTCCTGTAGTGCTCTTTCTTTTTCTAACTTTGGTAGATTAAATTCTTATCTTTCATTTTGGCTGAACTATTAATTCCTAGAAAATAACTTTTCTTACCTCCTAACATTACTGAATCCTTCCTTGTGTTCTTTTTCCTAGCATTCTATGCTTTTTCATTTGTCACAATTGGAAAATAATGTTTATTTGCATTACTTAGTGTGTGATTTCCTTTCTGATTGTCTTTGGGGTGACACCTATAATCAGCAAAAACAAGTTATTCATTGAGTACAAACTGGTATTCTCTAGAATTAGAAAGCTTTGTGTGGATTTCTTGGTATTATTGTTAGCCCTTGGCTCCCAAGAAAAATGCTCCATTTCACTCGGCCAGAAGGCTGAGGGACCAAAAAATAAAAATAAATATTAAAAAATTGCTCCATTTCAGATGTCATTTAGTTCCATCATTAGGAACTAGAGTTGAGAGGGAGTTTACAAATGAGAAGTTGGAAAATGTTCAAAACACTACCTAGTGTTCTAAAAATTAAGCTATTAGCCTTTTGTTGTTGTTGTTTTGTTGTTCATGGGGCTTGAACTCGGCCGAGATGCTGTCTGTGAGCTCTTTTGCTCAAGACTATTGCTCTGCTATTTGGAGCCACAGTGCCACTTTCAGATTTCTGGTGGTAAAAACTGGAGATAAGAGTCTCACAGACTCCTCAGATCTCCGCTTCCTGAGTAGGTAGGATTACCGCATGAGCCACCAGCACCCAGATGACTTGGTCTGTTTTTTTGTTTTGCCAGTCCTGGGCACTGTCCTTGAACTTTCTCAAGGCTAGCTTTCTACCACTTGAGCCACAGTACCACTTCCAGCTTATTCTATGTATGTGGTGCCCAGGGTTTTGTGCATGCTAGGCAAGCACTCTACTATTAGGCCACACACCCAGCCCTCTATTAGATTTTCTTCTCCAGTTAACCACCAGAAAACTGGAACTACCTCTGTGGCTCAAAGGGGTAGAGCACTAGGGGTAGAGCCTTGAGCCACAGAGCTCAGAGAAAGGGCCCAGGCCCAGAGTTCAAGCCCCACGATGAACAAGGAGGAAAAAAAAAAGTTGTGGGGAACATTACATGAGGTAATCATTTAATTAGAAAGGCTGTAGGGGTTAGGAGTTGGCTTTGTGGTAGAGTGCTTGCCTAGCACTTGCAAAGATTTGTTTCCTCGGTACCACATACATAGAAAATGCCAGATGTGGTGCTGTGGCTCAAGGGTAGAGCTCTAGCCTTTAGAAAACCCAAGTACAGTGCTCAGGCCCTGAGCTCAAACCCAGGACTGGCAAAATTAAAAAAAAAAGCCTCCACTAGATGGAGCCCCTACCACTGCCTGGTTTACATGTAAATTTGTCTCCATAGCTTAGATACTTACTTTTATTCTGAAGCTATTGAAGTGTTCATTAAAGACTACGAATAGTGGTGTTGGAGGGAGTCTGTGGTTTAGGATTCCCATTAACACTTAGCTAGACTTACTTATTTTGTTTTGTAGAATCTACACCCCATTCACAGAAGACACTGAGACGGTGGGCCAGAGAGCCCTGCACTCCATTCTGAATGCCGCCATCATGATCAGTGTCATCGTTGTCATGACCATCCTGCTCGTGGTTCTTTATAAATACAGGTGCTATAAGGTAAGCATGAGACCCAGCTTTGCATTCTGCCTTTTTTCTTTGAGTGGAGGGTCTTGTTCATACCTTACTTGATCTAGTAAAAGAAAAGTCTTATATTTTGACATAAGTTAATTTTTGGTTATCTTCCTCTTCATTTATAGAAGAGTTTTAAAAGGTAATCCTAGCTACTCAGGAGGCTGAGATCTGAGGATCAAGGTTCAAAGCCAGCCCAAGCACTAAAGAAAATGAAACTCTTATCTCCAGTTAATCACTAGAAAACTGGAAATGGGGCTGTGGCTAAGGGATAGGGTGGTAACTTTGAGCTGAAGAGCTCAGGGGGCAGTGCCTAGGCCTAGAGTTCAAGCCCTAGGACTGACCCCCCCCCAAAAAAAAGATGGAAAGTCTTAAATAATAAATATTTTCATGTAATATGATCTAAGTGATCTTAATATTTTATAGTGTACTTAGGACACTAAGAGGGGTATTTACATATTTTATGAATCTCTTCATTTACAAGTAGCACTCTAGGATATAAGTGTCCCCATAAAGCCAATGTCAGATGCTTATGATAAACTCCTTGAAGACTAGCCAGACCTTGCTTTTGAATTGGTCACCATCCATTCACACACCATATCCCCTACCTAGCACTACCAGTCATAAATCTTTAAGGGCATTCTCAAATAATATCAATCATTCATGATAACTTCCCAGATATTAGCATCTAATCTGTTTGCTTCTAGTATTTTTCTGTATGTTTGTGTGTGTGTGTGTGTGTGTGTGTGTGCGCCAGTCCTGGGGCTTGAACTGAGGGCCTGGGCACTGTCCCTGAGTTTATTTTGCTCAGGTTAGCACTCTTACCACTTGAGCCACTACTAGCATTTTTCTATTTATGTGGTACTGAAGATTCAAACCCAGGGATTCATACATGCTAGGCAAGTACTCTACCAGTAAGCCATATTCCCAGCCCTTTTCTACCAGTAGGCCAAACTCCCAGCCCGAACTATGCCAATTTTATAGGTAAATAAAATGTCTTAATTTGCACTTAGCTGGTCATATACCTTTTAGTACTCACAAGTTTTAAAATTTTAAAATTATACTGATTAGTGTTGAACCTTTTTTTGAGGGGAGGGGCTTCATAGGGCTTGTTGTCCCTGAGCTCTTCAGCTCAAGGCTACCACCCTACTCTTGAGCCAAGCCCCACTTCCCGTTTTTCTAAAGGTTAATTGGAAATAAGAGTCTCAAGTCCTTTTATGCCTGGGCTAGCTTTGAACCTTGATCCTCAGATCTCAGCCTCCTGAATAGTTAGGATTACAGGCCTGAACCACCACGCCTGCTTTGTTGAACCTTTGAATGGGTGTCCAGCTAAGAAGCCTTTTTCCTTTCCATAAGGTATGTTTACCTGTCAAGTTTTATTCCTCCCTTTTATTAGACTTACTTAATGGCTTTTGTCTAGATCATAGGCCTCTTTTGTTTCCTTTTTACATTTTATTTGTGAATAGAAGTCTACTTTTTTTTCCCTTATAATTAAAATTTACTTCCAGAGTTCCTAATTTTCTTTTTTTTTAAAATACTTGTATAGCTGGATAGATGGAGTTGTGGACTCAAGGTTACATTACCTAAGATCTTTTTTTATAATCTTAGGAAATTGTTGTTTTTGTATTACTAGCTGTAAAAGAGGAAGTACCATCTATCAGCTACTTCTCAAAGAATTTCTCTGCTTTAATGGTTCTTTCTAGCCTCATACAGGGACATGTAGAGGACATTCTAGTAGCAAACTACCTAAACTGTATCTGCCTTGATTTATAATTTTTTCTAGAATTGGAACTAGAGAAGCACTTTTATCACTCAAACCGCACCACACCTCCCTCACTCTTCCTCTCTCTCCCCCCATATATACACGTGTGTGTGTATGTGTGTGTGTGTGTGTGTTATTAGAATTTGAACTCAAGAGCCTTGTACTTTCTAAGTAGTCTTCCCTGCTGTTGTACCATATATACCCTGGCCCATTTGCCAGTCTTGGGGCTTAAACTCGGGGCCTGGGCACTGTACTTGAGCTTTCTCAAGACTAGTTTTTTACCACTTGCTACAGTATCACTTCCGGGTTTTTCTATGTATGTGGTACTAAGGAATCAAACCCAAGGCTTTGTGCATTCCAAGCACATTCCTGGCCTCTAGCCATTTTTTGTACTTGTTGTTTTCAGACAGGATCTCAATTTTTTTTTGGGGGGGGGCAGTTCTGTGGTTTGAACTTAGGGCCTGGGCACTGTCCTTGTGCTTTTCTCAAAATAAGTGTTCTACCACTTGAGCCACAGCACCACTTCCAGCTTTTTTCTGTGTATGCTGTACCAAGGAATAGAACCCAGGGCCCCATGCATGCTAGGCAAGCACTCTATGCTCCCAGTCCCTTCATCCAGGTTTTGTAGCTGCATTCAGTAGAGAGACAGTGGAATGTGCCTACTCCATCATATCTAGAACCAGTCTTAATATGTTTTGCGTCTATCCCTGTGCACCTTTTAGTTATGGTATGTTTGAGACAGTCTAAAATATATCCAACCAGACTTCCATACCTGTTCATTTAATTGTTCTGTATTTTAATGTTCATGTCTTAACAAGCATAGCCAGTTGTATAGAAAAAGTTGTTGACTTTGACTTGCAATGCAAAGTAAAAGCAGCTTTTGAGCCAGAGATTCAGAAGCTTGCCAGGACCTGCTTGGTAATATAAACCTTGAGGATTTCTCATAGAAGGGTTTGATTGTACACTGTCTACAAGGAGCACAGCAAGCTTAAAACAACAAGGGGAGCCAGGCACCAGAGACTCACTCCTGCAATCCTAGCTACTCAGGAGGCTAAGATCTGAAGATCTCAGTTCAAAGCCAGCCCATGCATGAAAGTCTATGAGACTCTTATCTCCATTAACCACCAGAAAACTGGAAGTGGTGCTGTGGTTCAAGTGGTAGAGTTCAGGGACAGCACCTAGGCCCAGAGTTCAAGCCCCATGACTGACCAGAAAACAAGAAGGGACCAGGAGCGTGGCCTAGTAGTAGAGTACTTACTTGCCAAGGATGCACAAAGCCCTGGGTTTGATTCCTCAGTACCACACACACAGAAAAATCTAGAAGTAGTTCTGTGGCTCAAGTGGCAAAGCACTAGCCTTGAGCAAAAAGTGGTAGAGTGCTTGCTAGCATGCATGAAGACCCCGGTTCAATTCCTTAGTACCACGTACATAGAAAAAAGCCAGAAGTGGTGCTGTGGCTCAAGTGGTAGAGCTTTAGCCTTGAGAAAGCCCAAACGTAGTGCTCAGACTCTGAATTCAAGCCCCAGGGCTAGCAAAAAAAAAAATGTCCAAGGATAGTGTCTAGGCCCTGAGCTCAAGCCCCAGGGATGGCCAAAAAAACAAACCAAAAAAAACCAACAAAACCCCACACAGGTAGAAACTGAAAAGATACTTAATTGTTTCACATCATTTGTTACAAATAAACCTATAACTTATTAAATTCACTTGATTCCTGGCCTAGGTAGTTCAAGGGTAGAGCATTCACTGTGGAGTGCTGAAATAGAGTTTTCTGTTTCACAACTTTAACACAGGGAAGCTAAATTAGGAATTTGCGAGGTAGGAAGAGTCTGTTTATCACCTTATTTCCTAGAAAGGGGAGGGTGTTACTTAATTATCACCAGAAAATGTATTATTAAAGTAATAATATAAAATTCCTTTATTAAAAATAGTGGTATTTTTACATTTAAGTGTCACCTCTATGTTCTCTTAATGTTTTCTGGCCAGGTAAGGTGGCTCACACCGATAATCCTAGGTTCTTAGGAGGCTGAGATCTGAGGATAGAGGTTCAAAGTCAGCCCAGGCACTAAAGTACATGAGACTCTTATCTCCAGTTAATCACTAGAAAATGGGAAGTGGGTCTGAGGCTCTAGGAGTAAGGCGGTAGCCTTGAACTGAAGAGCTAGGGGATAGCACCCAGGCCCAGAGTTCAAGCCCCATGACAGGAAAAAATAAATTGAACTCAAGGCTTCATGCAAGTCAGGCAAGCACTCTACCACTAAGCCACATTTCCAGCCTGTTCTTAGAACTTTGTATTTGTTTATCTTTTCCTTCCTCTATAATATTTAGATCTCAGCCTCTTGAGTAGCTAGGATTATAGGCATTAGCCACCAACACCCAGCACACACCCTTTTTTGTTTTGATAGTCTTGGGGCTTGAACTCAGGGCCCTGTCCCTAAGCTTCTTTTGCCCAAGGCTAGCACACTTACCACTTGAGCCATAGCACCACTTCTGGCGTTTTCTGTTCATGTGGTACTAAGGAATCAAACCCAGGGCTTCATGCATTCTTCATGCATTCCCAGCCCTCTGCCATTCCCCCCCCCCACACACACACACTGTTTTTGAAGAAATTTCTAGTGTTTAAACAGCTATAGGATCTGTGAGTTATATTGAAATGCTTCTTTTTCTAGGTCATCCATGCCTGGCTGATTGTTTCGTCTCTGTTGTTGCTGTTCTTTTTTTCATTTATTTACCTGGGGTAAGTAATAATCACTTTCGTCTTTTTAGACATTAACTCAGCCTCATTACTTTACTAAAAGCTATGTACCTGAGTCACTCTTACGTTATAATTATTTCCATACTTACGTCATACTTGATATAGTAAAAACGAGTTAGTATTCTTGATAGAAATATTCTTTTCTTGTTCCTTGCTGTTAATAAATAGAAGTACAAGAATTTATGACCACAATCAATTTTAAGCCTAATTTTTCATACAAATTAAAATCTGTGAATCAATGCTGAAAAAGGATTTGAAGATTGTATATAAATATGAATTAATTTTTTTTGCTCATCCTGGGCCTTGAACTCAGGGCCTGAGCACTGTCCTTGGCCTTTCTCAAGGCTAGAGCTTGACCACTTGAGCCACAGTACCATATCTGGCTTTTTCTATGTATATGTGGTACCGAGGAATCAAACCCAGTCTTTGTGCATACTAGGCAAGCACTGTACCACTAGGCCAAACTCCTGGCCCATGAATTAATTTTTTAACATTTCTCTTTTTGTTTTGGTCGGTCATGGGCTTGAACTCTGGGCCTGGGCGCTGTCCCTGAGTTCTTCAGCTCAAGGCTAGTGATCTATCAGTTGAGCCATAGCACCACCTCCGATTTTCTAGCAGTTTAATTGGAGATAAGAGTCTCACCGACTTTCATTCCTAGGCTGTCTTTGAACCAAGATCCTCAGATCTCAGTCTCCTGTGTAGCTAGGATTACAGGTATGGGCCATCAGGGCCTGGCTTCTCCCTTTTTTAATTAGTGTTTTCTCTCCCTCCCTCCCCCTCTCTCCCCATCTTTCCCTCCCTCCCTTCCTCCCTCTCTCCCTCTCTCTCCCCTTCCCTCTTTTCCTCCCTCCTTCCCTCCCTCCCCCCTCTCTCCTTCCCTCTCCCTCTTCCTCCCTCTCTCCCTCCCTCCATCCTCCCTCTCCCTCTGAGTGGAAAAGAAAACAAAAATACCAAGTCCAAGAGTTCAAGCTCCAGTACTGGCAGTTAAAAAAAAAAAAAAAAGCTAAACCTTCATCGATTAAAGTAAATGTGTAGGCTGGGGATGCAGCTCCATGGTAGAGCATGTAGTTAAGCATGTGCAAAAGCCCTAGTTCATTCCTCAGGAATGTGCCCCTGCCATGTACATAGATACCTCCTTACATTCCCACACATATACTCTTTCCATCTCTCTTTACCTCTTTCTTACTTTTTGTCTCAATGAATAATCAAATCAATATCATTTTATAAAATTGAAGTTAAGCCTACTTGTTATTCCAAGAATTAATATATCAATCTCTGGCCCCCTTCCTCTTTTTATTTTTATTTTGTTTGTTGTCAGTCCTGGGGCTTAAACTCATTCTGAGCTCTTTTGCTCAAGGCTAGTGCTCTACCAGTTGAGCCAGAGCTCTACTTCCAGCTTTTTGGTGACCAATTAGAGATAAGGAGTCTCATAGGCTGGGCACTAGTGGCTCATGCTTATAATCCTAGCTATTCTGGAGGCTGAGATATGAGAATCTTGATTGGAAGCCAGCCCTGTCAGAAAAGTCTTTGAGACTCTTATCTCCAATAAACTACTCAGAGAAAGTTGGAAGTGATGCTGTGGCTCAAATAAGGACAGGCAAAAAACAAAAAAAAAAAAGTCTTATAAACGTTCCTGCTCAGCACAGCTTTAATCTACAGGTCTCAGTCCTGAGTAACTAGGTTTGCAGATATGAATCACCAGCACCCAGCACTTCCCCCTTGTATTTCCCATAAATAGGATCATGTTTATCAAGCAACATGTTTGGTTGTCTATATGTGTGTGTGTGTGTATAAAATTCTCTAATGGATTACTAAATTGTCTTGTACAAGAATATCACTAATATTCTAGCAGGCAGTGGCTCACACCTATAATCCTAGCTACTCAGGAGGCTGAGATCTGAGGATCATGGTTCAAAGCCAGCCCAGGCACAATAGGACCTGAGACTCTTATCTCCATTTAATCCCTAGAAAATAGGGAATGGGGCTTGGCTCAAGGGTAGGGCTGAAGAGCTCAGGGACTTCGCCCAAGTGGAGTTCAAGCCCCATGCCCCCCCTCTTCCCCCAAAACAGAATATCACTAATATTCTAGCTATAAAATTTTTGGTTTTAGTTTTTTTTCTAACTTTGATATATTTTATACTAGGATTTCCCAAAATATAATGTATTTTAGGTGTAGTGTATAATTTTTTTAAGTTTTTATTTTTTTATTTTTTTTGCCAGTCCTGGGCCTCAGCTCAGGGCCTGAGCACTGTCCTTGGGCTTTCTCAAGGCTAGAGCTCTACCACTTGAGCCACAGCACCACTTCTGGCTTTTTCTGTGTATGTGGTTCCAAGGAACCACAGTACATGCTAGCCCCTTTTTTAAAGTTTTTGTTTTTATTTTTGTAATTCTGGCCTATGATATTAGCTTTTTATCTGCATGAATGATAGTTTCATGTTGAAGCTGCATATGAGGAAAAGAGTGAATTGAAAGAAAAATGTGGTGCTGGGAGTTTGGCCTAGTGATAGAGTGCTTGCCTAGCATGCATGAAAACCTGGGTTCAATTCCTTGGTACCACATACATTAAAAAAAGAAAGAAAAATGTTGGGCAAGTGGTGAAGTCCATGGAGGGCCTGGTATCATGTAAGAAGGTAAAAGCAGCATTGTAATCACTCACACTCATTTTCTCTTCTTTTATTCCTCCTTTTCAGGGAAGTGTTCAAGACCTACAATGTGGCAGTGGACTACATCACAGTTGCGCTTCTGATCTGGAATTTTGGTGTGGTGGGAATGATTTCCATTCACTGGAAAGGTCCGCTTCGACTGCAGCAGGCCTATCTCATCATGATCAGTGCCCTCATGGCCCTGGTGTTCATCAAGTACCTCCCCGAGTGGACTGCGTGGCTCATCTTGGCTGTGATTTCAGTATATGGTAAAACCCAAGACCTCTATCCAGCGTAACTTGCCTCTTCCTCACTTCTCGTCACTTAGGGAAGATCTTCATGTGTATCTGCCCTATAGCCTGAACCCCTTAGGTTGCAGTCTTATAAAATGTCTTATTACTGCTGTGGACTTCTGCCTCAAGACATAGATTCAACACCCCTCTCTTACCTTGCAAGAAGGGTCCTGGGTTTGATCCTAAGCACTACCAAAAAAAAAGTTCTCTGCCATCAATGGTTTGTAAATTTTTGGCTTTCAGGTTCCTCATTTGTGGGATTTTATTTGGTTTTGTTCTTTGATGGTACTAGAGTATGAACTGAGGGCCTTGCACCCACTAGGCATGTGCTCTACTACTAAAACCATGCTTCTAATCCATTTTTGCACTTTTGCCTGAATGGCATGAGATTATAATTCTCCATTCCATGCTTCCTGCGTAGCTTAGGTCACCGGCACACGGCCACAGTAGGCTTATTGTTTAAAATGAAGTCTTAATAACTTTTTTTTTTCTTTTTCTTTTTTGGTACTGGGGATTGAACCCAGGACATTGCGTTTGCTAGGCAAGCGCTTTGCCACTGAACTACATCCCAGCCCTGAAGTCTTAATACCTTTTTGCCCAGGCTGGTCTCCAACCACAAGCCTTCTGATCTCTACCTCCCTAGTAGCTGGAATTACAGGCTTGAGACACTGTATAGTTAGTTTCCTTATTTGTAAATAGGGACCAGAGCAATGGAGTTGTAAAATGCTCAGAGAATTAAGTATGTTGAAAGGCTCCAGTAGAGTTCATGACACAAAATAATACATTCAGTTCTTTGGTCTTTGTGTGCTGATTCTGTGGCTTGAATTCAGGGTCTGGGCACTTGTCCCTGAGCGTTTTTGCTCAAGGTTGGCACTTTCTCATTTAAGCTAAGCTCTACTTCTGGCTTTTTGGTGGTTTACTGGAGATAAGAGTCTCATAAACTTTTCTGTTCAGGCTGGCTTTGAGCCATGGTCCCTAGGTCTCAGCATCCTGAGTAGCTAGGATTTGAGGATTTTTAGACATGAGCCACCAGTGCCTGGCCACAAAATAAGAGGCATGGTTTTGTTTTAATCTGAAATAATGAGATCTTCAACTTGTTTGAAGCTGCCGCATCCTGTAACTATTTTTGTTTTTATGACACACTTCCCCTTATTGAATTTTGAAATGAAAAAATTCAAGTTGTTTTTTTTGTTTTTTTGGTTTTTTTTTTTGTGGTCAGTCATAGGGCTTGAACTCTGGGCCTAGGGACTAGGGCTGTCCCTCAGCTCTTCAGCTCAAGGCTACTGCCCTATCCCTGGGCCTGGGTATTGTCCCTGAGCTCTTAGGCTTTTCAGCTGAAGGCTACCACACTACCCTTTGAGCCACAGCACCACTTCTGGTTTTCAGGCGGTTAATTGGAGATAAGAGTCTCAGAGACTTTAGTGCCCGGGCTGGCTTTGAACTGTGATCCTCAGATTTCAGCCTCTCGAGTATCTAGGATTACAGACGTGAGCCGTTATGTCCTGTGAAAAAAAATTGAAGTTATTTTATTTTGTTTTATTTTTTGTGAGTCAAGGGGCTTGAACTCAGCTCAGACCCTGGGCACTGTCCCTGAGCTCTTCAGTTCAAGGCTACCACCCTACCCTTGAGCTAAGATCCACTTCTCATTTTCTAGAGGTTAATTGGAGATAAGCCTCAGGTCCTGTTGTGCCTGGGCTGGCTTTGAACCTTGATCCTCAGATCTCAGCCCCCTCAGTAGCTAGGATTATAGGTGTGAGCCTCTGTGCGGCTAAAGTTATTTTTAAATCCATTAAAGTGAATAAAAATTAAGAAGGGTTGATATTAGAAATGATATAATACAGTGGAAAGAACATTGGAGAGTATTCAGATTCTATATCAAGCTGTAAATCTGTATATGAAATTTAGCAGGTATGTTAGCAGAAATAAGCAGTAACTACTTTATTTCACAGGATTTTGTATTTTAAAAAATAGCTAATGTTTAAGCTGGAGCCTGTAATCCTAGCTACTCAGGAGGCTGAGATCTGAGGATCATGGTTCAAAGCCATCCCAGGTACTAAAGACCATGAGCCTCTTATCTCCAGTTAACCACTAAAAATTGGGAAGTGGGGCTGTGATACAAGGGGTAGGGCAGTAGCCTTGAGCTGAAGAGCTCAGGAACAGCACCCAGGCCCAGAGTTCAAGTCCCAAGACCGACCAAAAAAGATAGCAAACATTTATAATTTCCTATTTGCAATCACTAGCATTTCAGGTTTAAATAAATTATAGTCACAAAGCAAGTAAAGAGTCTGACCTCTAATCTGGATTTCTTGGTTTTTAATTGGAGATAGGATCTCTCAAACTGTGATTCTCAAATCTCAACCTCCTAAGTAGGATTACAGAGTGAGCACTTGGCTTTTACTTTGTTTTCTGATAAGATCTCATTTTTTGACTGCTAACCTTGGACTACAATCCTACTTCCACCTCCTATGTAGCTGAGATTATAGATGAGTAACACCATAGCCGCCTTCAATTTCCCTTTTTTCATTTAAACAAATATAAGTTGAAATGCTGAGATTAGAGATGTATGTGGTCTTATTACTGCTATTGTTACACTATTGTGACCACTTGTAGTTATGATTTTTTCTACTTATATGTATCTAAATAGGAATATCAGTGTGAGTCTTCATTTACAAATTTAGCTATACCTTTTAAGAGTTTGGAATTATTTTATTTACTTTTTGCCAGTTCTAGGGCTTGCATTTAAGGCCTGGGCACTGTCCTTGGACACTTTTTGCTCAAGGCTAGTACTCTGCCACTTGAGCCATAGCACCAATTTCAGCTTTTTCTGTTTATGTGGTACTAAGGACTCGAACTCAGGGCTTTGTGCATGCTAGGCAACCATTCTACCACTAGGCCACTCTCCCTCCCCATATTTTCTATTTTCATATTTTGAATTTTCAGTACAGTTCCTTCATTGAAGATAATGGTGGTAGAATTAGAAATAATTTATGTATTTTGCTTCTCTGAATCTCTTTAATTTTTTTTTTTTTTTTTTTTTTTTTTGCCCGTCCTGGGCTTGAGCTTAGGGCCTGAGCACTGTCCTTGGACTTTCTCAAGGCTAGAGCTCTACTGCTTGAGCCTCAGCACCATTTCTGGCTTTTATCTATGTATGTGGTACTGAGGAATCGAACCCGGGTCTTCATGCATGCTAGGCAAGCGCTTTAACCACTAGGCCAAACTCCCGGCCCCTCTTTAATTTTTTTTAAGTCAGTCTCTAGCATCTCATGTTCTGAGACCTGAATATTTGTGAAGTACTTTTATTTGACCGGAAAGAAAGAAATACTGATTTTTATTACTCATTTTGTATTGTTCATTTGTTTATTTTACTTCAAGTGCCGTCAAGATGTGCACTTACTTTTCTTGTGGCACAAAGACAGAACCTTGCGCATGTAAGGCAAGGGTTATACCCAGCCCTATGTTGTTTTGAAAAAAAAGGGATGAGCCATGCATGGGTGGCTCACATCTGTAATCCTAGCAGTTCAGGAGGCAGAGAGATCCAAGGATCATTGTTCAAAGCCAGCTCAAACAGAAAATTCTGTGAGTCTTTATCTCTAATTAACTACCAAAAAGCCAGAAGTAGACATGTGATTCAAATGGTAGAGTACTAGCTTTGAGTGGAAAAAGTTAAAGGACAGTGCCCAGACCCTGAGTTTAAGCCCCATTATCAATGAATACATACATACATACATACATACATACATACATACATACATACATACACACACACACACACACGTACACACATACACGCAATAGGTAGAGCTTTTCTGACTGTTCATATTTCAAAAGAAGTTGATGAGCATTTGGGTTTAAGCTTCTGTTACAGCTTTTAGGTAGATTTATTACTTACAGTTTGATGGCCTTTCTATAATATTTTTCATCTCTGCCTCTTTCCTTCAGATTAAGAAGTCATTCTTCCAGCCTACTAAAGATGCACTGTAGGCTTCATAAATAGCAATAACACTACAATTTGCAGAGATCTTCTGTGTGTTTTTTTATATAGCAGTACTCGTTTTGGCTTTGTTTTTTATCTGTCATGGGGCTTGAACTCAGGGTCTGAATTAACATTCTACCACTTTGAGCCACAGCTCCACTTCTAGTTTTTAGGTGATTAATTTGACATAGACTTTCCTGCCTGGACTAGCTTTCAACTGTGATCCTCAGATGTCAAGTTTCCTGAATATCTAGGATTACAGGCATGAGCCACCAGCACCTGGCAATACTGTCTTTTATATATTGTAAATATGTATATGTTTTATTTAGGATGCAAGCTGCTTTTTCTTCTACCACTTCACCTGTTCATTATTTCATATTCATTCATCATTTTTGTGTAAAAGCAAAAATCCTGAATTGCTTTCCTTTAGTTAATCCTTCCATAGGCAACCATTTACCTATTTGGCCAGTATACAGAATTTTATCAGATGTCATTTTTTGTTGTTGTTTGTTTGTTTTCCTCTTTCTAGATTTAGTGGCTGTTTTGTGCCCAAAAGGTCCACTTCGTATGCTGGTTGAAACAGCTCAGGAGAGAAACGAAACACTCTTTCCAGCACTCATTTATTCCTGTAAGTATTTCAGA
Source organism: Megascapheus bottae (assembly GCF_031878675.1). NCBI lineage: Eukaryota > Metazoa > Chordata > Mammalia > Rodentia > Geomyidae > Megascapheus > Megascapheus bottae. The sequence goes on from NC_143522.1 coordinate 11,125,232, forward strand.
ATAATATTGAATTAGCACATTGTTTTTTCAGAATTAAGTTTTTAGGTTTTTTTTTGTTGTTGTTGTTGTTGTTGTTTTTGCCAGTCCTGGGCTTGAGCTCAGGGCCTGAGCACTATCCTTGGACTTTCTCAAGGCTAGAAACTCTACCACTTGAGCCTCAGCACCATTTCCGGCTTTTTTCTATGCATGTGGTACCAAGGAATTGAACCCGGGTCTTCGTGCATGCTAGGCAAGCACTCTACCACTAGACCAAACTCCCAGCACCTAAGTTTTTAGTTTTTAAAGCCAAAGAGAATCTTGTTGGTTTTGAATATGCATTTATGGTTTGTTATGAATGCTGGATACTGATGGTTCAGGCCTGTAATCCTAGCTACTCAGGAGGCTGAGATCTGAAGGTTGCAGTTCAAAGCCAGCCCAGGAAGCAAAGTCTGAGACTTTTTTTTTTTTTTGCCACTTCTGGGGCTTGAACTTAGGGCTTGGGCTTTCTCCAAGCCAGCACTCTACAACTTGAGCTACAACATATCTGGCTTTTTCTGTGTATGTGATACCAAGGAATCAAACCCAGGGCTTCATGCATGCTAGGCTAGCACTCTATCATTAGGCCACACTCCCGGCCCCTGTGAAACTCTTACCATCAATTAACCACCAGAAAACTGGAAGTGGTAGAGTGGTATCCTTTAGCAAACAAGAGCTCAGGGTCAGGACTCACGCTCTGAGTTCAAGCCCCATGACCTATGGAAAAGAAAAAGAAGAATGCTTAAGGCAGCATTGCAAAGATTGGTGATTTCTGTAGAGAAGTAAAAGCCTACTGTGCACTTGAGTAGTTCCTTCTGTGTTTCTGCTGCTCAACTGGAACTTTGTATTTCACAACAGCTACAATGGTATGGTTGGTGAATATGGCTGAAGGAGACCCAGAAGCCCAAAGAAGGGTGCCCAAAAACTCCAAATACAACACGCAAAGTAGGTAGCTTTTACTTGGGAGGATCTTTCTTTTTCAGGGTCATTGTCAGCTTCTTTCTTTCTTCCCCTGTCCTTCCTTCCTTCCTTGCCAGTCTTGGGGCTTGAACTCAGGAACTGAGTGCTGTCACTGGACTTTCTTAAGGCTAGAGCTCTACTACTTGAGCCATAACACCATTTCCGGCTTTTTCTATGTATGTGGTACTGAGGAATTGAACCTGGCTCTTTGTACATGCTAGGCAAGCACTCTACCACTAGGCCAAACTTGCAGCCTTCATTGTCATCTTATAACTAACCTCTTTTTTTTTTGTCTTAGATGCTTTTGAGAAATCTGAAAGAGATATGATAATCCCCAATAAATACACAGATAAATATTTAAGAATCCCAGAGACTTCAAACCCAACCACACAGAGCACCCTGGGTTAACATTCCTCCATTGGATACATAACAGTTTGTTGAAGCTATGATATAAAAATAAGAAAAATCTAAACTGTGTCTTCAAATATGGAAAGATGAAAACAGTTGAGTGTAGTGTTGAACAGTTGTAATCACAGCACTTAGAAGACTAAGCAGAAGAATTGAGAATTCAAGGCTAACCTGGCAGAAGTAAATTAAGTGTGTGTGTGTACATACACATAGGAGGAACATATAAATTGACATGTTGAATTGAAGCCCTTTAATACAACTCGTTAAAGGTAATTTTTTAAAAAAGCCAGGTGCTAGTGACTATCATCTTAGCTACTCAGTAGGCTGAAATCTGGCTTATCTCCAGTAAACCAGAAAAAAAATCTGAAAATGGAGTTGTGGTTCAAGTGGTTGAGGGCTAGTCTTGAATAAAAAAGCTAAGGAGGAGTATGAGGCGCTGAGTTCAAGCCCAAGTACTAGCACAAAGAAAATAAAAGAGTGAAGCACAGTGGTAGAGCACTTGCCTAGCATTTCTGAGGCTCTGGGTTCTGTCTCTACCCTGGAGAGGAGAGGAAGAATGGTCGGCTTCATTTATGTATTTTGCAAAAAAAATTTTTTTTTTTTTCCCCAGTTCTGGGCTTGAGCTCAGAGCCCGAGCACTGTCCTTGGACTTTCTCAAGGCTGGAGCTCTACCACTTGAGCCACAGTACCACTTCCAGCTTTTTTCTATGTATGTGATACCAAGGAATTGAACCCAGGCCTTCATGCATGCCAGGCAAGCACTCTACCACTAGGCCAAAGTCCTGGCCCTTAATGTATAAAAGTTTCTCAAGGTTTAAACTGTTAATCTTCAGTCAGATTAAGTTACTAAAGCCAGTAAAGATTACCACTCAGCTGCAAAGAATTTACAAACTCAAGTCAGTTGCCAGAAACACAGAAGAAATGTGTTCTTTAGTGGGACAAGTTACCAAAGCTGGACATGGTGACTCATGCCTGTAATCCTAGCTACTCAGGAGGCTGAGATCTGAGGATCACAATTCAAAGCCAACCCAGGCACCAAAAAAGCAAACAAACCCCTTGAGTCTTTTTTTTTTTTTTTTTTTTTTTTGCCAGTCCTGGGCTTGAGCTCAGGGCCTGAGCACTGTCTTTGGACTTTCTCAAGGCTAGAGCTCTACCACTTGAGCTTCAGCACCACTTCCGGCTTTTTTCTATGTATGTGGTACCGAGGAATCGAACCCGGGTCTTCATGCATGCTAGGCAAGCACTTTAACCACTAGGCCAAACTCCCGGCCCCCCCCTTGAGTCTTTTATCTCCAATTAGCCACCAGAAAACGTGAAGTGGTGCTGTGGCTAAAGGGGTGTGGTGGTAGCCTTGAGCTCAGGAACAAGCCCAGGCCCAAAGTTCAAGTCCCACAAAAACTGACCAAAAAAAAGAAAAAAAGATGAAGTCACCCAGAAGGGGAAGGCAATTGTAGGACCAATTAATCCTAAGACTCCCTGCCTCCCAGGTCATGCTGGTGCAGGTACAGGCATCAGGTCTGGAGTAGGTAACATACAGGGCTGAGGCTGATGGTTTCTTCCTTGGAAAATGGAAACAAGAGGAAAAATGTTTCACATTTCAGTAGACTTTGCTCAGCAGTCACTGGCCAGTTCCAGGTGGCAGCCCCTCAGGCATAGCGCTTTCTTTGGGAAGAGAAATGAAGGATACATCATGTTTGACTTGGCTAGAGCAGTGTCATGAGCAAGGGGTGGAAGCCCAAGCAAAGCAGAGATGTGCTGTGAACTTACAGCAGGGCACCTAGGCAGCGGGTATGGGATGGCCCTGCTTTGTGACAAAGGAGCTAGCCACCCTACACACCATGACCTCAGGATATCATTCTCCTCACCTCCCTCCCCCTCTCTCTCTCTCCTCCTCTCCCTCCCTTTCTCCCTCTCTCTTTTCTTCCCCTTTTTTCTCTTTATCTTTTCTTAGTCCTGAGGCTTGAACTCTGGGCCTGGGCACTGTCCTTGGGCTTTCTAAAGGCTAGCATTCTACCACTTTAGCCACAGCACCACACCTCCAGCTTTTTCTGTGTATGTGGTTCAGAAGACTCGAACCCAGGGCTTCGTGCATGCTAGGCAGGCCCTGTACCACTAGGCAATACTCCTAGCCCTTGATTTTCTTAAGATATAAAGAAATTGTTCGAGAGGGCCGGGAGTTTGGCCTAGTGGTGGAGTGCTTGCCTACCATGCACAAAGACCAGGGTTCGATTCCTTGGTACCACATACATAGAAAAAAGCCAGAAATGGTGTTGAGGCTCAAGTGGTAGAGCTCTAGCTTTGAGAAAGTCCCAAGGACAGTGTTCAGGCCCTAGCTCAAGCCTAGGACTGGAAAAAAAAAAAAATTATTCGAGATACTGCAACTATAATATCTCTTTTTGGGGGTGGGGGCAGTCCTGGGGCTTGAACTCAGGGCCTGAGCACTGTCCTTGGGCTTTTCAAGGTTAGAGCTCTAGCACATGAGTTACAGCCCCACTTCTGGCTTTTTCTAAAGAACCCGGGTCTTCATGCATTCCAAGCAAGCACTCTACCACTAGGCCAAACTCCCAGCCTATATTCTTTTTCTCGAAGGCACAGAAAGGGAGGCGCAAGAGGCTAGTTCAGAGAATGATGACGGCGGCTTCAGTGAGGAGTGGGAAGCCCAGAGGGACAGTCATCTAGGGCCCCATCGCTCTACAGCCGAGACACGCGCAGCTGTCCAGGAGCTGTCCAGCAGCATCTTAACCAGTGAAGATCCGGAGGAAAGTATGTACATTTCTCTGTGTTGCAAGGCAGTGGAACCCTTTAGGTGCTTTATCAATTCCATGAGAATAAAACGAATATTGTAATAGATTAATTAGTACAATGCTAAATAATACTATGCAACACTATGGCTTTTTTGGGGGGAGGGGCCGGGGACTTTTAACTCCAGGCCAGGCATTGTCCCTGAGCTCTTCAGCTCAAGGCTACCACCCTGCCCCTTGAGCCACAGTGCCATTTTTGGCTTTTTTCTCTGTATGTGGTACTGAGGAATGGAACCCAGATTTTCAGGCATGTTAGGCAAGCACTCTCCCACTGAGCCACCTTCCCACCCCCTGTTCCTGTTTCTTGAGTTGGGATCTTGCTGTGTGGCCAGTGCTGGTGTTGAGTCTTGGCTCTAGCGCTGGCCCTGCCTGTCTCCTTCGTAGCGTGACTGCAGGCAGAGCCGCCGCACCTGCTCTAGTGAGTTTAGACTCTGGAGGTCCCCGCAAACATTGGCAGACTTTCACATGACTGGTCTTTCCTTCTAGGAGGAGTAAAACTTGGATTAGGAGATTTTATTTTCTACAGTGTTCTGGTTGGCAAAGCCTCAGCAACTGCCAGCGGAGACTGGAACACAACCATAGCCTGTTTTGTAGCCATATTAATTGTAAGTATATACTATCAACAAAAAGGTGTCAGGACATCTGTCTGAATTCTGAGTTCTCTGCATCTTTAAAGTGATTTGCTTTTGACTCCAGGTGGGCCGACAGCTCCAATCACCTGAGAAAGAGATTTTTAAAAAACACATATAACGGGGCTGGGAGTTGGGCCTAGTGGTAGAGTGCTTGCCTAGCATGCACGAAGACCCAGGTTTGATTCCTCGGTACCACATACATAGAAAAAACCAGAATTGGTTCTGAGGCTCAAGTGGTAGAACTCTAGCTCTAGGACAGTGCTCAGGCCCTGAGCTCAAGCCCAAGATTGGCAAAAAAGAAAAAAAACAAACATATAACTAGGCCTTAGGTGAGTGATGGTGCCCTGTGCCACACACTGGTCATGTGGAGCTCTCAAACTGTGCCCTCGGCTGTGAGCTGTCACATTTCATTTGTTTTGTGTAGTGCTTCAGAGTCCTCTAGGAAATTTTGAATTTCTGGTTAGGAACCATTCCTGAAGCCCAGTAGATACCTAGATGCATAGGAAATTTGCAGCCTAGAACTGAGTTTATTATCGTAGAGCCAATATCATAGAGGTTGGAGTTTTTTTTTGTTTTGTTTTGTTTTTGCCAGTCCTGGAGCTTGAACTCAGGGCTTGAGCACTGCCCTTGAACTTTCCTTAAGGCTACCTACCACTTCTGGCTTTTCTATGTATGTGGTACCGAGGACTCAAAGCCGGGTCTTTGTGCATGCTAGACAAACACTCTACCGCTAGGCCACACTCCTGGTCCAAGTTGGGAATTTTGCAGCACACAGAGTTTCTTTGGGCAACAAGCCCATTGAAAGACACTGGCCACGCAGGACCCATGCAGACCCTGCTCACGGTGGTACAGCGTGAGCCCCAGGAATCCACACCCATGACACAAGTAAATAGTTCACAGGCTATTTCATATTGTTCGCTCTAGTTAAGATACGTACTTTTCATGCATATATGTGAGTGAAATTAGATGTGTTTCCGTAAGGGCCTTTGTGTATACATTTATTTGGTATATACATTTATTATAAATAGAGTTCTCATGTACTTTATTTTTCTTTTGAGGTGAGTTTTTTAACTTGGAAAGTATTTATTGGCTATGATCTATATCAATTTTGGGGGGTTGGGGTAAGTGCTGAGGACTTTGACCTGCTCTGCACAGTGTCTACCACTGAGTCAGCTGTTAAATCTGTTAAGATCGCTTTTGTTTCTGAATCTGAAGTAATGGCCAACTTCCAATCTATGTAGCTAGTGTCTCAGTCATTAAGGCACTATCTTTATATACTTTTGTTTATAAGAAAGCAGTATGCAGGCCTGACCATACCAGCTTTTCTTATCACTTCTTTGACGCATTTCTTTGTCCCTACCACACATAGGGATGTTCTCTGCTCCTGGGATTACTTATTTAGTCAGTCATGGGGCTTGAACTCAGGGGCTTTTTGGCTCAAGTCTAGCACTTTTTCACTTGAGCCACAACTCCACTTCCAGTTTTCTGGAAATCTCATGGTCTTTCATGCTCTGGCTGGCTTCAGATCTGAGTAGCTAAAGCCAAATCACTCAGATTTGTTTTTCTACAAACAGCTTCATTTTCTTTCAGATTCTATTCCTGTTCTAGAATTAGAGATTAAAATGTCAGCAGAATGTGTGTGTACAATGAGTTCTGTATTGAAGGAAAATAAACATGCTCTCCTTTTTACCAAGAAGCTAGATTTAAGCCACATATAGTGGTGCATGTCTGTAATCCCAACATGATCCTTGTTTTGTTTTTGTTTTTGTTTTAATCAGTCCTGGACTTGAATTCATGGCCTGAACTTTGTCCTTGGACTTTCTCAAGGCTAGAGCTCTACCACTTGAGCCTCAGCACCACTTCTGGCTTTTTTCTTTGTATGTGGTACTGAGGAATTGAACTCAGGTCTTCGTGCATGGTTGGCAAGCACTCTACCACTAGGCCAAACTCCCAGCCCACCAACAAGATCCTTTTATTTTTCCCTTGAATAAGCTTTCACTACAGCCATATGTAGTAAGACCTGGCTCCAGAAACTACATTTTTTTTTTTTGTCTCCATAGCTTGTTTCTAGATTTAATGGAATGTCAGTGTAACTGCAAAGGATAGCATTCACTTAGCCAGAATTTGTTACTGAGTTGTTTTGCAGGGATTGGTATATGTCTTGTGTGAGCATGTGTCTTTTCCCATCTCTTCTGCAGGGTCTGTGCCTTACATTACTACTCCTCGCCATTTTCAAGAAAGCATTACCAGCTCTTCCCATCTCTATCACCTTTGGGCTCGTTTTCTACTTTGCCACAGATTACCTGGTACAGCCCTTTATGGACCAGTTAGCATTCCATCAATTTTATATCTAGCCTATTTGCAGTTGGAATCCCATGGATGTTTCTGCTTTGACTATAATAAACTCTGGGGAAGACAAAGGTGATTTTTCAGTATACCCATCTTACAAAGTCAAGATTCCCAGCTGGACTTATACATCTTCCTTCCAAGTTTTCCCAGCCACCTGCACAATTGGACATTGGAAGGAGGTGTCACTGGACAACGGTTTTCAACATACTTGATGGTGGTGGACTCTGTCCCTTGGTGCACAACTACCGAATTTGAGGGGCAGAATGGACAGGGAAGCACAATGGGCTTCCCTCAGCAGTGTGACCCTTGTCACCAGGGCTTCTACCAGCCGCACACTCTCAGGACTCCCACTCCTAAGAGGTTAAATGAACAGTTTAAAGCCAACAGGACTCTTCACCTTGATCATCACCTTGGAGATCCAGCGAGGAAATGCATATGCATTGGATTCTGAAGCTCCTCAGGAGATGCAGGGAGCAGGCACCAGCAGCCCAGTGGCAAGGCCGTTCAAGCTTCCACTTCCAGACTTCAGTGCTGCACACTTGACATCTTTCAATAAGACTCCCACCACCCTTCCCCACTCTGAGTTCCATCCGATACATAGGTTGATTCTCAAATACTGAAACTCAGTACCATCTGCGGTAGCTATTTGAACTTATTCGGGGCACTGTATCCTGAAAGTCTTCACCCGAGGTTCCAAATGCAGTAATGTCTAGAAAGAATGGAATTATCACTCAACGACTCCCTATCATCCTTAAGTAAATTCTGGATTTTTCCACCAAATTCCCAATTTGAAGACATTTGTTAAGTTCACTTGCCCCAGATGCCTTCTCCACTCCCGTCTTTCAGCCCCACAGCAGTTGTCTTCAGCATGTTGAGACAGCTCTGTCATGTGGCAGGTGTCACATGACAGGCGGTCCTCATAGTCCAGGGTTGCCCTCTCCTGTGATGCAGTGAACGGCCTCGCTGTCATAACACTTTCCACAAATAAGATGTGTGGCCAAAGACAAAGAAGAGTAAAGTGGCTGCTGAAGTGCTTTCTGTTCTGGTTTTTCTTCCGTTACCACAGCTTAATTGTCTCCAACCATAGGGCAGAATTTGAATTAGGAACTAGGGGTTATAGCTCTTGACACTGCAAAACAAAACAGAAATATAGAGTTTAAATTAATAATCCAATGCTGGTGGTTTGTGTTTATGAACCTGTTTTATCAACACAAATCAAGCATTTGAAGAAAGCCAGTGTTTTTTTATTTTGTTTTGTCTTTATTTCAGTCATGGGCTTGAACTCTGAGCCTGGGTGCTATCTCTGAGCTCTTCAGCTCAAGGCTATTGCTCCACCACTTGAGCCACAGCACTGCTTCCAGTTTTCTGGTGGTTAATTGGAGATAGAAGTCTCACACTTTCATGTCCAGCTGGCTTTGAACCACGATCCTCATATCTCAGCCTCCTGAGTAGCTATACTGGTGCTCAGGCCCTGGGCTCGGTGAGACAACACACACAGATGTTCCAGCAGCCTGGGGTACATGGCACTATGGGGAGCCCTTTGCCCACAGAGCCCCTCAGCCTGCAGATCACTGGGAACAGTGGTGAGGAACTTTCCTCCTGGGTGAAACAGGCCTGACTTCCTCTTTGTGAAAGCCTGCTGATTCTCTCCTGGCCCATCAGATGTAGATGACCCAGTCAGGGATCCTCTAGAGTTCAGAATAATTTGTTGGGGTTTTGTTTTGTAGTGCTTGGGGTGGAAGCTAGGGCCTTGAGCATGCTAGGTAAGCACTGCACCACCCTGCCACACCTTCAGTATGGGCAGCTTTAAGAAGTTATCTTCAGGGGCTGGGAGTCTGGCCTAGTGGTAGAGTGCTTGCCTAGCATGCACAAAGACAGGGGTTCGATTCCTTGGTACCACATACATAGAAAAAAAAGCCAGAAGTGGTGCTGTGGCTCAAGTGGTAGAGCTCTAGCCTTGAGAAAAGAAGTCCCAAGGACAGTGCTCAGGCCCTGAGTTCAAACCCCAGGACTGACACGCACACACAACTTCAGGGGCTGAAGATGCCAATCATGAGGCCCTGGGTTCCATCGCAACACCATCAACAGATGTTCACTTAGGGGGAATGTGCTAGTACTCAGGTGAATATGAGCAGACACTGGCTTGTCTCAGTGGAGAACCGGAAAAAGAAAAGCTGTACAGGGAAGAGTGAGACTTCCGATGGCAGATTCTGTTGTCTTGTTTTCTTTAGCTCTGCTTTTCCCAAGATGCTCTTGTACTGTCACACAGACAGCTGCATGACTGCTATCTTCAGCATGCAGGGCCCTGGGAAAGCCACCTGTACACCAGTGCCCTACCCTGGAGTAGCTTATTTGTGCAAGAGTACAAAACGTGTTAGATCGTCAATGACAAGAGGGTATGTACATATGTCCATCCGATTCTGCCTCTTGTTTGAACCACATTGTGGCCACAAAAGATAGCATGCCGAGAGCATGGGATCTCACACACAGCTCTTCCAGCACGCTTTTCCAGAATTGGGTTAGTCATTCCTACAGGATCAGAATTCTAGTCTTCCACCATGAAAAGCAGGGTGTCCCCAGGGGATGCCATCACACGGGAAAGAGGGACTGTGGCCAGGCAAAAACAGAAATGCAGCTCAGGTCATCAACCAGCTACTTTAAAAAAAAAAAAAAAAAAAGAGGGAAGATAATAGGGAAACAGGACCATGAATGCCTGGGTCATGCCAAGTGTTGCAGCAGTGCCTGCAGGAGACCTGCAAGGTTGACACAGAGGAAGCTCTCCTTCCTGTTTTTCCCTCTGCTGGGCTGTGTGGAAATGTCACAGCTTTGCTTCATAGTGCTTCCTCCATGAGAACTAACGGAAGCTTTCTAAGCCGTCAAAAACAATGTACCGACTTCACCACAGAAACAGCTTTTTTGCTTTTGAACTTTTGGATCTCCATTTCTTGGTGTCTAGATTTTTTTTAACGCACCTTCTTTCATAGTAGATGCTCAAAAAAATCATAGGTTTATTGATCATTCTTTACTTGGCCTCAAATAACTGGGGTGTGTGTGTGTGTGTGTGTGTGTGTGTGTGTGTGTGTGTGTGTGTGTGTGTGTGTGTGTGTGTGTGTGTGTGTGTGTGTGTGTGTGTGTGTGTGTGTGTGTATTGGGGATTGGACCTAGGGTCTGGGTTCTGTTCCTTAGCTTTTTTGCTCAATGATTGCACTGTACCACTTGAGCCACAGCTCCACTTCTGGCTTTTTGGTAATCATTGGAAATAAATCACAAGGCCTTTAAGGTGTTGGGGAAATTTTCCCAGAAGGCAATTTTCTATCAGAAATATATAATTTTTGAAACTAAGCCCTGACAAAATGAGTTGTGGAAGGAGGGGTCCAGGCCTGTGCAAATGTGGCAGGCGGTACTGGGTGAGCATTTCCATAGGTGGTGGAAATAGTCTGTCTACACAATGCACATAGACTACAAATACATCATTGTTTTGTGGCTCAGTCTTTTTTTTTTTTTATAGCCAAGTATTCTATTTATTAACAAAATAAGTCTTACCAAGGGAGAGCTCTATCCACCCAAACAGGCCCGCAGCCCGGCGCTGCTGCTTCTGACCGGGAGGGAGGGAGGGTTTGGGGAGCAGACCCCCGCGAATCTTCAGTCCCAGCCACCGCGGGAGCCACCCAAACCACAGGCAACTTTGGGCCCTGCTGGGTCAGGCCTGGGAGGGGCGAGGAGCCTGCTGCGAGCCGGCGGCTCCCGAGTCCCCACCTGCCCCCGGGGGAGCGGACCCGGCCGCCGGGGGAGGGGCCTCAGCCCCAGCCGGGGAGAGAGGAAGAAAAATAAAGTACTTTGCAAATATAAAGAGTAAAGTTTCGCGCAGCGGGGCCTGGAGGGACCGTGAACCGAGTGAGACGGGCCCGCAGGCTGTGGCTCAGTCTTGAACTAAGGTCCTGCGTACTGTCCCTGAGCTTTAAGCTCAAGGCTAATACTCTACCATTTGACCCCCAGTGCCACTTCCAACTTTTTAATTGGACAAAAGCCTCTCAGGATTCCCTGTCCCTTCTGGCTTCAGATGGTGATCCTCAGATCTCAGCCTCCTGAGTTGTTAGGATTATAGGTTTGAGCCACCAATGTCTGACTCCAATACAGCTTTGTAAACAAACACCTTTCAAGTTTTGTCAGTATGTAATTTAGATAGATTACTGCAGATGTATTTGTCATGAATACAGCTGTGCTAGTTTTCTTCTATGTTGAACTATGATGTGAAACTGCTGTGGTTAGCTGTAAACAGGACCAGGTCCTCTACTCACGTACTAAAAGAGTACCTTCAAAGGGCTCAGTACTAACCCTGTTTATGACAACCACATAGGCATGGGTCCATGTCTGTGTTTTCACCAACAGATAAAAAATCATGAAAAACAATTTGTATCTGTACTGAAATTAATGGAATTTTTTTTGTTTCTGTTGGTTTCACCAACAGGCAGGTGTTTTACCAGTTACATTTTTTACTAGCACAGGATCAGATCACTGTCCCCCCACCTCTGCTTCTCCATCTGTTGCTATTACAGGGGTCTCGCTCTTGTGAAGATGGATGGGATCTTGCTAGTTTGCTTAGGCTGACTTCAAACCACAGTCCTCCCGATCTCTACCTCTCAAGCAGTAGGAATTATAAGCTTGATCCACTATACAGGGCCCCAATTCTTTTTTTTTTTTTCTTTATTTTTGGCCAATCCTAGGGCTTGAACTCAGGGTCCTGGGTGCTATCCCTGAGGTTTTATTTTTTTGCTCAAGGCTAGCACTGTAGTGGTAAAGCCAAGAATTCCATTTCTAGATTCTTTGGTAGTTAATTGGAGATAAGATTGTCACAGACTTTCTTGCCCAGGCTGGCTTTGAACCACAAACCTCAGATCACAGCCTAAGTAGCTAGGATTACAGGTGTGAACCACCTCAATAATAATTCTTTCTTTCTTTCTTTCTTTCTTTCTTTTTTTTTTTTTTTGCCCATCCTGGGGCTTGAACTCAAGGCCTGGTCAATGTCCCTGCACTTCTTTTGCTCAAGGCTAGCCAACTACCACTTGAGCCACAGCAACTCTTCTGGCTTTTTCTGTGTATGTGGTACTGAGGAATTGAACCCAGGGCTTCATGCATGCTAGGCAAGCACTCTACCACTAAGCCACATTCCCAGCCCATGTGACTTTGTTTTCTGACAGCCCGTCTCATCTCACTCTCTCTGAGGACTTCTTTGAGTTGTGTGGGGAAAAGCTTAGGATCTGGATAATTTTGAAATGACAGCATGCCTGAGGACAGCAAGGTAAACTAAAGCACAGAGTAAAGAAAAGAATCCATCAAATGAAAAAATTTCTTATACTCTATGTATCCCAGGCGAGCCTTAGGCTTATAATTCTGTCTCCCAAGTTGTAGGATTAAAGGTGTATGTCATCATGTCTGTCATTAGAAGCATGTGTCTATGTGTGCATGTACTCACGTGTGCCAGTACTGGAATTTGAATTCAGGGCCATGCAGTCCTGCATAGCCTTTTTGCTCAAGGCTTATGCTCTACCGATTGAGCCATACCTCCATCCAATTCCAGTTTTTTGCTGTTTAATTGGAAATGAGTCTTGGGAATTTTCAGCTCGGGCTAGCTTCGAACTGTAATCCTTAGATCTCAGCATTCTGAGGAGCTAGGATTACGGACGTGAGCTACCAGTGCCTGGCTAAAAGTTTAAAAAAAATTTTTTTTAATCAGAATTTTCTCTAGAAACAAAGTTTTGAGCTGAGTTAGAAAGAAAAGAAAAATCTGAACTGGCTAAGAAGACAAAGAATATGGGCTAAAAATAGAATCAAAGAGGAAGAAGTAAATGACAAGCACCCAAGGATAATTGGCCTTAGAGTAAAGATGACGTTTTATCCAGAGAAAATCCAGTTAGCTAACCAAATGTTTCTGTTCCTGTTCTTATACTGTGACCAGGCTTCCTTCCCCGCACTGACAGAAGCCAGGGAGGAGATGACCTCATCTTCCTCAGGGATTTCCAGCCTGCCAGCTTCTAGGCTACAGGATTCATTCTCTTCTGCTCTGGCCCTTCTGTGGCTGCTGGCCCATCTCTGATGAAGCACTGTGGTGGAAAAGCTTGTCTGTAGACTTCGATGGATGAGAGATGCCTAGAAAAGTAGTAAAACACTAGCTACTCAGAAAGCTGATATCTAAGGTTCCTAGTTCAAAACCAGATAATAAAAAAGCTCAGAATACCCATGATTACAATCTGAATAGGCTGTGCTTGCTGCTACATAGCTGTAAGCCCGGAAGTCTGAGGCAGGAGGATGAAGTGCGTTCACAGCCAGACTTGAGTACCTAGGGAGGGGCAAGACAATTGTTTCTTTCTGTGGCTTATAACATTTTATCCTACTAACCAGAATTGTGGCGAATAGCATATCGCATTTCTCAGAACTTCATGTAGCTTTGCAGCATTCCTATCAACATCCTCATAACTACAGGAAGACCTAGAATCACTTATCCTTTGAAAATGTTTCCCACAGAATCCAGTGCATCAAATAAGCCTAATTTCGTTTTCTTTCTTAAGCCCTTGAGAAGTTCTGGGATTCTCATAGAACATTCCCAAGTTAACTCAAGGTTAGAAAGACTCTTCAAGAATTTGGATCTTGAAGACACCTGCCAGAACTGTCAAAGGGTTAAAGCATTTTATTCAAATGGAATCAAGGATAACTACAAAATAATACTCATTTGGGCCAGGAGTGCATCCTAGTGGTAGAGTACTTGCCCAGCACGCACAAAGACCCGGGTTCGATTCCTCAGTATCACATCCATAGAAAAAAGCCAGAATTGGTGCTGAGGCTCAGGTGGTAGCTCTAGCCTTGAGAAAGTCCAAGGACAGTGCTCAAACCCTGAGCTCAATCCCAGGACTGGCCAAAAAAAAAAAAAGCAAGCTCAAGGTCATTGCCCAGGCCCTGAGTTCAAGCCCCAGGACTGGCAATAATAATAATAATAATAATACTTATTTAACCAGAGGGCTATTTAAAAGATTTTGCAAGTATGTGGATGGAAAAACGAAGCTTTTTCTAGGGTCAGTAATTTAAAATGTAATGAAGACAACATGAGCTGAGTACTGATGGCTCATGCCTAGGATCCTAGCAAGTCAGAGGCTGAGATTTGAGGTCCATTTTTTGAAGGTAGTCTGAAAAGAAAAGTCCATGAGACTCTTATCTGCAATACACCAGCAAGAATGCCAGAAGTGGAGCTTTGGTATAACTGGTAGAAAAGCAGCCTTGAGTGAAGAAACTAAGGGACAGTGCCCAGACCCTGGGTTCTAGCTCCAGTCCTGGTACAAAAAGAAAGAGGGAGGGGAAGGAACGAAAGAAAAAAGAAAACAAGTAAGCCGGGTACTGGTCGCTCACACCTGTAATCCTAGCTACTCAGGAAGCTCTTCCATGTGAAGCCAGCCTGGGCAGGAAAGTCCATGAGACTCTTAGCTCCAATTAACCTCCAGAAAACTGGAAGTGGTGCTTTGGCTCAAAGTGGTACAACATTGGCCTTGAGCAAAAATGCTCAGGGACAGTGCCCAGGAAAAAGAAAAAGAATCATGAGAAATTACCTTAATAAACCATGTTCTTATTAGCCATGATAGTTCCCAGAGGTAAAGCAAGACCTGCAGTGTGCTTACTCATCTTTATAGAAAGCCCAGATTGCTGTGGTGGAACCTGACAGATAGATACTTGAATTTAATCAGAAATGGAAGGAGTGATGTGAAGAAGAAGAACAGCAACTTGGGCGGCAGAAATGCAGGACCCTGATATAGTAACACGCATGCGCATGCATCCTGGTTAAATTGAACATTCAGACACAGAAGGGTCAAGAGATCAGAATCACTTTTACTGTAAGACATGACTTCACTAGACCTTCAAGACTGACCTTTCTGCCACGGAACTGTGATGATAGGGTCAGAATTTGACAAGGAGCTGGAGATGGTGATGAATGGCCTGGAGCCTTGTTCAGGGGAAACAGTCAAAGTTGGACTTCTCAGAGATGAATCTGCAAAACTTGAGAAGGAAGATGATACTTTGAGAACTAAAATTACTACTCTCACTGCAGGGGCTAGCATTTTAAACCTGGAATTAAAGAAATTAAATGGGATCTGTAAAGCAGAAAAATTGCTATTACAAAAATGAAAATGCTTGAAAATCGAAAACAGCAGATGTCAGATCTAAAAATCAAAACCTATGAAATTTTCAGTAAGCGCAGCATAATATTCCAAGGAGTGAAGCAGACTCTAGGTTTGAGTGAACTAAAACTGCATTTGAGTCCATATCCCAGTACTCAGTTTGGGGAGAATTTATTGAAAATTTCCAGTCAGGCAGTAGTGGCTCATGCCGATAATCCTAGCAACTCAGGAGGCTGAGATCTGAGTCTTCCAGTTAGCAGCCAGCCCCAGCAGGAAAGTCTGTCAGACTTTTATCTCCAACTAATTACCAAAAAAGCCAAAGTTGGGGCTGGGAGTTTGGCCTAGTGGTTAAAGTGCTTGCCTAGCATGCATGAAGACCCGGGTTCGATTCCTTGGTACCACATACATAGAAAAAAGCTGGAAGTGGTGCTGAGGCTCAAGTGGTAGAGCTCTAACCTTGAGAAAGTCCAAGGACAGTGCTCAGGCCCTGAGCTCAAGCCTAGGACTGGCAAAAAAAAAAAAAAAAAAAAGCCAAAGGAGAGCTATGACTCAAGTGATAGAGCAGTATCTTTGAGCAAAAATAAAGTCAGGAACAGAGCCTAGGCACTGAGTTCAAGCCCCAGGATTGGCACCCAAAAAATTATTTTTCCCTTTCAATGATAGCCTGTTTGATCACATAAATAATTCCTTTGGTAAGATTCATCTTTGAAAGTTATCTTGCTATCAAAATCAAATGAAGTGAGAGGATACTGGTGGTGGGTAGGTATTTGTTGTGTGTAGGTATGTATATTTATATATGTGTATGTGTGTGTTGTACAAATAAAAATAATACATGTTTAAAAAAAAGATTCATCTTTGAAGCGGGGTGTGGTGATTCACATCTGTGATCCTAGCTACTCAGGAGGCTGAGATCTGAGGCTCAAGGTTCAAAGTCAGCCCAGGCACAAAAGGACCTGAGACTCTTATCTCCAGTTAACCTCTAGAAAACAGGAAGTGGGGCTGGGCTCAAGGGTAGTAAGACATAGTAAGACGCTGCCTCAAAGCTTCTACCCCCTAACAAAACAAAGAAAGCAAGATTCATGTTTCATCAACATTCTTTTGATGGGCAACAAGTACTAGGATTTGAGCTCAGAGCTTTGTCCTTGCCACAAGTGTGTTCCACTTGAGTCATACCCACAGCTCCATCTTTCAGAAGGATGGAGCTTTTACAATTTCCTTTCACTCTAAAGCCTTGCTCATACTTTCATACTTCTGTGACTCATTAAGCCTTCAGCTGTGTTATATTTCTTTCTTCTTTAAACAAGCAATTATTCTTCCTTAGGACAAACATTTATTTTCCTTATTTAACTCTTATTGTGGAGACCATATAAAATTCTAGGCAAAGCACTCTACTACTAGGCCAAACTCCTGGCCCAACCATATAAAAATCTTTCACAAATAAAAATTATTTGTTTTCTCTTATTGATATTCCTTAACAAAAAATAAATTCTTGTTATTTTTTTTTTCTGTTTGTGCTTGTCCTGGGGCTTGAATTCAGGGCCTGGCATTGTCCATTAGCTTTTTCACTCAAGACTAGTACTTTACCACTTGAGCCATGAGCCAAAAAGCCAGCTAACAGTGAAGATTTGAGCCAGGAGCATGGCCTGGTGGTAGAGTGCTTGCCTAGCTAGCATGCATGAAGCCCTGGGTTCAATTCCTTGATAGCACATACACAGAAAAAAAAAAAAAAAAAAAAGCTGAAAGTGGTGCTGTGGCTCAAGGAGTAGAGCACTAGCATTGAGAAAGCTTAAGGATAGTGCCTGGGCCCTAAATTCAAGCCTCAGGACTGGCAAAAAAAAAAAAAAAGGTGTGTGTGTGTGTGTGTGTGTGTGTGTGTGTGTGTGTGTAGATTTGAGTTTAAGTCTAGAACACTCACCAAAAAAAGAAAAAAAAAGACCCCTAAAGGACTCTGAATTTTAGTAACAGATACAATCTCTCTTTCTTTGTTAGTTTGCTCACTTAATCCACAAAGATGAGGAAAATACTTTATGAATGGTTTTAAAAGATTATTTGCAGTTTGGGGCTTTTTCTTGTCTGGACAGAGACCCTTCATTATTGTTCTGAGTTCAAGATTCTGACCTGTTCGTTACTTTTGGAAATGCATGTCTGGGCCTTTTCCTCTCAGCCTATCAGTCTTGTAATGAACTGTTCTATTACCTGCTCTGTTGTTAGCTGGCACAACTAAGTTCACCTTTCAAAAGCAACGTTGTCATGGAGACTATAATTTATAAAGCCTTTAATTTGAAAGACTTTTCTTATCTTGACTGGAATGATTGAGAAGCTTTGAAATTGGTAATTGAACAAACACTCATATGGTCTTGTTTTAATTTGTAATAGCATTTTATCTCAATCAATCATCAAGCCCACAGATTCAGACGGGGGGCGGGGAATTAGGTGAGAAGCCTTTACTTGCTCCTTTCTCCTTCTCTTTTTCCTCCTTTGGTCCCAATTCTGAGTTTAAATTATGTTATCCTAAATAATACATGGAGAGGAATTCTCCCAATTGAGGAATTTACTTGAAAATGAACATTGTAACGGAACCACATGCATATTTCCAACTGGGCAAAAAGGTCTTTTTGAGACAGGGTCTTGCTATGTAAAACTCTTTTCTCCCAGTATTCATTCAATCCTACCTAGCTAAAATATATAAGCATCTGAAGAATTAAATCCTAAAATTACTTGAGATTAAAAAATAAATAAAAGGGGACAGAGAGGACGGCCTAGTGGTAGAGTGATTACGTAGCCTGCACAGAACCCTGTGTTCAATTCCTTGATATCACATACACAGAAAAAAAGCCAGAAGTGGTGCTGTGGCTCAAGTGGTAGAGTGCTAGCCTTGAAAAAGCTCAAGTACACCCCCCAGGCCCTGAGTTCAAGCCCCAGGACTGGCATAAATAGATAAAAATAAATAAATAAATGGCCAGGCTGGCCTCAGCTCAAAATGCTCCTGCCTCAGCCTCTCCAAAGTGCTGAAATTAGAGGTATATGCCATCTTGCTTTGCCAAACAAGAATTTCTAAAGATGAAATGAAAAGGGTTATGGAAGGTATTTTGAAACAATTATTCTGGCTTCAAGGATCAGAACAAGGCTGGCACTGGGCCAGGGTTGGACAGGCAGTTGCCAGGCAGTCTCCCTGGAGGAGCATTTTTTTGGATAAGGTTAGGGGGTGGCCTTTTGGCATGGCTGTGTCCTGGTAGAGCCTCTCATGATGGTTACTGTTACCTGCCGTATTTACACAACATCTTTCTTTGTCACCTTCCAGCTTTCCTCTTCGTGTGTGTGTGTGTGTGTGTGTGTGTGTGTGTATGTGTGCTCACACATGCCTGCAGTGAGCAATCCTGGAGCTTGAACTCAGGGCCTAGGCTCTGTCCCTAAGATTTTTGCTTAAGGCTAGAAATTTACCACTTGAGCCACAGCTCCACTTCCAAGTTGGTTTGTTTGTAGGTTATTGGAGATAAGAGTCTTCTAGCCTTTCCTGCCCCAGCGGGCTTCAAAGCAGGATCCTCAGATCTCAACCTTTTGCGTAGCTGGGATTACAGGTGTGAGCCACCAGTGCATGGCCTAAATGCACTTTTGATAAACCCACTTACGAGGCAATGATCTTACCCACACACCCCGCATCTCCCATACCTGGAGTGGCTCGAGGCCAGGCTTGGGGTGACCCAAGTCTGCTTCCCAGACCACTGGAAGTGCTCTCTGGGCTGGGAGGAGGGAGATAGGGTTCCATTACCCCCATCAGGGCCCCCTGAGACTGGAGGCGAGGCTGGCCCCATCTGCCCACTAGGAAGGCAACCGAGCTGCTTCTTACTACCCCTCCCCCTCACTGCAGGCCCATCCCCCGCACCGGTCTCCTTCCTGTCCCGGCTGCTCTGCCCCAGGCGCTACCCGGAGCTGGAAAGAGTCCAAGAAGCAGCTGTGCCTCCATCTCCCTGGCAGTTTCACAGTCCCGCTCCAGCCACCCCCACCTGCCATGTTCTTTTCCCTGGCCTGCACAAGACAGGCTCTCACCACGTGGAAGCTGGTGAAACAACGTGTCTCCTTTACTGTGAAGTCTGACCCCCAGGGTCCTGGCCCTAAGGTGGGAGGGGCCTGTCCCTCTAGGTTGTCTCGTGTAACCAAGTAATGGGCAGAGGCGTCTGCAGGCAGCGGTCCCTGGGACCACTGCAAATGACTGTGAGGTGCCCTGCTATGAGGAAAAACGCATCTGAGAAACGTGTGCCAGCCTCTGCCCTCATTTACAGGGCAAGAAGCCCTGGGTTCAAGCCCCAGTACCAGCACACACACACACACACACACACACACACACACACACACACCAAATGAACAAAACAACAACAACAACAACAACAAAACTGGAGCCAGTAGTTTGGCCTAGTGGTAGCATGCACAAAGACCAGGGTACCACATACATAGAAAAAGCTGGAAGTGGTGCTGTGGCTCAAGTGGTAGAGAGATAGTCTTGAAAAAGCCCAACGACAGTGCTCAGGCCCTGAGTTCAAGCCCCAAGACTGGCAAAACAAAAAACAAAAAACCCAAAACCAAAAAACCACCTCTATACCTGGAATCACAGTTGCTTGGCAGGCTGAGAATTAAAGATTATAATTTGAAGTCAGCCTGGGCAAGGAAAATCCCAGAGCAGAGACTCTTATCTTCAATTAACCAGCAAAAGCCAGAAATGAAGCTGGAGCTCAAGTGGTAGAGACCCAGCCTTGGGGCTAAATGTGTTTCAGGATAAAGAATTTTTCACATTTCAAACGTTACTAGCCTCAAAAGAAAAAAAAAAGTTACTAACCTCATATTACATAACTACCCCTGGCTAGGGATTGAACCAATCTTTTATCCAAACAAACAATAGAATGCACACACATCTGTGCATCCACACATAAACAACTGCCAAAACAGGATTAGTCACAACTCTAATGGCCTACAGCACACTTAGGCTAAGTCTTACTAATAAATAAAGTCTTTCCATTTGCAGAGCAATTGGAATTCCCTAATTGTAAGGAAGGCACTGCAGACTTGCACAACTGGAACACTGACTAGCTGTCATACGAAGGGGACACAGATGGGCGACAGTCACATGCTGGGATGGCATCAGCTGGTGCCATGTGGCCTGTTGCAGGGGTGCAGCTGTCAGGAGGAGGAGGGAGGGGAGACCCCTGTAGTCATTCTGCTCAGGCTGGGGTTTGGATCTCCTCCTCACCGGCTGTTACAGCTCCGGCAGGCTAACCTTCCTGCACTCAATTGCTGGGTTGTTTTTGTTTGTTTAATTTTCTTTGGGTGGTACTGAGGCTACAGGGATTTGAACTCAGGGTTGTGCTTCTTAGCACAAGCTCCGACTTGAGCTCCACCTCCAATCCTGCATAGAAAAATGAGAACGATGAGAACAAGTTAGAATAGTTTGCACAGTATGCTGTTATAAAACAAAAGTGTTAAATGTATTTCTAGAATTTTCTCTGGAAAGAGAAGGCCAGGAATAAGGACTTATCGAGTGTATGACTGGATTATAGAGATAGGCAAGCTGTAAATACAGTAGGTCAGAAGCTAGGCACTGGTGCCTCAAGCCTATAATCCTAATTACTCAGGAGGCTGAGATTGGAGGATCATATTTCAAAGCCAGCCTGGGCAGAAAAGACTGTGAGATTTTTTTTTTTTTTTATGCCAGTCCTGGGCTTGGGCTCAGGGCCTGAGCACTGTCCTTGGATTTTTCTCAAGGCTAGAGCTCTACCACTTGAGCCTTAGCACCACTTCTGGCTTTTTCTAAGTATGTGGTACCGAGGAATCGAACCCGGGTCTTCGTGCATGCTAGGCAAGCACTCTACCACTAGGCCAAACTCCTGGCAAGACTGTGAGATTCTTATCTCCAATGAACTACCAGAAAACTGGAAGTGGATTGTGGCTAGCCTAGAATACAAAACAAGCTCAGGGACAGTGCCCAGACCCTGAGTTCAAGCCCCAGAACAACAACAAAAAAACACAAAATAGCAACAACAAAAACAATTACGTCTGGGGGCCGAGAATTTGGCCTAGTGGTAGAGTGCTTGCCTTGCATGCACGAAGACCCGGGTTCGATTCCTCGGTACCACATACATAGAAAAAAGCCGGAAATGGTGCTGAGGCTCAAGTGGTAGAGCTCTAGCTTTGAGAAAAGTCCAAAGACAGGGCTCAGGCCCTGACCTCAATCCCAGGACTGGCAAAAAAAAAACAAAAAAACAAAAAAAACAATTATGTCTGGTCATCTTATGGTGGCATTAAAATCTAAAATATCTTTCCTGTCATTATTTTCCTTCTTTGTTTAAGCAGTTTTCAACTTATAAAAGAATGATATGCTTGCTGACTGAAGCTTTACATCAAAAGATTTAAATGGCCAGGTGCTGGTGGC
The DNA here is from genome assembly GCF_031878675.1 of Megascapheus bottae. Classification (NCBI taxonomy): domain Eukaryota; kingdom Metazoa; phylum Chordata; class Mammalia; order Rodentia; family Geomyidae; genus Megascapheus; species Megascapheus bottae. Next base: position 11,146,980 of record NC_143522.1, read on the forward strand.
TCACGCCTGTAATCCTAGCTACTCAGGAGGCTGAGATCTGAGGAGCACAGTTCCAAACCAGTCCAGGCATGAAATCTCATGAGATTCTGATCTCCAATTCACCACCAGAAAACTGGAAGTGGGCTGTGGCTCAAATGTCCCTGAAGAGCTCAGGGACAGTGCTCACTCCCAGAGTTCAAGCCCCATGACCAACAACCACAGCAACAAAAAGATTGAAATCGTGAAAAATAAAAAATAAAGGCTAGCTGGGAGTGTAGCGCAGTGACAAAGTACTTGCCTAGAATGTTCCAAGCCCAGAATTCAAACTGAAAAAAAAAAAAAAAAGCAGGCTGGGGGAGGCAGGACCCACTGAATTTAGAGAGGCATCACCAGCAGCCATTGTCCTTTCCCTCCTGTGAGCTGGGCTGGGGCTGTGTGGCCGGGGTAGAAGCTTCCCATGCCCTGATTCTGGGATATGTTTCCAGATTGGAAGTCGTCCAATCCACAGGCCCAGGCTGAGCTGGCAGAGATGACAAGACCCAGGGGAAGAGGCTGCAGCTAGGAGGAGGGAAGGATCTAAAGAGTCTTGACTATGGACCACCAAGCCCACAACTGCAGCAGAGGACCAGAGGATGCTCAGCTGGGAACCTAACCCACCCTGCCCTTCCCCTCAACCTCTCTAGATCCAAAGGACCACAGCCCTGGTCCTCACTCAGCCAGGACCCTGGAAGGAGGATGAATGGAAGACCTGCTCTAGTGGAGTGGGAGGGCTCCCTCCTCTTCTCCTCCCCCATTTCTGCTACCCCCCTCCCACAGTTCTGGGTTTTGAACTCAGGTCCTGGATGCTGCGCCTTAGCATTTTTCCTCAAGGCTAGCACTCTACCACTTGAGCCACAGCTCCACTTCTGGCTTTTGTTGGTTAACTGGAGATAAGCGTCTCCGTGACTTTCCTGCCCAAGGTAGCTTTGAAATGCAACCCTCAGCTCTCTGCCTCTTGAGAAGTTGGGATTACAAGTGTGAGCCATTGGCACCTGGCTTCAAATTCATAATCTTTCTGCCTTAGCCTCCTCAGAACTGTGTGGTGCCACCAAGCCCAGCTCTGCCCACTAACTCCTAACCATCATCCCTGGATCTGCAATCTAGGAAGTAAGCAAAAAGTAGCGAATGTGTGCACATGTACTAGTTCTAACTTAGCACACAGTAGAAGCTTTATGGAGACCAATGGTTTCCCTCTTCTGTTCCCTTCTGTTTGAGGCTCTCGTGAAGAGGTTTAGCAGGGTGCAGAGCTGTATCTCACCCAGGTCTGCCCACCTCGCAACGCTGAGCTCCTTCTGCTCCTGCAGGCTGCACAGCCTGGGTATCTCCAGTGAGACACACAGAGCCAGCGCAGGGGAAATCACAATAGCAAGGAGAGATGTCCACGTGTTTCTGAAATCCTGTTTCTAAACCACCCTGGTTTGGGGTATCCATTAATTATCTGCTGGAGATGGTGCTCCCCAACTGTGAGGCAGGCAGAGGGGTCCTTGTATAAGTCAGTGACTGGAGGGGCCTGGCTGGGGTCAGGGCTTTTCCTGACAGCGTCACTTCTGCCTCCCCAGCCTCCAGGGCCTCTTTATAGCTGGGGAGAGGAGGAAGCAGGAGAGCTGGTGTCAGTGGAGATGAAGCTAGGAACACCTGGGGCTGAGCAGGACAGTGAACCTCTGGACCTCAGCTGTCCCCACCCCCAGCCTTTCTAGAAGTATTTTCCTCCCACTTCTCTGGAACCTTTGACCAACTTGATAAACAGCTGATGGGGCCAGCTAGTGGAGGAGTTGGTTTATTTATTTATTTGAATGGAAGAAATGAATTCTCTTTACTAGAGAGGTTTTGGGTAATTCCAGCCTGCTTCCCAAGAATTCACACAGCTCTCCACTGACTCTTCACGGGTTGGTTGGTAGGGAAAGGTCAGTGGGCAGAGGCTGGTGTTGGGATGGGTAATTCGGTGTGAGCCTCTGTGGGCTCAGAACAAGAGCTGCAGAAGCTGGGAGCTAAGTGGGCTGAGCCCAGGTGAGCCCAGGTGAGAAGGGCCTTGTGCCCAGCCAGCAAAGGGTGGCAGGCAGAAGAGGATGGGCATGGGACCAACCTTTGTGACCTTCCCAGGCTCCATCCACTCATGGAAAAGGAGTATCCTGGTTGAGAAAACATGAGACAACCAAGAAAGAAAAGGAAATTGGCCACATTTATTGAGATCTTACCTTGAAGTGTGTGTGTGTGTGTGTGTGTGTGTGTGTGTGTGTGTGTGTGTGTGTGTGTCTTAGTCGTGAACTTAGGGCCTGGGAACTGTTCCTCAGCTCTTTTGGCTCAAGGCTAGCTCTCTACCACTCTGGGCCACAGCTCCATTTCTGATGTTCAAGTTCAAGCCCTACCACTGACAAAACAAAACAAACAAGCAAACAAAACAAAACTCAACCCTCCCCCTCCCCCCGGCGGGCTGGGGCAATGGGATCGAAGAGGTGCCTGGCACATCCCCAAAGCAGGAACGACCCAGAGCCCACGGAGTGGAGGCTGAGCCAAGCCTTGGCCCAGACCCAGGAGGTGGAGGCCCGGTGCGGGCCTCCCCACGGGGCGCAGTCCTTGGCGGGGATTGGAGGTGGGCGTCGGCGGGCAGGGTGGGGGAGAAGGGGCGGGGAGGAGCCCAGCCGGTGCTGGAGGGAAAGTTCTCTCGGCCGCGGCGGGGCTGCGTGCGCTCCTTCTCCTTCCAGACCTCGGGGCTGCAGCGGGGCCGGGGCCAGGGCCGGGCCGGGCCGGTCGGTCACCCAGGGCGCGCGGCGGCGGAGCGCGGGCCCACGGGTAGGAAGGCGCGGAGCCGGCGCCCTGCAGCCTGGGAGGCGCAGGGATTTGCCCCGCCTGGCGCGTGGGGATTGCGGGCTGGGAAAAGTGAGGGCCCGGTGAGTCTCCCACCGAGGCGGGCACAGAGCCGGGTCGCCCGCTCCACACCGGGGAGCGCAGACCGCGGGGACGCCCGCGTCGTCCTGGCTCCCCTTCCGACGTGCGGCACGCGGGGGCCGTGAGCCGGGGAGCGCGGCCGCGCCCCGCACCGCCCACAGCGCATCCCGGGCCTGCGTCGGGAAGGACCTGGCTGCCGGCTCGCGGAGCCGCCCGGGGGCCAGACCCAGGGCTCGCCCGGGGTTGCCTGTCACCATAAGACGCCCCCAAACCAGGGAACATTTGCAACTTCGGGCACCCGGGAGCTGCAGATCCGGGCGATGGCAGCGGCGAGGTGGCTCGGGGGCAGCCGAGAGTGCGGCGCTGCCCTCCCTCCGTCCTGCCTGCAGGGGCCTGGGGGGGCCTCGCAGCCCCTAAAGGCGAGTGTCGCCCGCCACCTGCCGGGGTCCCCAGCTCTAGGTTGAGGCTGTCACCAGAGCCTGGCGATGCAGGGGGGGGGGACCCAGGCAGAGGGCCCAGGCGCCCCAGGAACCTCCGCTTGGACCAGGAAAAGTAATGACTGGAAGAATCAGTATTGGTGCTACATGAATGAGTGCGGGCTTGGTAAATGCACCAGGGTCCATTTTGCTGAAGGTGGCTTTTGTGTGCTCTGTTTGATCCCTGGAAGCTGAAGTCATTTCTGTCCTTTAAAAGAATTTAGAGCCTTGGAATTACAGTCTTAAAATGTTCGGTGTGCAGGGTGGTGCTTGTTTAATGTTTTGTAATGAATCACATGCATTGCTTATGTCCTGCGTATGGTGGCGTGTGTGTGCGTGTATATGCGGACAGCACACTCGTGTACACTGCACGGGCTCGAGCAGATGTGCATACGGCTCCTCATGGAGCTTTCCTAAGCTGGGAAAGGCTGGCTTGAGTTTAATATAGGGCTTTTTTTTTTTAGGGGAGCAGTCCTGGGCCTTGAACTCAGGGCCTGGGCACTCTCCCTGAGCATCTTTTGCTCTAGGTTAGCACTCTACCACGTGAGCCACAGGTGCCACGTTGAGCTTTAATCTGTGGCCCTGAGAAATCAAATCTAGGGCTTCATGCATGCTAGCTAAGCAGTCTATCTCTAAGGCACATTCCCAGCCCTCGGATCCAATTCTTGTTTGTTTTGTGCTGGTACTGGGGCTTGAGCCCAAGGCCTGGGCACTGTCCTTTTTACTCAAGGTGAGCATTCTACCTCTAGAGCCTCAGTTCCACTTCCAGCTTTTGGTGATTTATTGGAGACAAGAGTTTCAAGGGCTTTCTTGCTGGCTTCAAAACACAATCCTGAGGTTGCAGCCTCCTGAGTTGCTAGGATTACAGATGTGAATCCAGCTAGAATGGCATTTTAAAAAGGACTTTCTTGATTGCTTTCAAACAATAAGCCCAAGTACTTTGATTCTGAACTCCCTGTTTTCAGGGAGTTTGTAGCAGTCTTTTTAATCGTCTTCTTTTTTTTTTTTAATTTTCCTCCAGAAACAAGTGGCTCCTGAAATTCTTCCAGGGATGAGCACTTTCTTTTCCCTGCGTGTGAGTTACATAGCTGTAATGTTTTCTGCTGTCTCCCACCACTCTCTGGAATTCTGTGTGGGTCTGTCTCCTGGTCATGGAATCTCTCACTGCTGCTGCCAGAGCACTGGAGCTGGGGGGTGGAGTGGAGGTGTGAGGGTGGGTGGTGTGGTAGGGCCCAGGCCCCACCACCCCTGCTCTAACATGGCCTCTCCATCAGCCGGAGATGCTGCTGCTCCTGTTCTTGCCTCTGCTGCTCACAGAAGCACCGGGGTCAAAGGTGAGTGCAATTCTGCTCAGCCCCAATCCAGAAGGACCCTGGTAGGAGGCGAGGAAGGCCAGGACAAAGATGCTGTGGGAGGCAGACTGGAGTCCATTCCTACTCAAACTCATGGAGGGCAGAGACATTCCCAGGAGAGGAGCAAGGCTGGGCGATGCCATCATTCTTAGAGTTTCCCACCAAACCCTCCTTATGCTGGCTAATGCTGGAGGAAAGGCAGGTGGGGGCAAGGTGCAGGGTGAAATGCCCACATCTGAGATCCATGCTCCCTCCTCAGCCGGGCTGTGTGGGCCTAAATGTTGCTTGCTCATCATTTCCTCTCCCCTGGGTTAGCCACAGGGTTCACCAGCAGAGCCTTCCAACCAGATGGATGGGAAAGTCAGGCGTCTGCTGTCCCGCAGCGGCCTCTAGACCACATGGCTCTTGACTGCTTGAAATGTGACTAACGCAGCTGAGGAAGTTTTAAAGCTGATTTCATTTTAATTTAGTCTAGATGCTAGTGGCTTCCTTACTAGAGCAGAGCATGGCTACAGGAAACCAACTGGTCATCAAATGAAGTGTCATTAAAAGGGGTCCAAGAGTCAAGGTTCCTTGTAAAATGCACCTGGGTGCTCAGGACCTAGGGGGGCTGCCCTTTAGCTCTTTTTGCTCAAGGTCAGCCCTCTATTACTTGAGCCATAGCTTCACTTCCTACTTTTTTGCTGATTAATTTGAGATAAGAGTGTCACCGACTTTCCTGCATGGGTTGTCTTAACAGCGGTCCTCAGCCTTCAGGCTCCTGAGTAGCTCGGTGAAGGTGTGAACTACTGGTGCCAGCATGCAGAGGATATTTTGGAGGAGAGGGTCTGCAACACTGGGCACCTAACATACTAGAGGGCACGGGGGCAGACAGGTCCTGTGTCTGTGTGGCAGGTAGAAGGGAGACAGGGAGAACCTCTGAGGAAGGACCCAGATTATTTACAGCTTTGGGGAGGCCCAAGGTGGTACAGGATGTGTGGAGATGTGAGTGAGGGTAAGAAAAACACTCAGGGTTGAGTGGACGCTGGAAGTCCTCCAAGAGCCCTTAGTCCATCCCCAGCCACAATCTGAGCAGCAGGAGAACTACAGCCATCTTCTTGTCCTTCCACCACTTTCCAGCTCGCATGTCATCTCACCTCTATTAGCCTACGACCATTGCTCCCGAGATGCCACCCTCTGAGGTCTTCCATGTGCCCGTGCCCAGCTGCATGTATGCCAGAAATCCAGGTGGAGGCACGACCGACCTAAAGCTGTCCCATAATGCCCTGTGTCCTGGAGTTAGAAGGTCCTCATGTAGGGAATGAAGACCTAGGACAGGGTTAGGTGCCTTTGCCCTTTAGCACAGCCAAAGTCACCTTCTGCCTCTACTTCTCACAGGGTGAATCTCAGGGGAGCCCCAGCCTGCCTTCCTCCTCCCTTGCCCCTTTCCCTCTCTGGCGGAGTGCATCCATTGCTCCTGTTAGCTGATTCCCCCTTGGGATGCGGAGCATCGTCTTGGGGTCCTTCTGTGACATCTCCTCACAGGGTTTCTTTGAGGGGACGAATGGTGAGAAGTTATTAAAGGTGGTAGCAAGGCCCTCTCCTGGATAACTTCCTCTCACCTGCTCTTTTTCCCACACTTGGTGGGAAGCAGTCTGCCCTGGGACCTCTTAGTGGAGCTGGAGGAGGAATGGGTGGGGTGTGGAGAGCACAGGAGACAGGCAGGGACAGGCCTGGGCCGGGCCAGGCTGCGTACCACACTGCTGCCACAGCAGCTCCTGCCTTAGTAATTACAGGGAACAAAATGTGCTGGCTCTGCTTGTGATCCCATTGTTTCCTATGGAGACGCAGTCTGGAGGCTTCAGGTCACTCAGATGAGCCCAGAGAGGGTTCCTCTATGAGCAGGCAGGTGGCCTGGCATGCATGTGCCCACCTGACAGCTGCCAGGCACAGGGAGCAGAAGGATGTTTGTGAGGGGCTTCACCATAAGCCCGGCCCCTGGACAGGTCTGTGCTCAGGCCATTCTCCCTCTCACCCTGATGGCCGGAGGTGGCGCTGTGGCCAGGGTGCCACTCCTTGCATTCAGAAGGGCATACTGGGAGAGGCAGCATAAGAGGACATTGCATATGAAGACAGCAGTCCATGCGGAGGGAAGGGGGTTCTTGAATTCTTGTCATACACTGATGAGGCTTGGTAGATGGGATGGGGAAGAAGTGAGCAGAATCCCAGTTGAGTTAGCCACCCCAGCATGCTGTACTTTTTTTTTAATTAAAATTTTTAAAATTATTAACATAGGCCAGACATTTGAGGCTTGTGCCTTTAATCCTAACTACTCAGGAGGCTGAGATTTGAGGATGATGGTTCAAAGCCATCTGGGGATGGAAAGCCTATGAGAAATCTCTGGTTAGCCACCAGCAAACTGGAAGTAGTGCTATGGCTTACAGTGGCAGAGTGCTATAACCACATAACTGACCAAAAAAAAGTTGTTATCATAAAGGTGATGTTTAGAGAGGCTACCATTTCATAAATTAGGTATGAGTATCTTTCTTCCTTGCTTGCTTTTTTTTTCTTTCTTTCTTTCTTTTTTTCCCATGAGGCTTGAACTCTGACCCTGAGCACTGTCCTTGAGCTCTTCAGCTCAAGGTTACCACCCTGTCACTTGAGCCATAGCGCCTCTTCCGGTTTTCTGGTGGTGGAGATAAGACTCGCACAGACTTTTGTGCCCCAACTGGCTTTGAACTGCAGTCCTCAGATCTCAGTCTCCTGAGTAGCTAGGATTATAGGTGTGAACCACCGGTGCCCAGCTTATAAGTATATTTCTTTTCGACAATGTCACCTTTTCCTTTGCTCTCTCCCAGTTTTTCCTCCTATCCCCACCCACAAGTTGTGTGGTTCATTTTCAGCCAAGTGTCTAGTGAATATCACTCCAGGATTTGTTAACCCTTTATCCCTCCATTTCTGTACTCTTCTTGTCCCACAAAGATAGATAAACAAACAGAACCAAAAGAAAGGAGGGAAAAAGCCTCTAATTTCCATTTCCTGGTGTTTGTTTTAATAAATATCATATTATATGATGAGAGGCACTGAGGCATTGCGCCTTTGTGTTCTAAGAGTATCCTCTTTCAGTCTCACTGTGTGTGAATGCCTGGATTCTTGTAGGGTTTATCATGTCCATGTGTATTTTAGATCTAGCTTCCATGTATGTGTTGTTTGTCTCTTTGAGCTTGGTTCACCTCACTTAACACGATTTGTCTTAGGTCTATCCATTTCCCCTGCAGATGGCATATCATTGCCTTTTTTTTCTTTTTTTGGCCAGTCCTGGGCTTGGGCTCAGGGCTTGAGCACTGTCCTTGGGCTTTCTCAAGGCTAGAGCTCTACCACTTGAGATACAATACCACTTCTGGCTTTTTCTATGTATGTGATACTGAGGAATCAAACCCAGGTCTTCGTGCATGCTAGACAAGCACTGTACCATTAGGCCAAACTCCCAGTCCCAATCATTGGCTTTTGAAAACAAGATACTGGATCCAATCAGTTCACAAGTCACAAAGAAACTGCATTGATATATTGATTTTTTAGTTTGGGAAGCTTGGGGATTCAGACCCTGCTAGAACTGAAGGAGTTATAGGTGAAAGGTGATACCTTTGGTCTGGCCACCTCTTCCTTTTTTGTGTTTGATTCAGGAAGTTAATGTGGTTTGTGCTGCCTCGGCTCCAGGTAACCTGAGAGCCAACCTCATTCCAGCAGGGCTCCAGAAACCCCTGCAGGGAGAAGAGCTTTCTCCTCCTTCCCACTGCATTAATACCTTTGCTTTCTCTAAAGAATGTTGGTGACTTTTTCTCCTTAAAGATTCTTATATGGATAGAGATTCTCTTCTTGAATACTTGTTTATTAAACATGTCATTTGAAATATGATGTAAAAATCAATGTTAATAAATTCTTTAATTTAAAAAAGATTCTTATATGGAAACACTGTAAAAAGTCCCCTGTTAGAAAATAGTCCTTTTAATTTTTTTTGCCAGTTGTGGGGCATGAACCCAGGGCCTGAGTACTGTCCTTGGACTTTTCTCAAGGCTAGTGCTCTACCACTTGAGCCACAGCACCACTTCCAGCTTTTTTCTGTGTGGTACCGAGGAATTGATTCCAGGTCTTTGTGCATGCTGGGCAAGCACTCTACCCCTAGGACAAACTCCCAGCCTTTTTTTTTTTTTTTTTTGGTGGGTCATGGAGCTTGAACTCTGTCTGGGCGCTGTCCTTGAGCTCTTCAGTTCAAGGATACCGCCATACTTTTGAGCCAAGCCCCACTCCCCATTTTGTTGATTAATTGGAGATAAGAGTCTCAGGTCCTTTTGTGCCTGGGCTGGCTTTGAACCTTGATCCTCAGATCTCAGCCTCCTGAGTAGCTAGGAATACAGGCCTGAGCCACCGGGCCCAGAAGAAAATGGTAAGTTTATAGTCCATTGTCTATTTCCTGTCAACATGGTGAAATGCAGTCTCCTTTAGTTGAGTCTTTCAAACAGGTGCTGTGCCATGTGCTCATTTCTCTCTCTGTGGCTTCCTCTGTCTGCCTTGGTGGTGTGTGTGTGTGTGTGTGTGTGTGTGTGTGTGTGTTTTCTCAGGAATCTTGAAATTATGCCCTAGGCACTGTCCCTATTCTATTTTGCTCAAGGCTAGTGTTCTACCACTTGAGCTACAACTCTACTTCCAGGTTTTTGGTAGTTAATTGGAGATAAGAGTCTCACTGACTTTACTTCCTGGGCTGGCTTTGAACCGTCCACTCTCAGATCTCAGCCTTCTGAGAGTAGCTAGGCTCACAGCTGTGAGCCATGCACCTGGCTAGCTGGCTCATTTTGTAATGAGCGTATTGGTGAGCCTGACTTTGTGGGGATGCCCTAAAGGAACAGTTCTGGAAGAGAGACTCCAGATCTGGTTTGGGGCTCCATTTGAGGACGACTGACTCACTTTGGCTCGCTCCTGTCTCGGACAGGCTTCCCAGGTGAGGCGGCAGAGTGATCACTGGGGCTCCTGGGGCCAATGGAGCCCCTGCAGCAGGACCTGTGGAGGGGGCATCAGATTCCGGGAGCGCCCCTGCCACTCCCACAGGTAGGGAAGACAAACAGGCCAGCTGGCTTCTGGGTCATGCGGGAGCTGGTGTCATGGGCCACCAGGGACAGATTTATTTCGGAAACAAAAGCAGCGCAGTAGAGGAAAAGCAGTTTGCCTGTGTCCCTGGCTGCTGCTGTAGGGCAGGCGTGCATTTGTGAATTAATGAAGAATGTTCAGCCAGCCATTCCTGGGCCCTGTGGTTTTTTTGCCCTCGGCTGCTTGCCAAGTACAGAGTCTCCAGGAGGGGCATTTAACTTGTGCTCTGCACTGTGATAGGCCCTCAGAGGGACAGGCTACAGGCACAGGTTGATGAGGATGGGAGGGAGGGGGGTGAACTCTGCTCAGAGATGCTGAGTGGGGAGGAGGGGGGCAGAGCCTTCTGTTTATTCTCATTGCAGGCTAACCTTACAGGTAGGTGTGCATTGCCTCTTAGCTCAGAATTAGGGGCTTTACTGGACATGTGCTTTAAGAAGCAAAGTTAGAGCTAGCCATGGTGGCTTATGCCTATAATCTTTATTACTCAGGAGCCTGACATCTGAGGAATTCAGGTTTGAAGTCAGCTCAGGCAGCGAAGTCTGTGTGAGATGACTATCTCCAATTTATCACCAAAAAGCTGGAAATGGAGCTGTGGCTCAAGAGTTAGAGTGCCAGGCTTGAGCAAGAAAACCAAAACCCTCCGGAACATTGCCCAGGCCTGAGTTCAAAGCCCCAGGGCTGGACCAGGATGGGGGAGAAGAAATAGGAGAAGGAGGAAGGAGTGGAGGAGGGGGGGAGGAAGAGAAGAGGAGGAGGTGGTGGAGGAGGAGGAGGAGGAGGAAGAAGAGGAGGAAGAGGAGGAGGAGGAGGAAGTGGAGGAGGAGGAGGAGAGTCAGTCTAAACACAGAATTAATTCCACTCACCCCAGGGGGTTGATGTGTGAGTCACCCCACTACTCACCTGGCCTCCAGTTTGGCTCAGCCTTGCCCACCAAGCCGAGAGGGAAGCCGGGGAGAGGTTGGGGTCTTCCCAGTGTTCTCATCCTACAGGAGAGATGGAGGTGCCAGCTGCGTGGGCCCGGCCCGGAGCCATCAAATGTGCCGCACAGAAGTAAAGCCCTCCCAGCCCAGGCCCCCCCACCTTCCCTGAGCCCCTTCCTCACCGCACCCTGCATTGGCCTTGGTGGCTGCCGCTCCAAGAGCCCAAGCCCTCCCCGCCCCAGGGGCGCACACGAGATCCCTGGGGCTCAGGTCCCCTCCTGAGGGGCCCTTGGGCTTGGAGGGGCAGAGGGCCGAGGCGGGGACCCCCGAGCTCCCGGATGGGGAAAGCGGGAATTGGGCAGGACCCTTTCCCAGATGCAAACGTTGGGGATCCATATTCGGGTTCCATCACGCAGAGCTGCCCCCCCGGCACGCGGGACTTTCGGGCCCAGCAATGCGCAGACTTGGACAGCATGGAATTCCAAGGTCGGCGGTACCGATGGCTGCCCTACTACGGGGGTGAGTGCCCACCGGCCGCTGTGCCCACCCGACCCCCTTGTCACCATGTCACATAGGTCTTACAAAGTCACCAGAGCCGCCAGCACATGCCCGTCAATGAACGTGCACACATGCGAGCAGAGGGCCCCCTCACCTTGTTCCCAAAGCCTGCAGGTGACACATAAGGCGCCTTCACCCCCTGCAGCCCCGGCTGTGTTGGGGAGACGACACTGATGGGGCAAAGTGCAGGAGGATATGGTTATGATTTATCCTTTCACACTTGGGAGTTAAACAGGGCATTTATAATATGTAGATATTTAACACAGCAGCCCTTGACAGCACTATAGATCAGCAGCAGAGTGCTTGTAAGTGGGAGGCTTCTGGGTTCCTATCCTGAGCACTACAACATCAACAAAACACACACACACACACACACACACACACACACACACACACACAATCAGCTGGGCACCAGCGGCTCACACCTGTAATCCTAGCTACTCAGGAGGCTAAGATCTGATTGTGGTTCAAAGCCAGCCCAGGCAGAAGAGTCGCCAGTGAGACTGGTACCTCCAGTTAGCCACTCAAAAGCTGGAAATAACAGTGTGGCTCAAGTGGTAGAATGCTAGCCTTGAGCACAAAGAGGCAGACACCTGTCATCCCAGCTACTCCAAAGGTTAAGGCAGGAGGCTCACTTGAGTCCAGGAGTTCAAGGCCCACCTCTTTTTTTGTTGTTATTGGATTTTTTTTTTGTTTGTTTGGTAGTGGGGCTTGAACTCTGAGCCTGGGAGTTGTCCCTGAGCTCTTCAGTTCAAAGCTACAGCCCTACCCCTGGAGCCACAGTGTCACGTCTGCTTTTCTAGTGGTTAATTGGAAATAAGAGTCTCATGGTCTTTAGTGGCTTTGGACCACGATCCTCAGATCTCAGTCTCCTGAGTAGCTAGGATTACAGGCATGAGCCACCATGCCCAGCTAAGGCCAGCCTCTTTTATTTGATCTCTGTTAGCAGATCATCTCGCCTCTTTGCACACTGTCTTCTCTACGTATGTCTATGCATTTGTAATTATCAGGATTACCTGATAATTGCCATCTTTCATAGTTTCTGATAGAAATGTATTCTTCATAAGCTTGGTTTTAACTGCATGGACACCGTGCTTGATGCTTTGATGATTCAGAGTGGCCTTTTCTGAACACTTTGGAACTTTTGTTATAAGTGAGAATAGTTATTTCCTTACTTGGGGATACCTTTGATTCCTCAAAGATGCAGCTGGTACATGGGAAATGTCCCTCCACCCAGATGGGCGCAGGCTTCTGTGCTGGTGGGGGGGAGGTGCTGCTGCCAGAACCTTCCCTGCAAGCCCTGCTGCACTTCCACCTTGCCGGCACTTCTCTGCTGCCAGGCCAGGCCCTGATGGGGAATCACAGCTTTCTTCTCTTGCCCACTCCAGCCCCAAACCAGTGTGAACTGAACTGCATTCCCAAGGGAGAGAACTTCTACTACAGGCACCGGGAGGCGGTGGTGGACGGGACGCCCTGTGAGCCTGGCAAGCGGGACGTCTGTGTGGAAGGCACCTGCCGGGTGAGTCCATGTCTCCCCAACTTTCATCTGGCCAGGGCTTCTGACAGGTGTTTCCCTGTCTAGCACTAGAGGGCCAAGGGGATGGAAGGAGTTTCATGACCTCTCAGGTTCCAAGGGCACCAGGCCTAGCTCCTAGGATGTATTGCAGATGTGCAGATGTCCTGTGACATCTGGCACCTGCCCCCCCCACACCCTTTTTCAGTCATGGGACTTGAACTCAGGGTCTGAATGCTGTCCCTGAGCTTTTTCACTCAAGGCTAGGGTTGTACCACCTAAGCCACAGCACTACTTCTGGCTTTCTGGTGATTAATTGGAGATAAATGTCACATGGACTGTCTTGCCTGGGCTGGCTTTGAACTGTGATCCTCAAATCTCAGCCTCCTGAGTAGCAAGGATTACAGACATGAGCCAACTGTGTCCAGCTTTACAGTGCCCAGCTCAAACATTATTTAAAACAAACACAAAAACAAAACACCTCTGGGTGGTATGTGATAGGAATCCAACAGAAACTGACTTTGGCAGCACCAAAACTTTCTCCATGGGATGCTCCGGTGGCGCTGCTAGAACCTTCTCTTTACCTGCCCAGCCAGTACCATGTTTGGGTTGGTTCTTCCTCTGCTGGGTGCTGGGATGGTCTCGGCTGTGCCAGCCCGACAGCTAGGGTAGAGCCTCATTCCCAGGAGTTCTCTGACCTGTCTTGGCCTGGTGCTTACCTGATCTCTTTTCTTAAGTGTGAGGATAAGCCACTGTTTTTCCCAAAGCCATGCTTGGGGAGCTCCACCTCAACCCTGCAGGGGGGGGGCCTAATGAGGAAGATGGGTGTTTACCAGAAGCCCAAATGTGTGTTGAGTGTGAGTGGACTGTCTGCCACCTTGGATTGCTACTATAAGCACAAGGGTGCTGGGCAGCTCGGCAGACCAGGCTGGACCCCAGGTATGCCTGTGTCTCCCTCTGCTGTCTCTCCTCTGACGCTCACCTCTCCCCTTTCCCTTCCCTGCAGGTTGTCGGCTGTGACCACAAGCTAGACTCGCTCAAGCAGGAGGACAAGTGCCTCCAGTGTGGGGGCGATGGCACCACCTGCTACCCGGTCACAGGCACCTTTGATGCTGATGACCTCAGTAGAGGTGGGGGCACCGGGGGTCTGCAGACAGTCTAGACCAGGGAAGGGGGGCACGGCTGCCTGCCTCCTGCCAATCTGGGTCCTTGGGGACCAAGTTTTCCAGCTCTCATGGCACCCAGTGGGGGCACATTGGCTTGACTCATGCCTGACAGCTCCCCTGTGGCTGTGGGGTGGGGGCACACAGAAGTGGGGCACTCCCCACTAGTCTGGTCTCACACCTGGCCCTCCCCATTTCTCTCCCCCTGGCTTTGGTGAAACTGTTTCCTCGCCCAGCAGCGGGGGTGGGGGGTAGGGGGAGCTTGCTTGCACTTGTGCTGTGTGGCTTCGAGTCTGGGGGCGACTCCTGCCCTTGGTTGATGGAGCCCCTCTGCCGCCCCCCCACCCACTGAATCTCTGCTCCCTATCAGGCTACAACCAGATTTTCATAGTTCCCGCGGGGGCCACGAGCATCCGCATCGAGGAGGCAGCGGCCAGCAGGAATTTCCTGGGTGAGGACAGGGGCTGGGCGCTGGGCTGGGGGGGTGGCGAGCCCCCCGCTGACCGGGTGGGGCCCCCCGCACGCAGCGGTGAAGAGTCTCCGCGGGGATTACTACCTCAACGGGGACTGGACCATCGAGGAGGCGCAGGCCCTGCCCGTGGCCGGTACCGTGCTGCACTACGAGCGGGGGTCCGAAGGGGACCTGGTCCCGGAGCGGCTGCTGGCCCGGGGCCCCACCTCGGAACCACTGATCATCGAGGTGAGCGGGCTGGGGGAGGAGGGATGCCCTGGGCGGGGGGGGGTCCCTCCACACACGGAGGGTCACCCGAGCGGGGACCCTGCCCTGCAGCTCATCAGCCAAGAGCGCAACCCGGGCGTGCACTACGAGTACTTCCTGCCCGACGCTTCCCCGGGCCGCCGCGGGCCCCGCGCCGCCTTCCGCTGGAGCCTCGGCTCCTGGACCGAGTGCAGCGCCGCGTGCGGAGGAGGTGAGGGAGTCCGCGCGGGGCAGCGCCCCCCCCCCCAGGGCATGGTGGGTGGGGGTGCGGGGTCACCCGAGCCCAGGGGAGCCCCCAGGAACCAGGTGCCAGGCGGCTCTCCGCCACCCACACCTAACGCCCTGAGCCCCGCTTCCTCCTGAAAATTGGGGCTATTAGCTGGGTGTCAGCGGCTCGGGAGGCTGAGGTCTAAGGTTGGTGGTTCAAAGACAGCTGGGGCAGAAACGTTCAGGAGACTTTAAAAAAAATTTATGTCCACAGTGGAGCTTGAACATGGAGCCTGGGTGCCGCCCCTGAGCAAATCTTTTTGCTCCAGCCTAGCTCTCTACCACTTTGAGCCACAGCTCCACTTTTGGTTTTCCAGTGGGTCGTTGGGGATAGAGTCTCATCATCTGCCCCGCCCCAACTGGGCTTTGAACCTTGATCCTCAGATCTCAGCCTCCTGAGTTGGCTAGGATTACAGGTATGAGCCTCCAGCGCGCAGCCTCCAGGAGACTCCTTATCTCCAGCTAACTACCAAAAAGCCACAAGAGGAGCCGCGACTCAATTGTAGGGTGTTAGATTTGGAGCACAAAAGCTCAGGGAGAGTGAGCAGGCACGAGCATGTGTACACACACACACACACACACACACAAGTGATGGCACCTCTCTGAGATGGATGCGTCCAGGGTAGAGTCCAGAATGGTGGGGCTGGCCCGGATTGCATTTGGACCATGTTGTCTGATTGGCTGCCCTCTGCCCCCCCCCACACAGGTCACCAGTCCCGCCTTGTGTTCTGTACCATGGACAACGAGGTCTACCCTGACCACATGTGCCAGCCCCAGCCTCAGCCAGCTGACCGCCGCCCCTGCAACCTTCACCGGTGCCCGCAGACCAGGCGGTGAGGCCTTGCCAGTTCCTTCCCCTCCTGGTGGGTGGAAGGGAAAAATGTCTCTATGCTGTTCCAGGCATGGACACCAAAGCTGTCAGGGAGTCCAGCCCTTCTAGAGCTGTGGGTGCCACAGGTGGCAGCTGTCATCAAGGGGGCAATAAGAGGGCTTGAGGTCCAGGCCCATACAGTGCTCAGAATGCCCAGTCTGGTGGCAGGAGGGTTGGGGACAGTATCACAGATGTCTGTCCGAACCAATGAGGGGGTCTGGCCAAAGGGCCTGTTGGCATTAGTGATGCCTTTGTCCATGCATAAAGAGTGTCCTGCGTGCACCAGCCCGGGGTGTGGCACCGTGCTGGGGCCCAGCGTGCATCAGAGGACAGGTGATCTGTAGGCAACGGTTCCAAGAGGCTGTGCTGCTCCCTCTACCTGCCTAGCCTCTTCCTGGTGGGGGTTTGGTTTTGCATGGTGGGGTGGCGCTGCCCTTCCCTTTGGCTCACTCGGCTGCTAGGCAGGGCCACTCCACTCATAAGCAGTACAGGGCTCCTGAAGTGTTGCATCCGAGGTGGAGAGAAAAGGGAGGGACGAGGTAAGAAGGGTTAAAATAGGAGCACTTGACTGCAACAATCGGACCCTATAGACAGCAGCAAATGGTAGGAGGTGCCTAGAAGGGCTGTAGCCTTTGTGCAGAGCTCTTCAGTCTCATCTGTGCAGGCATGGGGTTCAGACGGTGGTAGGCTGGGGTTGGGATCTTCTGTCTGCTCTTTACCTGACTCCCACTCTTTGCCAGGTGGAAGGCAGGGCCCTGGGCTTCTTGCTCAGCCTCCTGCGGGAGCGGCTCCCAGATCCGCTCTGTCTACTGTGTCTCCTCTGATGGGGCTGGCGGCCAGGAGGCTGTGGATGAGGACAACTGCGCAGGCCTGCCCGGAAAGCCCCCTTCCATCCAGGCTTGCAACCTGCAGCGCTGTGCTACCTGGAGAGCTGAGCCCTGGGGAGAGGTGAGGCTTCCGGCAGGAGCCCCCAACCCAGGCTGGGCTGCAAATCTGGAATGGGGCCTGGGTCTGGCCAGTAGCAGACGAAGCTGGAAGGCTGTCTTGGAAATGTGAACAAAGCTAGGACTAGACAAGTTCTGAACCCAGTTCCAGGGTTTTCTCCCCTTCTCTAAGAACCTGGAGCTGAGTGGCGAGGTTTAACCTTGGTCAAGAGAAGCAGCTAAAGGTGGCTTTGGAGGTGAGGGAAGAGCTCATATGTCTGAAGCTGACAGTTGCTCCCAGTACCTACAAAAAAAAGGGCTGTATAAAGTACTCCACACTCTGGTATCAGCCACCATGATTAAGCTGTGTGACTTCCCCAAAGTGGCTCAGCCTCTCTGGGCACAGGAATGAGAGATGGGGGTAGAGTGTTGTCTGCACGTGCCAGGCTGGTGGCCTCTGGCTGTCTCTCCCTCACGATTCCTCTGGGTTGGGATGATTGCCTGCTGACAGCCAGTTCTTGCAGTGCTCTGTCACCTGTGGCTCTGGCGTCCGAAGGAGGAGTGTCACTTGCAGGGGTGCCCAGGGATCGCTGCTCCCGGCCTCCGCATGCTCCCTGGAGAACCGGCCACCCCTCAGTGAGCCTTGCTTGCTGGAGGCCTGTCCCGTCCGTGACCAGACCTGGCACGTGGGCCCCTGGAGTCCAGTGAGTCCCCTCTGCATGTCTGCTGCACGGGTGGATATGGTGTGCCTTCCCGTCCCACGCCCTGTTCTGTGGCGACCCCAGCCTCAGGGCTCTCTTCGCTCACCCTTGGGTCCCAGTGCTCCAAGAGCTGTGGTTCAGGCACACGGAGACGACAGGTCGTCTGTGCCATCGGGCCACCCAGCCACTGTGGGAACCTGCAGCAGCCGAAGCCTGCAGAGGTCGAGTCCTGTAACAGCCGTCCCTGCCCCCATGCTCCAGGTGAGGCCAGGGGCAGGCAAGGGGAAGCTGTGCTCTTCCCACTTCCAGCCAGGGACTTCCTGCCTGGGACATCCCAGTCCCCAGCCTGCTTTCCCCCTCCTGTCTTTGTCATTGCGAACCCAGCTCTCCTCCATCAGAAGTACCCCTCCCTGCATGCTGTCATCTCTGTTTCATCCTTAGGCTAGCTTCATTGTGCTGCTAGGGTTGTACACAGCTTCTCAGGCCTACTAGTTATGAGCTGCTGCTGCTGCTTCCTCCTCCCCACCTCCTCCTCCTCCTCCTCCTCCTCCTCCTCCTCCTCCTCCTCCTCCTCCTCCTCCTCCTCCTCCTCCTCCTTCTTCTTCTTCTTCTTCTTCTTCTTCTTCTTCTTCTTCTTCTTCTTCTTCTTCTTCTTCTTCTGTGGGGGGTGGTCATAGAGCTTGAACTTGGCCTGGGTGTTTGTTGTCCCTGAGCTCTTCAGCTCAAAGCTACCACCCTACCCGTGAGCCTAGCCCTACTTCTTGTTTTCTGTCTGTTTGGTTTTTTTGTGTGTGTGTTTTGTTTTTGTTTTTGTGCTAACCACTTCTCTTTTTCTAGAGGTTAATTGGAGATAAGAGTCTTAGGTCCTTTTGTGCCTAGGCTGGCTTTGAACCTTGATCCTCAGATCTCAGCCTTCTGAGTAGTGGGATTGCAGGCATGAGCCACAGCGCCTGGCTCAGCTATGAGCTTCTTAGTGTGGGACTTGTACTCAAGAGGTTTGTGATCATTAGGCAGGCCCTCCACCACTTGACCCAAGCCCTCCGGCTATTTCACGTTAATTATTGTTTCAGATGAGATCTTACATTTCTGCCTGGGCCAGCCTTGAGCTAAGATTCCCCTACCTGTTCCTCTTGCATAGCTGAGATTAGAGGCATGCACCAGCACACCTGGCTTCTCTATTGGGATAGGGGGACTCTATATTATTATTTTTTTGCCAGTCCTGGGCTTGAGCTCAGGGCCTGAGCACTGTCCTTGGACTTTCTCAAGGCTAGAGTTCTACCACTTGAGCTTCAGCACCACTTCCGGCTTTTTTCTATGTATGTGGTATTGAGGAATCGAACCTAGGTGTTCATGCATGCTAGGCAAGCACTCTACCACTAGGCCAAACTCCCAGCCCCCGTGTTTCTGCTTTTTATATAGTTTGGTCTCACGCTTGCTATGCAGGGGATCTACCACTTGTGCCATGCCCTGAATCCTTTTTGCTTCAGTTATTTTTCAGGTAGGATTTCCCCTCCATTTTTGCCTAAGACCAGCCCTAGACCTGAGGTCTTCCTACAGAGGCCTACCTCGTAGTTAGTACGCACACTGGGTCTCACTATTAATTGAGATGGGGATCTCATTTTTTGCCCAAGTTGGTCGTAAGCCACATTACCCCTCCACTGTGCCTCCTGGGAGCTAGGGTGACAGCTATGAGACGCCATGCTGGCCAGCCTTCTACAGCACACGCTCCATCCCTAAGCCACACACCCAGCCCCGAGTCAGTCCAGTTGGAAGGAAAGTCTGTTATCATTTTTGTTTTATGGATTGGGGTGCTAATTTTATCTCTGCTCTTCCTTTTCTCTGACTCCACCCTCTGCATCTGTCACCCTGGTTCCTGCAGAGGCTCCCAGTGTACAGAACTCACATCCTCGCCCCAGGGATCCCCGGATGCCTTTGGGCCCTCGGGTGGCCCCTTCCTCAGGTAGGAAGCTGGGCCTTGCCTCCTCCGCAGAGCCCTGTCATTGTGCCTTGTGGGTGGAGGGTCTGCATTGGGGGTCCTGGTGGCTGAGGGTCTATGGAGCTGGAGAGCGTGAGCCAGCCCAGTGTGGCCAGGGTGGGCTCATCGTTATGTATTTCCCTTTCTAGACCCTAAAGACCAGCGGTGGGCTGCTCAGGAACAACCCTGGACCCGGAATAACCCCAGGGGAGAGCAGGGGCCCCACATGTCACCTCCGGGCCCAGCCCATTCTCCACATCAGCTGCCCCCAAGGTCCAGCTCTGGGCCTGGAGACTGCAGGCACAGCCCCCACGGGTGCTGCCCCGATGGACGGTCCATGTCACTTGGGCCACAGTGGCAAGGCTGCCCTGGGGCTGGGGCCTCATGCCAACAGAGCAGGTGGGTTGGGCCAGTCTAGCAGGGGAGAGAAGGTAGGTGGGCTGGGTTATGGCGGGCAGTGGGCCAGCATCTCTGGCGGGGAAGGGAATGGACAGGTTTGCAGAGCTGAGGATCAGGACTCCCGAGGTTTAGTCTCTGATGTGTGGTCTTAGGGGCTTGGCTCCGCTTCTCTAAGGTGGCTGTCAAGGACTATTCGCAGGTGTCAGCCCTTGAAGAGCTCACCTGAGACTCGGAAGAGGCGTGAAGAACAGCTCCTGTGCGCAGATCCCAGCTCTCTGGGAGCCCAGGGGCAAGCGGGACAAATGACTCGTTCCCCCAAATCTCTGAACACCCTTCATCCCAGACTTGCAGAAAGGCTGAGTGTTGACCCTTTGCTCCAGGCCTGCCCCGTGGCTCTTCCTAGGCCAGTCTGGACAGGCTGCCCTCAGGATCTTGCCCTAGAGGATTTAGGGCCAACAGCCTGGCAGGGTGGGGGGATGAGTACCAGCATTGTCCCTGACCAGCTGTGTGCTGAGTGACTTCTGATCGCGGCTTCCTTTTCTGAGAACTGGAAACCAGGATGGCCACTGGGTGGGGCTGTGAGAATGAACCGAAAGTCCAGGCGCTGTGACCTTTCTTTCTGCCTCCCAACTCCCATTTAACGCCTGCTCTGTGGAACCCTCTGTTCTGGCCTGTCTCCCATCTTCTGATGTGTTTGGTGAATTCCCCCTTGCTGGTTCAGAGGCTCTGTGACTCAAGTATGTCACAATTGCTGCTGTCATCGCTAGAAGCGACTACAACAGGCAGTGTTGCGCCCTGAGCAGCAATGCCTGTGGTCTCGAGAGCCAGGGGCCCCACCTGCTCAACACCCCAGCCAGGCAGCGCAGAATCCGGGTTGCCATGCTGGACACAGGCACTGGCAGTCAGCAAAAGGGCAGGAGCTGGGGTCGGCAGTGAGGCAAGGTCGCATGCTGTCTGTCTAGGTATGGATGCTGTCCTGATGGGGTGTCTGCGGCTGAGGGGCCCCAGCAAGCTGGCTGTAGCCGGTCTTACAGCAGAGATGACACTGGGAGCCGGTCAGGGACCCAAGCAGGAACTTCCAAGGTAAGGACCTGGCTGACAGTGAGAGAGGAATGCGTTCCAGCCCTGCTCAGTGTCACCTGATCCTTGTAGCTTGGGCTTGGTGGAGGGGGGGGTAGTGTTTGCCCATGGCCTGGGCCACCCTCTGCCAGGCACACAGGGTGCCTTTATCCCACACTATTTTTTTGTGTGTGTGAGTCATGGGACTTGAACTGTGGGCCTGGGTGCTGTCCCTGAGCTCTTCAGCTCAAGGCTACTGCCCTACCCCTTGAGCCACAGCATCACTTCTGGTTTTCTAGTGGTTAATTGGAGTCTCACGGTCTTTAGTGTCCCTGCTGGCTTTGAGCCTTGATCCTCAGGTCTCAGCCTTCTGAGTGGCTAGGATTACAGGCGTGAGCTGCAGCACCCGGCCTTCCACACTCTTTTGCCTCAACTCTCCCCCTTGCCTGGGGCTGTGCACTTTGGACTCACAGCTCTGTCCCTTGCCTCTGCTTGCTGTCTTCTTCCAGGCCCCCAAAGCCCACCAGCCGCAGGCAGAGCAGAGTGAGCCCATGGAGTGCCGGGGTTCCCAGTTTGGCTGTTGCTATGATGACGTGGCCTCTGCGGCAGGCCCGCTTGGAGAAGGCTGTGTGGACCAGCCCAATTACCGTGAGTGGCCTGGTCCCACTGGGTCCCCAGCTACCACTCAGAGCCAGAGGCCCATCTGCTGTCTCCTTGATCCACTTGATACTTGAGTATCTAGATGTCAGGCTGGGGAATGGTGCTAGGTGGTTCTTGGGTCCAAGTTGGAGCTTGAGGTGTTTTGGATGTTATGGGTCAGGGGCAGTTATAAGGAGTCCCAGAAGAAAGAAGGCCTGGCTTGTACCCAGGAGCCAGGCTGTGGGTGAGGCAGAGGCCGCTGAGATGCGAGGGAGGCAGGACCGGAGCTCCCTGAGGCTGGAACACAGAACGAGCATGTGCAAGCTGCCAGGGACCAATCGTGGGGATGTTCAGAGCTGACAGGCTGGTGGTGGGGGCTCTGTGGAGGCACCTGGCTCAGTGGCAGTTGTCTCATCTGACTTCAGACAGATGGGGCCGATGTGCTGGCAGGGAGGGCTGTCAGAACAGGCAGGCTGGAACTGGATGCCCCGGCCAAGGAGGGTGAGGCGTAGTGAAGTAAGCTTTGGCTGGGAGTGGGGTGGGTAGGGGCTCCCAGAGGCCCAGTCCTGGCCTAGGTGCTCAGTTCTGCAGGTGGAGGTGGCTGGACAAATCTGGGCAGTGAGCAGCAGATCCTAGAAGCAGCCCGTGTGCCCCAGGGTGTGCTGGGATGCAGATGTGCTCTGAAGAGTGGAAGATGGGCAGCTGAAGCTCAGGGGCTTGGGGTGCTGCTTTATCACGGGCCACCTGGGTGACATGGCCCACTTCTGCCTCCAGCCTACCCTGTGCGGTGTCTGCTGCCCAGTGCCCACGGCTCCTGCACGGACTGGACTGCCCGTTGGTACTTCGTCCCAGTGGTCGGTCGGTGCAACCGATTCTGGTTTGGCGGTTGTCATGGTAACGCCAATAACTTCGCCTCAGAGCAGGAGTGCATGAGCAGCTGTCCAGCCCAGCATGGGTCCCATCGTCACCAGCCTGGGGCCTCTGGCCAGAGCTCTCCTATGGATGGGGGTGGCATCTATCCCAGAAGCCAGCAGGAGAGCAGCTGGCACCAAAGTGGGGCTACCGTTCCAAAACTTCTCCCATCTTCTGGTGGTTCGTGGCAGGGAGAACGAGAGCCTGGACTGGGGGAAGCACCTCGCGCTCCCCCAGTCTTTGGAGAACAGCCCTGGGGCCAGGAGCTTGGGCCTAGGGCCCCTGGATTGGGCAGAGATGATGTTGGACGGCCAGTGCCACCCTCCTATACCAACTCCAGGTGAGGGCAACCTTCACCAGGTCGGGGACAGTGTGCACAGGCCGGAGCTGAGCCTGGCAGAGCTAAGCCCTGTGCTCCAAGCCCCTCCCTTCCCTAACTTTGGCCCGGCCTGTTGGGCTTGCTGCCCTCCTTAGGGGTGGGCTGGGGTACTTCTACACAGGCCTGTGGAAGTGGGTACCTGGGCTCCCCATAGCTCTGCCTGGTAGTCTTGAGCCTGGCTTCCCTGGGGCAAGCCGCTTGGATTTTTCCTATGTAAAATGGTGATGCTGTACCCATCTCCTAGGTTTGGGGTGGGTTCTGTTCTCCTGTTTATTATTCTTTTATTCCTTCTACCCTTGGGATTGGATCAGATGAATAAGCATTTTGAGAAAAGGAAAAAACAAGGGAAAAAAATCCAGAAATATGTGCCAAGCTTAGTTCCAGAGCTTAGTTCAGCTTCTCTCCCGCAGTGGGTATGGCATGTAGTTCTCCCTGCATCCCCTACCCTGCCCGGGCTTGGTGCTGGGTGAAAATTCTGTGCCTCCAGGCTTCTGGAGCTTGGCCTCCCATGGGACTGCCAGGTCCTACCAGGGCCTGTGACAGGCCACCTGAGGTGGCGGTAGTCTCTGGTCCCAGCCCTCATAGCAGAAGAGAGCCTCACTTCTCACCTCTCCAGGGTCAGCTTGGCAGGCTCAGAGCCCTTGCTGGTGCAGGTATCTCTGGGGCAGCTGGTGCAGCTCTTTTGTCCAGGTGATGCCCTCATGGATCCCCAGGCTGGGTGGCAGAAAGATGGCCGGCCCATCTCCTCTGACAGGTGTGTAATGGAGATAGCCACATGGCTGCGTGTGGGACACTCTCCCCGCCAAGACCCCCGTGGCCTCCCCTGGGTGGGAGCGGGACTGAGGCAAGAGTCCTCAGAGCCTGGGCTCACACCTCCCTTTCCCTCTGCTCAGGCACCAGCTGCAGTCTGATGGCTCACTGGTCATCAGTCCCCTGCGGGCAGAGGATGCTGGCATCTACAGCTGCGGCAGCCTGAGGCCAGGCCATGACCCTCAGAAGATCCAGCTTCGGGTCACAAGTGTAGACCCGCCTCGTCCACCCCTGGGTTCACAGGCCCAGCATGCGAGGACGGGGCACAAGGAACAAGGCAGGGTGTTTCCTCAGTCACTGCCCGGCATACACATACACAATGTGGGGGTGGTCTAGAGTGCTTCTGTGGGTGTCTTCTGGCGGCAGGAGGATGCCCTATTTCTCCACATGTGCTCCGCCCCACGGCTCTGGTTCCTTCTAGTTCCTTCTCTCCACAGCTCACACCTTGCTTCTCCTGCCCTCACTGCAGGAGGTGACATGGCAGTGCCATCTGAATCTGAGCGGAGACACTTTCCCCATCTCAGGGACCCAGCCCAGGGTCACAGACTTCCAGATTCCAGCCTAGGAGTAGATGCCGGGGGCCGGGGAGCCGTCCCCCCGTCACAGCCACGGCCTGCAACCAGGTAGCAGCTCAGCCAGCTCTTCCTGCTCTTAGTCTCTCTTACCCAAGTGCCAGGGTCCTGGGGCCTGGCGGGAGGAGGGGAAGGTATGTGCCATCACCCGACCTTGCTGCATCTGGCAAGAGTCCTTGAGCCACTGGGCTCAAGTAAGAGAACGCAGACATGGGTCTCAGGAATGAGGAGGGAGACATACAGAGATTGCTTCTTGAAGGAGTGGGGCCTGGAGTCTGCCTTTAGGAATAGTTTATAGAGAGGATAAAGGAGAGCCAAGTCAAGGACAGGTGTTCACCTGTCACACTAGATGGGGACAGCACAATAGCTTCGAGACTTTACCCCAGGTAGTTTTAGGGATAGTGTCCCACCCAGACTAAAGGAATGAAGTTCCAAGCTGCAACTGGCTGCACAGGGAGAAGGGGGTTCATGCACAGGTGTCCATGGGAGTGGGGGAAGTGGCAGCAAGGGCCTCTTACCGTTATGGGTGGCTTGTTTTGTAGGCTGCGTCTGGACCGGACTCAGCCAGGGGTGGTGGACGCCAGTCCAGGCCAGCGGATCGTGCTCACCTGTCGAGCCGAAGGCTTCCCGCCTCCAATCATTGAGTGGCAGAGAGATGGACAGCCAGTCTCCTCCCCCAGGTCCATTCAGTCTCCTCCTCTCCCCTCCACCCTGAAGAGGTTTGAGTGGGAGGCCAAGGCTCTGGGGAGATGGAACTGGGAACACGGGACTCCTGGGCCAGCCAACAGTGGAATCTCTGGGCCTTCCAGAATGGGTCAGGGAGACAAAGATAGGAGATTCATAAACTGAGTCTGACATGAGGAGATGGAGTCCGTGGAGTTCTGGCTGAATCCTAAGGCTGACATTTATTGGCCACATCCAGAGTGTGAGGCTTGTTTTCTTGTGTAATCGACAGGAGCCACATGTTGGCTCGTTGGCTCGTGGTATTTCTAGTTTAGTCTTAGGTACAATCATGCTTGGAGCCTACTTAAGTGATTGGAAAGACTAGAAGCCCAGAGTGAAATTATTTTGTATTAGAAAACTTGATTTCTTAGGTTTAAAAGTCAAATGATACCTGGGAATGGTGGCTCATCCCTGTAATCCTAGCTACTCAGGAGGCTGAGATCTGAGGATCTTGGTTCAAAGCCAGCCCAGGCACTAAAGTCCGTGAGACACTTATCTCTAATCACTAGAAAACCAGAAGTGGCGCTGTGGCTCAAGGGATAGGGTGGTAGCCTT
The DNA here is from genome assembly GCF_031878675.1 of Megascapheus bottae. Classification (NCBI taxonomy): domain Eukaryota; kingdom Metazoa; phylum Chordata; class Mammalia; order Rodentia; family Geomyidae; genus Megascapheus; species Megascapheus bottae. The sequence goes on from NC_143522.1 coordinate 11,172,490, forward strand.
AAGCTGAATAGCTCAGGGACAGTGCCCAGGTCCAGAGTTCAAGCCCTATGACCAATTAAAAAAAAAAAAAGCCAAATGTGAGCTGGGTACTGGTAGGTCCTGCCTGCAATTCTAGCTACTCTAGACGCTGCGATCCAGACAATTGCAATTCAATGCCAACCCAGGCAGTAAAGTCCAAGAAACTCCAAAATGACCATCAAAAATCCAGGCTGGAGGTATGGCTCAAGTGATAGGGTACCAGCTGAGCGAGCATGGTGAGCAAATGCTGGATTCTGATGCCAGAAAAAAGCTTTAAAGTGCTTGCAGAAGAAAGGGGTGGGGTCTCAGGCCTCTGGTTATTCCTCCTCCAACAGTGGGTGCTGCTCTGCATCTCATCCCTTCCTACAACCTCTCTGGCCTCAGCCCACCTCCCTCTGACCTGGAGCTGACTGACTGTGTTTGGTCCCTAGACACCAACTGCAGCCTGATGGCTCTCTGGTCATCAGCCACGTGGCAGTGGAAGATGGTGACTTCTATGCCTGCATTGCTTTCAATGGACAGGACAGGGACCAGCGCTGGGTCCAGCTCAGAGTTCTGGGTAAGGCAGCAGTTCTGAGATCAAGTTACACAGTAGGGCAAGATCTGTGTAGTGGCTGACTGTGTGGCCTCCTTGTGCCCAGGGGAGCTGACAATCACAGGGCTGCCTCCTACTGTGACAGCGAGCGAGGGTGACACAGCCAGGCTGCAGTGCGTGGTGGCAGGAGACAATGTGAACATTCGTTGGTCCAGGTACAGTACTTGTCTGGGAAGGCCCCTTCATCACCTCAGGTGTGGGCAGGCTATCCTTCTTTCTGCCATGTACATCACTGTCACCACTGCTTCCTCTGCGGCCTGGGACCAGTGGTGGAGGCTGCAGAAGCTTCATCCTGTACTATGACATTCTAGCTTACTTTTCCATTTTTTTTTCTTTTTGAGATAGGATCTTACTATGTAGCCCAGGCTGGCCTTGAACTCATGTTTCTCCTGCTTAGCTTTCCCAATGCTGGGATTATAGGCAAACCTACACTATGGTTTTACTTTATTTTTGTTTTACAGTGGGTTTTTGGTTTATGAAAACATATCTACATGTCTAACTTTTGAGCCACAGTTCAATCTCTGGCTTTTGGGTAATTAATTGTAGATGTATCTCATAGACCAGTCCAGGCAGGAAACTCTGTGATCCTCAGATCTCAGTCTCCTGAGAGTGAGGATTAGAGGCATGAGCCACCAGTGGCACTAGAGTTCTGTAACCTCAACATTACTGATATTTTGGACCATATACATTTGGTTGTTTTGGTCTAGGTATGTGGGACCTCTACCCACTGAATGCTAGTAATAGTTCCCTCTAGGTCATGAAATAGAAAATGTGTCCAGACACACCCCCATTCTCCTGTACTGACCACAGGGCTATAGAGCATGGGGACTTGTGACCTTTTTATCCCTCCCAGTTGAGATCTTGTTCGTGCTTTATTCCAAAATTTAATTTTTTAATTTTTTGTGGGTCATGGGGCTTGAACTTGGGCCTGCACATTGTCCCTGAGCTCTCCAGTTCAAGGCTACCACCCTACCCCTTGAGCAATAGCCCCACTTCCCATTTTCTAGTGGTTAATTGGAGATAAAAATCTCATGTTCTTTAGTGCCCCAGCTGGTTTTGAACTGCAATCCGCAGATCTCAGCCTCCTGAGTAGCTAGGATTATAGGCATAAGCCGTGGCACTCGGCCACAAAAATCTATTTTTTGCCTCTCATTCTTGGGACCGAAAGGACCTAGGTTAGGTTCTGATAGTCTGATAGTTCTGAGGTCATTTGGGCCTGAGGAGATGATGCTGTGTCCCAGGACCTCTGGATGGGGCACTCCCCCTCCCCCCCCATGCATGGAGGAGGGGAGGCTGCTTAGAGCCAGGGCAGGTGACTGCAGCTGAGCTATAATGACTGAGAAGCAGTAATGATGTTCCCAGGAAGTAACAAAGGTAGCCATGTTGGACAGGATGCAGGGATGGGAACAGCCGTGCACAGTTGGGGAGAGGAGGCAAGGCCCTTGATGTCAGCTGCTCCTGTTGTGATCTTCAGTACTCAATCCCTACCCTCACAGAATGGCTGTCCATTTTATCTCTACCTGGTTATTTCCCTATTTTCATTGTAGCCCCTGTTCCAAGAGACACTGTCCTGCGCAGCCATCCATCATCTAGGTGGACGCAGTGAAGTCTTTACCCTACCTGCAGTTGCTGCTAACCACAAAGTGCTCCCTTCCCTGAGCCCCAGGAAGGGGCAGGGCTTTGGCCTCGCCTTGGGGACTGATAATGTATTTGGGTCTCAAATCTGCCTCCTGGTATCTGATAGGCTCAAAACAGAATACAGCCACCATTCACTTGGCCTCAGCTTGAGTCTCCCAATTGGAGGCCAGCACCATCACCCAGTAACTCCCACTTGATTGCTTCCTCTCCCCCGCCCCCAACATCTGACCTTTACCCATATCCCTTTATTCTATCCCTTGTGCATCAGGCAGCAGCCCCTGCCCTAGATGCACTTCCTGTAAGCCCCCACCCCTTTCAGACCCTGCCTAGCTCAGATCCCTCTACCAGTCCCAGAAGCCATTTCAAACCCCTGGCCAGAGCCCAAGATCGTGCTGACTGGCTCCTGCCTCCGTGGGTACTTCTTGCTGTGGCTGCGACCTTCTGGAGTCCTTGTAGTCCTCGTGTCTGTGGGCCAGCTGTTGTGCTGCCTCTCTCTCAAGAGCAGATCCAGCCCACAGCACCCGTCCCAGTGGCCTGGAGGCAAGGATGCTTAGTGTGTTCTGCGTCCAAATTCTTGGCTAAGGAAAAACCAGAACGGGATTTCTTTGTGGTTGCGATCTATTTACTACAATTCAGATCAGTGTGTATGGTTTGGCCGTGGTTTCTCCTATGTCTTGGCCCTTTCATCTTCTGAGGCAGGAGTCAGGGGAGTGTCTGTTTAAGAATGGTCTTAGATAATTTTCTTCCTTGATATCCCCAGTCTCCTAGTGCCATAAGAACAGTGGTGCCAGGCAGTGTGGCTCACGCCTGTAACCCTAGCTACTCAGGAGGCTGAGATCCAAAGATCTCAGTTCAAAGCCGACCAGGACACTGAAGTCCGTGAAACTCTTACCTCCAATTAACCACCAGAACACTGGAAGTGGAGTGTGGTCCAAGAGGTAGGCAGTAGCCTTGAGTGGAAGGCTCAGGGACAGCGCCCAGGCCCAGAGTTCAAGTCCCATGACCGCAAAAAAAAAAAAAAGAAAAAAAAAGAAAAAAAATCAGTGGCCCTGGAAGGCTCTCTCACTTCCTCCCCTTCTCTCCCCACCAGGAATGGGCTGCCAGTGCAGGCTGATGGCCACCGGGTCCGCCAGTCTCCAGATGGCACACTGATGATCCATAATCTGCAGACCAAGGATGAGGGTGCCTACACATGCAGCGCTTACAGAGGGAGCCAGGCAGCCAGCCGCAGCACGGAGGTCAAGGTGGTGCCACCAGGTAGGGGGGCACGCGCCCCAGGGTACTTGCTCCTTTCCCATGGCTGGCTATGGGTTCTGGAAAAGCTGCACACTTAGCAGTCCAAGGGACTCCAGTTCAAATCTTGGCTCACACTGCCACTAACTTCTGGGGCAAAGGGTTTACTCCCCCTGAACCTCACTTCCCTCCTCCTTACAGTCGAGCTGTCCTGCCTTCCAAGGATGGGGTGCAGATAAAGGAAGCAGTGCCCATGCTGTGCAAGATGGCTGCTAGGCATGATCACGGATGTGTAGCTCTCATGGTGGCTTTCATAATCATGCTCAATGTGCAGACCACTGAAGCCTGTCCCTTCCAACCGGGGTGGAAAAGCAATGGGGATGAAGCTTGTGCGAGGCCCTGGGTTCCATCCCCAGCACCACAAAAAATAAACACAAATAACCCTTTATTCTTAAAAACAAGAGTGAATTATAATGACGTGGCTTTCTGATCTTTTGGGCACACAGCCCAAATCCTAGAAGGTAGGGGATATAATTTTCCTTTCATCAAGGAGACCATCAGAGAGCTTATGCCATATCTCTACCTGTCATATAGAAGATCAGAGACCCAGAGGGCCTAAAACCAAATCTTAAAACTGCTTGGAATCTTTTTTTTTTTTTTTGTACTTGTGCTGGGGCTTAGAGCTTCCGGTTCTCAGAATGTTTGCTGACACTACCACTTGATTCACACTTCCATACATATATGTATATATTTATATATGCATCTACTTATACATATCAACATATATCCATACGTTTTCATATTTTATATACAAAATAGTAATCTGTATATAAACACGACTATATCATATTCATATATATGCATATATACATATATCAGTACTGTGATATTTTAGCCTTATGCTCACTTGCTCTTTTTTTTTTCTTTGTGCTAGCCCTGGGGATTGAACTCAGGGTCTCCTTTGCTTGCTTGGCTTTTCTGATCAAGGCTGGCACTCTATCACGTGTGCCACAGCTTCACTTCCAGCTTTTTGGTGGTCTCATGAACCTTCCTTCTGGGGCTGGTTTTGAACCTTGACCTTCAGATCTGTCTCTGGATAACTAGGACCACAGGAGTGGGCCACTAGCACCAGTCTTTAGTGAGTTATATTTCAGCAAATGAAATATGGGAAAAAACGCTGCCAACTGAATGACAAAGTGTTGAAGCACTATGGGCTATGGTGAAATTTCCCTGAGGGAATGAATGCAGGGTGATAGCCTGGGCCAAGCTGTTTGCACAGACTTGCTCCAACCCTGGAGATGGTGTGGGGCCTGGATGTGCCACTGTCCTTGTCTGGTCTGTTATTTGAGTAAGACAGAAATGAAGTACCACACCAAGTAGGAATTGACATTTTGTGTTTCTGTCCATTCCAACCTGGGTGGAAAAGTGATAGGAATGCAACTGGTGCGTAGTTATAGATGTGTCTACCTGAGAAAAGAAATCTGAGTCAGAAATGTGCTTGATAAGAATGCCTGGCGGAGCCCCTGCTGTCGGGTGGCAGCCACAGTGAAACTGTCGAATGAGACAGACACTCCTGCCTCTGTCAGGCCCCTCTTCTGCCCTCTAGTGGATGAACCTTGCCAAGTTTCAATAGAGGCCTAAAGGGCAGACAACACAGCTCTCAAGGACTCAAGTTTTACTTAGGGCTGATTTCTTCTCAAGACTTGAGGTATACCAGAGTACAATCCAGAGGCTAAGGCAGCTGTCATTTAGGCTCTTCAGGTCTCCTATGCAGGGAGTTAACTTGAAGAGATAGTTAACCATCCAGCCAGTAATTCTGGGTGTCTGGGAAGGGCCATGCACTGGACAGAGGACACAAATAAACCAGAGGACCGCTGCCTGCTGAAGGGAAGCCAGCAAGTGGGTGGCAACTGTACTCACTCCCAATTTATACATCTGGCAGGCGAGTCTGTGCCAAACAGAGCTGCGTCACCCACATCTCTTTCCCCCTGTTCTGCAGCACCAGCGGCCCAGCCTAGGGACCTGGGCAGGGAGTGCATCGACCAGCCGGAGCTGGCCAACTGTGACTTGATCTTGAAGGCCCAGCTCTGTGGCAACGAATATTACTCCAGTTTCTGCTGTGCCAGCTGTTCCGGCCTCCAGCCGCATGCTCAGCCTGTCTGGCAGCAGGGATGAAGGCTAGATCCGGCCTTAATTCTGAATAGTTCTCTAAGAGAAGACAGACTCAGCCCCCCTCCCCAACCCCCAATCTGAAACTGGCAAAGGAAGTCATCTTCTGAGGATACCAGCCCTTTCAAAAACCCTCCCAGCACTGGACTGGGTAGCTTTCCCACAGGCCTTCCAGTGTCTGTGGAGGACATGACCACAGGCTGCTGCTGAGATTTCAAGGGGAGGAATCTGTTTAGAGAGGGATACTCTTTCCTTTACCCCTTCTGTTCTGTTTCTACTACAGGTTGTGCTTTCTTATCTGAAATGCTTGGGACCAGAAGTGTTTCAGATCTTGGAATATTTGTAGACGTTATCAACTGAACATCACTAATTCAAACATGTGAAATGCCCTGAAATCTAAAACACTTGACTACTACGTTAGCACTCAAAAATGTCTAGACTGTGGGGTATACTGGATTTCTGGTTAGGGATGTCATTCTGTACAAGGGATCCATTCTTGCTAGATCCTGAAGCTGGGAAGTCTGTCATGTTTTCAAAGTTCACACCTGCCTTAGAAGGAAATGCCCGTACTGGCGTGTGAGGAAGCATTCTGTGAGAGCTGAGAGTCACAAGGTGTCAAGTGGTGGTCCACTGCTGTAGCCTCTCATCTTTCTAGGCGGTGCTGAAGTCAGCTCAAAGCCTGCTGATGTTATGAAAGCTATCAGCAGAGTGGGATGGTGTGTACGGCTAAGAACAGGGATTAGGCATGGGAAGAGGAAAACGCTCCTTACTCCACAGCCAGCTGCAAGGCTCCGTGTGATGTGTAAAGCTGACTGCCCTGCCCCATGCCGGGACCACCAGGAGCTTCTGTTCCTAAGTAGGAGTCTGTGAGGCAGCGTGCTTGCTGCTCAAGGAAAAGAACAGGTCATCGTTAAAAACAGAACAAGTAGGATGAGGATCCAATGGGGACGGGTGGCGTAATAACAGTAAAAATGGTTTCAGAAGTAGCTTGAGTTGAGGGACGTCAGCCTTCCCTTTTCAGAACTTTTAACACGTGGATGCTGACACAAGCTTAGCGGCAATGAGTTGGCAGGTCCCTTTCCACTTCAACTTTCTACAATACTCTACATCATTGTTCCTCTGCAGTTATTTGTGGACACAGAAAAGACAGGCGTTGCGGGAGCAAAGCTCTTCAAGGTGACTTTTATTACCTACACATGGGCTAAAAAATAGAAAAAGTATGTCATGGGTGGGTATATTTCTCAGTCTCTCTCTCACCCAACAAAGGCAACATCAACAGATGTATTTTCTTTCCACTTGAAAAGAGAAACCTCCTCATTCACCCTGCTGGATTTTGCAATAGAAATAGGGGTGGAAAAGGGCAAATTTCTTGGGCTTCCTCATTTGGTGAAATCAAAATTTGGCTTGATGGCACATGTACTTCAGAAGGTGACAGCTGAGATTAGCCCGCCGCAGAAGCTAGCCCTTCTCAGAGCTAGCCACAGAATAGGGAGCTAAATTTAGAGGTAAGGATCAAATTTATTCTAGACTAGCAATTCTCAAACCTATTTTATATTGGGAGATTAAAACAAAAGTAACAAAAACATCCCATGATCCCCCCTCAATTCTCACTAGTTTTGATTTACTTGGTTTTATGTATAGGCTGGGCACTGTATTTTTGGTTTTGCGTTGTTGTGCTAGGAGACTATGCATGCTAGGCTCATCTTCTATCACCGAGCTATACCCCCAGCCTTGGGTTAGGCTTTTAAAGTGTCCCTAAGTATTTCTAATACATGGCCAAGGTGAAAAAGCACTGTTTTATTTTTGGGCCAGTGCTGACATTCTGCCTTTCCAATCAGCTACTAGGAGACATCTGTATTGTTGCTCCAGCCACACTTCAGCATTAAGAATCTGAATTTTAGAGATCCATTTGGGACCACCAGAGCCTAAATATGAATTTTAAGGATATATTAGTCTAAGGGATTTTCTAGCACTAAATCAGACATTTGCAGCATTAGCAGAGTAAAGAGAGAATAAGGCCAAAAAGAACAAGTGTAACTCACTTGCAAATAAAGAAATGGAAAGAACAGCCCTTCGTGAATAAAAGCTTCTACCACGAACATTTATTTTTGTTAAAGCAGATTATAAATTCTCATCAGTACAAATATATATATTATGTATGTGTATATATATATGTATATATATAACTTACATGTGATTGTAAGGCCAACGTTCAAAAGTAAAAATGAGATGGGATCTCATGTTGTTATCTGAGGTCAAGTGGCTGCAACTGGCAACAGTACACTCCATTCAGGGGAGGGGAGGGTGCATACATGGAAAACAAAACCACATTTCCCATTCCCACAAAACTTGCAGGAACAAAATTTAAAGGACAAAACCCACATTACAAACCAACCCAGTTGGCCTGCATTCCCTTCTGTGGATGTGATTATGTCATTGTCACCTAAGTGTTAAAATAAAGGATTAACATAAGGAAACTGCAACAATATATAGAAAACATATATTCTCTAGAGCATATTTAGATTGATTTCATTAAAATAATGACATTAGAATTTTATCATAGTTTTAAAACCAGGACAATACTGCTTTCATTTTCTTTATTTAAAACTACAATCTAGTGACGGTATTGGTCATAAGTATGATTGTGGTTGCAATGTGCTACTTACAATGAATGACCACAGACAGGCCAGGGTCCTGCCTGCAGCTTTCAGCTTCCTCCTTTTACTTCCATAGGCATCAAGGATAAATCAATCTTATGTACAATTTCTTACAATGAACCTTTTTACTTTTGGCAAGATTACTTACAACTCATACAACTTTTTAATATTGAGAACTATTTAAAATATTCTAAATGCATAAAAATAAAGAGTTTGGCTTTTTTGATATATATATATTTGTAATATCTATTCTGTTGACCCCGCAAACCTAGCCCGGCTGAGCAGTGCTGATACATGCTCCTAAGACTTTGGGCAGTACAGCCTGCTCCTCTTCTCAACCTGAGCACAAGCCATGCTGCTCCTGGTCTCTAAGCCAGGCCAGTACTGGGAGGAGGGAAGTAGGTGAATGGCCTAAAAAAATGAAAGGAGGTCATTTTGCTTCCTGCTGTTTTCTATTCCAGTAAATGTGCTTTGAATACAGATTCCTGTTCAGATACTTCTGCCTCTCTGTTGCCAGAGGTCTGTAAGGGGGTGAGGGAGGCAGGTACAGAGGGCGACATTTCCTTGGCTTCTTTAGTCTAGCTGCAAGTCTTCTCTAGGAATGATTTTCTCCACTTCTTTTCAGATCACCCCTCACTGCAACTCGGTGCAATTACTTGCTCCTCGGGACCGTTAGGGTTAGTGAGAAGTGTGCTGACCGGGAAGACCTAGGCCCCTTTGCTTGTTTGACCTTCATGCCCTGCCCTTGCTTAAGTACAGACAAGATACGTATTTCATAGAGATTGCCTAAAGTTCAATTTCAAATGTCTTCTGTAAGTCCCTGGAGAAAGGGTTGGTAGGGGAGGGGTTAGTGCGCTGCTTGGACTTGCTTTCTAGTGCAGCCCACTGGGCTTCGAAAGGATCAACTGGGCAGTGGCCTGCAGGAACCTCTATGTGCTTGTCCCCTGCAGCCAACCTGCCATCGTCTACACCATTGAAAGCTGCAGAACCGTTGAGGTGCTGAGCAGGAGGCTTGAAGAAGGGGCTGGCGGTGGTACTGCTTGTCTCATACTGAGGGAATGTTTGCTGCCTGGCCAGGCTGGGTGACTGATGGGGGTGAGCAGCCTGAGGATGACCTGCGGTACCAAACACATTGGCTACCATCTGAGAGGGGGTGATGCCTACCACAGGGACATTAGGGGCTGGATAGGGCATCCCATTGGCCACAGGGTAGGACTGGGCAGGGACAAAGGCTGGCTGCAGGGGTGGGACTACCCCCACTGGCACAGGCTGAGAGGTGAGGAATGCACTCCCTTGGAAAGGTGGTACTGGCTGGGAGATGGCGGTGGGTGGAGGTGGCTGAAGAACTGGTTGCAGAGGGGCAGCTGGGACCTGGGGCTGCTGGGCCCGGACACTCTTCGATACTTCTTCCAACCAGCGGTCAGCCTCAGAGGGAGTGCGTCTATGCCCAGCTTGGAAGAGGCCTGGAGAGGCGGCACCAGAAGACTGACCCCACTCGGTCCCTGGAACCAACAAGATGAAGAGAGACAAGAGAAGTCAGTGGTTCCTTTCTTCACCTTATAATATTGGTTATTTGAATGGTTCTACCGTGAAGGACAGGTCCTCTAGCAGGTTACTTTCTGGTTCTGGGGAGAGGGAAGTATTACTAGCCAAGAAAATTTTGTGTCGAATAAAAAGAGACCATGTTCAGACCATGTTCCTATCTTAGAAGGTGGAAGCCTGGTCTTAGAAATCTTTCCTTGTTGTCATGGCTTATCCACAGAACAGAAACTGACTTTTACACTCTCTAAAGGGCTGGCAGGTTCACTTTTGTTTTACAGAACAAAAAGAAAATTATCAGAGATCTGGCCTTAGTGGCTCCCTGTCAGGTTTCTTTGGGGGGTCAGTCACAGAGGTTGAACGACCTGGGTGCTGTCCCTGAGCCTCTTTACGGTCAAGGCTAGCGCTCTACAACTTGAGCCACAGCACCACTTTCAGTTTTTGAGTAGTTAATTGGAGATAAGAGTCTCACAGGGACTTTTCTGCCTGGGCTGGCTTTGAACCACGATACTCACATCTCAGACCTCTGAGTAGCAATGGATTATAGATGTGAGCCACCAGTGTTCGACTATATGTTGCCTTTTTGATAAAAGACTATCAAACTTTAAACCTTTTTTGGCTTTATTGTTAGTAGATGTTTATTACAGAAAAAATGAGTAAATACAGAAAGGCAAAGAAAAAATGAAGTGTTCTTTGTAGTACTTTTGGTATATCTGATCTCACAGAACTCCTCTTCCTACAGGAATGTCTACATATGACTAATCCCAGTGATGGACTTTCTGGGAATGGGGATCAAGAATCTGTTTTATAGAAGCTCTATGCAAGCCCAGCATGGTGGCCTATAATCCTAGTTCCTCAGGAGGCTGAGATCAGAGGATAGAGGTGCAAAGCCGGCCTGGGCACTAAAGACTGTGAGATTCTTATCTCCAATTAACCACTAGAAAAGCAGAAGTGGTACTGTGGCTCAAGGGGTAGGGCGGTAGCCTTGAGCTGAAGAACTCAGGGACAGCATCCAAGCCCAGAGTTCAAGCCCCAAGATCGACAAATAAATAAATAAATAAATAAATAAATAAATAAATGCATGCATGCATGCATGCATGCATGCTCTATGCTTGGCTCTGTTGTAAGAGCTACCAGTCTAATCTCTTCAGCCTACTGTCACCATCCTCTCTTAGTAAGTTCACCTCCAAGAGGGAAAGGATTCTTCTTTAGTTCCCTTTACTAACTGTTTTTTTTTTTTTTTTTTTTTTAAAGAAACAGTGTTGTTTATCTGATCCCAGAATCCTCACCACCATCTGTGGCCACCTTACCCGGATGTGTGGCTGCCATTTCCTTGTTAGCAGCATCAGGGGCATGGGCCCAAGGGTTGGTTTCACGCACAGGCATTGCTACGGGTGCTAGAGCAGTATGAGCTGGCTTAGCAGTAAGCACATGGAAGGCTGAATCAGTGCCATTAGCTACAATGGGAGCAGACAACATCAATGGAGTTAATTCATGCAGGGTGTACAAGCGACCCATGGAACCGGGTCAGTTAGGCCAATGTACAATACTGGTGGAAGAGACAAGAAAGAACAGGTGATGTTGGGATAATCATGCTATCTTGAAATGGATACACAACATATACCTTCTGGTGAAGGAACTAGAAGGAACTGAAAGTCAATGTTTGAGGTAAATGTATGTATGAAGAAAAGAAAAATGAAGCCTATATAGATAATTTAAATTAAGTTGAATAGAGCTGTTCTTATGAGCAGAAAAAAAAAATCACCCCCCTCCACAATTCCCCACCATCAAAACGTTTTTAAAAAGGGCTGGAGGGGTATGGGGCTGGGAGTTTGGCCTAGTGGTAACAGTGCTTGCCTAGCATGCACAAAGACCCAGGTTCAATTCCTCAGCACCCCATATATATAGAAAAAGCCAGAAGTGGTGCTGTGGCTCAAGTGGTAGAGTGCTAGCCTTGAAAAGCCCAAGGACAATGCTCAGGCCCTGAGCTCAAGCCACAGGACTGGCAAAAAAAAAAAAGGGCTGGAGGGCTGGTGTGTGGCCTAGTAAGTAGCATATTGCCTAGCATGCATAAAGCTCTGGTACCTGCTTGGTACCACATACACAGAAAAAGCCCAAAGTGGTGCTAGCCCAAAGTGACAGCTAGCCTTGAGAAAGCCCAAGGACAGTGGCCAGGCCCTGAGTTTAAGCCTCAGGACTGGTGAAATAAAGAAATAATAATTAAAAAAAAATCCTCCTAATTATTCCAGCTATAATTCAGCCCTGGGTTTAAGTAGATACAGTATTTCATTCTATACTTTTCCAAAAGTACAAAGTATACTAACAATAATAATGAGTTAATTACTGGGGACTATATCCATAATGGTAAGTTTTACATGTATCATTTCATTTGATTTCCTCATAGGTCCCAGAGGGCTAGCTAGAGGGAGAAGTTTACAGACGTTCTGCAGATGCCTGGGAGAGTAACAAGTACCATATACACTAAGTTCTTACCTATCCACACATACTTATGATAAAGTTTAATTCATAAATCAGGCACACCGAGATCATAATTGATTAATCATAATAATCATAATTATTAATAATAACTGAAATAGTGTTTATTTTTGGTATCTTCTATTTACTGTTCTGGGATGACAGTTGATAGTGAATGTAGGGGGAGCACAATATGTGAAATTAAATGGTACGTGTTTTCATTTACTGAATAAATTTATAATGTACTACAGAATTAAATTCATGTATTGCTTTTTGAAGATTTTTCCCTTTTGTGATGTTTGTGCTACATGCTTCATCTCCTTTCTTACAATCTGCTAGCACTTGCTCCTTTTGCTGCTGATACTCCAGCATCAGTTTCTACTTTTCACCCTAGCTCTCCATCTCTGTCATATTTAGAATGGTGCAGACAAGAACCTTCCCCTACCTACAATACAGGCATTAGCTTTAGGACTCATCAGCCATCTTTATGGGATTGGTGCTATTTCATATGGTTTGTAGACTGGGAGTCCCTTCTGGCACAGAAAATACGATATTTTATCAATTGTGCCCATTCAATGCCTTGAAAGCAGGCAGTCAATGGTATATAGCAGTTCTGAAGTCGATATTCACAAAGATCTGAATTTAAATCCTCCTTGTAGGATGTAGGCAGTTCACCTACCTAAGGCTTTTTGAGCCTTGTTTTCCTCATCCGTAATGCCTACATCAAAGGATTGTAAGGATAAAATAGGAAACTGAGTGAGTACTTAATCACAATGTGGCAGGCACTCAAGTGTTTGAAACACTGTTCTTATTATTTCTAATATTATGTTTGTTGCTTGGGATGAAAGCTATTTGATAACCCTAAAAAAAAGCACATGATAATAAACATTTATTAAGAGAAAAAGACTCACTTCTAGAATTAAAGTATATATAGCAGTGTCTTCCAAGAAGGGAAGAAACATTTATTCTGAGAATTCTCTCAAAATAAATGGTGAAAAGGCAATTATAGAAAGTTAAAATTGAAGGTTATATAATTAATATACATAATTGAAGGTTATACTATTAATCTCTGAAAAAAAACTCACAACAACTTAAATAGTAGCTTTTCAATGCCATAAAGGGAAATGTTAAGACACATATTATAGAGGATGGAATGAACTACTGTCAAATGATGAGTCTCTGATAGGGAGAGGGTAGGGAGTCCAGGCTTCAACTTTGGCACTGTTGACACTTAAGATAATTTTTAGTTTTGGTGCTGTTTCCTCTGTACTGAAGGATGCTTGGTAGTGTCTCTGGGTATCTACCCAAATGCTAGTATAAACATCTCTTCTTCAACTTACAGAAACAATGAATGGCAAATTTTTCTCAACAGGAAAAATTACCTTTGGCGAGAACTACTGTGTCTTGTACCAGAACAAGTCCTAATGATAGTTAATTCTGGGAAAATGGCTGTGCCTTCAGACACTTAACAGTCAAGTGGCCAACAGAACAGTGGATCAGGGTTATAGAAACTTCTAATAGTCTTTACCTTCCATTTCCTGAGTATTATGCTAGAATAAACCTTTGCTGAAACAAAACAGAACACAAAACAAAAAGAAAAGGAGACAAGAGAAACTCCATGCAGAGCAGTGAGTGCAGACATTTTTAGGAAGCAGGAAGGAGATAAAGCCCAGAGATGTGAGAGGAGAGAAGGCAGCGAGTCTAAGATCTCCTAACGATGTCTAGCTAGCTGGTAAAGCTCAGTATGCCAAGTATAGTTAGTGAAAAAACAGACTGGTTTTAAAGAGAGCGGGTGAGCACATCAGAAACACCCACCTTGGAGGGCAGGAGACTGCGGGGCCACCACGGGCCCTGGTTTGGTCATTGGGGCAGAGGAGAAGGGGTCCTCAGAGGGCGTGCTGAAGGCACTGGTGATCTGAGAGCACAGGGAGCTGATGCTTTCGGCCTCTCCTTCCACCTCTGGCACTGCAAGGCAAACAGAAAATGGTTTCTACTCAGGAAAATGGTATAATCTGGAAATTTTGGCCATGGCAATGTCACCATTTTCACTTTCTCCAAAGTTTCTAGGACCAAGTCATAAACTGTTATTTAAATTAAAAAAAAATATATAGGCCAGGTGCCGGTGGCAATATAATCCTAGCCACTCAGGAGGCTGAGATCTGAGGACTGCAGTTCAAAAGCCAGCTTGGGCACAAAAGTCCATGAAACTCTTATCTCCAATTAACCACCAGAAAACCAGAAGTAGCACTGTGGCTCAAGTGGAAGAGCACTAGCCTTGAGCTGAAGAGCTCAGGGACAGCACCCAGGCCCAGAGGACCAAAAGGAAGGAAGGAAGGAAAAAAGGAAGGAGGGGAGAGAGGAAGGGAGGGAGGGAAGGAGGTTGGAGAGAGAAAGGGAACTGACATGTAGGATTCTTAATACTAGTTTTGAGAACCCAGGCACAGTGGTACATGCCTGCAATCTCAGCTACTCAAGAAGCTAAAGCAGGAGGAGGATTACTTGAGTCCAAGAGTTTAAGCCTACTATAGGTAACAGTGAGACTGTATCTTTAAAAAAAGGAACGTGGTAGGTGGGGCACGGTGACTCACACCTATAATCCTAGCTACACCAGAGGCTGAGATCTTAGGACCAAGCTTCAAAGTCAGCACCAGCACAAAAGGACCTGAGACTCTTATGCCAATTAACCTCTAGAAAATGGGAAGTGGGGCTTGTCTCTAGGGTAGGGTGGTATCCTAGAGCTGATGAACTCAGGGACAGCACCCCAGGCTGAGTTAAAGCCCCATGATCCACAAAAAAACAAAACAAAACAAAAAAGGAAAGTGGTATCTCACACCAATAATTTTGGTTACTCAAGAGGCAAAGGCAATCGTGGTTTGAGGCCTGCCCAGGCAAAAACAAACACCCCCTTTTCTCCCCCCCCAAAAAACCCAAATAGCAAGACCTAACAGCTTGCCAAGGCTCCAAAAACAAGCTGGGTATGGTGTTTCATGCCTGTAATCTCAGCTACACAGGAAGTATAGGTAGGAGGATTGTGGTCTGAGGCTACAAAAAGGATAAAATGATACCTGAACAATAAATGAAACAAAAAGAGTTGGAGCACAGTTCGAGTGGTAGAACACCTATTTATCGTGCAAAGGCAAGGAGTGAGTTAAAAAGAAAATATGAGCCAGGCGCTAGTGGCTCACATCTGAAATTCTAACTACTCAGCAGGCTGACTTGGCTCAAAGCCATCTTGAGAGACTCATCTTCAATTAATCTTCAAAAAGGTAGAAGGAGAACTGTGGCTCAAGGTGTAAAGTGCCAGTCTTAAGTGAAAAAGCAAAGGGACTGTAGTCAGGACCTGAATTCAAGCCCCTGTGCTGGTATGGAAAAAAAATGATCTTGGAACCAGGCGCCAGTGGCTCATACCTGTAATCCTAAAATACTCAAGGGGCTGAGATGTGAGGCCTGCCCAGATAGGAAAAGTCCCTGAGACTGTTACTCTTCAATTAATCATTAACAAGTCAGAAGTGGTAGTACACTAGCTTTGAGAGAGAAAGCAGAGACAGGGCCCTAAGCCCTGAGTTCAAGTCACAGGACTGGTACCCTCTCCACCCCCCAAAACAATAACAACAAGAACAACCCTGACTTTGGTATACTTTTGTATCACTGAGGAAGCTAAGTATGTGTGCAGAATCTTTGCTCCCTGTGAAAAAAGAACAGTTTCCCTGGCTCTGCTCCAGAGAGAAATTAAAACAAGATACTTAAAACATCAGGAACTTCAGTTTTAAAAGGCACTGGAAGCTGAAAAGACCTTCAGTGATCACCTAGTTTAAGTATTCTTTAAGTCTACCTTCATCTGTCAAAAGAACAACTATTTTCATACCACTGCAAGTGAGTGCCTACTAAGGTGAAGCTTCCTCATGTTCTTTTACAGCAATAGCTTGACATATTTCAGAGGGAAGTAAAACACGGCCCAGAAGCACTGACAAGATCTAATACTGGGTCATATGATGAGGATACAGCTTAAGAGCTGGCTCTGTTGAACCGAAGCCACACAAGGGATTGTGTGGCAATTTTGAAACTTAATGAATAAATGTAAGGAAGCTCATTGTTTCTGATGAATAACATATCTGAGATTTAAACAAGAGAGTGGTTTAGAGTTTCTTCCCTATGAGGCCAGTCAGCTACAAGGACAATGAACACTTATTCATTTCTTCTGGTACATCTGCTGGTGGTGTTAGTTAACTGTGCAAATTTCTAAAGCCTTTTTAATTAATCCTCTCCTGGGTCCCAAGTAGCAGAATACGAACGGAAACTTGAGGGCTTTGATGTTTAGAAACAGGCTGACTGAGAGGTAATGTGCTTACCTCAGGACAAACCACAAACGGTGGCTTAGGCTAGGAATTCCATCATTTACTTGTTGAAAAGAAATTAATGACTCACCTCTATGGACCTTAGTTTTATCCCATGGGAAGTAACAGAAGCTACAATCATCACCCAGCCTCAGAGAGGAGCAGCTACCTGGGTAGGGTTTGTGTTGCAACTGGAAGTGATGGCAATGCTTCAGGGCAAGAGCTCTTGCTGAGCCAGGTGCACACTGTTACCTGCATTTTTAATTGGGAAATCAGTCTTCCGCTGCATAGTGGAAGGCAACTCGTTGATGCGTAAGGATAGTTGGCGTTTAAAGGGTGACATCTTCTGGCTAAGAGCAGGAAATCCTCGGAAAGAGCCTTGGCGAGCAAGCTGTTCAATTGGTGCATGCCGGCGCGGGATGGCATGAGGATTGTTCATCTCCAGAGAGGCAGTGGCATCCAGAGTGGGAGAAGTGGGAGAGGACGGAGATGGAGCAGCGTTGCCAGATGCCACTGATGAACCAACAACCATTTTATCTGTTTCAGCTCGAAAAAAATGGAGAGAGAGAGAGAACCTTAGCCATCCACAAATATTCTGAGTTTATAAGCTGAGGAACTAAAGTTCTCATTTTTAAAACTTCATTCCCTTCTCAGACTGGAAGTAGGATTTGCATCCTCTATTCCAACTAAGTTGTCATGTGAGGGACTTTATAGTCCATGGGTTTCAATGTTTGTTTGGTTATTTGAGGAGTGAAGATAACTTTGGGAATAAAAAGTCAGAAATGTCTAAAAGCGTCTAAGTTTGAATCTTGAAATAATGGACAACAAGCATTTGTAGCATATCTGAATTAAAGAATGAAGAAGGAAAAAGTTAAAATTTTATTAAGCTTAAATATGAAAGACTTTTGCCAATGAGTAGCAGTGAGCTGTATTCTGATTGTGGTGAATCTCTACTTCCAACCCTCATAATCCATATAAGATCTTAGGACTTAGTTGGTCTTTTGCTGTGTATCACAATGTTATTTGGTGGTATTAAAGAACATTCTGTTGGGGCTGGTGTGGAACCCAGTGGCAGAGTACTTGCCTGCCAAGTGTGAGTCCATGGTTCAATCTCCAGTGTCACAGAAAATGAAATAAATGAAATTCAGTACAGCATACTAAACAAGAGCAATACAGACAGAGTTTTCAAGTAAAGACAGCATGATATGGACTGCAGACATGGATTAAACAGAGTGTCTGCCTAGGGTCCTTGAGTTTAAACTCTAATACAGCTCCCCACACCCTCTCCCCCCAAAAAAAACCTAAATTTTTTTTTCATTTTGTTTTTATTTGAGAAAGAATAGCTGGAACTATAGACACATACTCTTACACTTGACCTATTGTTTTTAATTAATTAATTAATTAATTAATTAATTAATTTGTGGGTCATGGGGCTTGAACTTGGCCTGGGCACTGTCCTTGAGCTCTTCAGCTCAAGGCTACTGCCCTACCCTTGAGCCACAGCCCCACTTCCTGTTTTCCTGAGGTTAATTGGAGATAAGAGTCAGGTTCTTTTGTGCCGGTGTTGGCTTTGAACCTTGATCCTCAGATCTCAGCCTCCTGAGTAGCTAGGATTACAGACTGAGCCACCGTGCCCAGTCCATTTTTATTTTCATTTACTTTTTTAGTTCAGAACTCAGGGCTTCATGCTTGACACACAGGCATTCTACCATTTGAGTCAGAATTCTAGTTCTTAGTATGCTTTTTATATTTTGGTATCCTGGCACAAATATTTATAAGAAATGTATGTATAGTGTGTGCTATAGTCTCAGCACTTGGGAAGCTGAGGCAGACTGAGCAATATATAGTGAGACCACATGAATTCCCATCACTATCAAAAATTTCAAATCAATACACGTGTGAGTTCTTTTTTTCAGCACAGGAAGCTAAAATTAGTGCTGTTTGGGTATTAGATAAGTGATGGCTCATTTAGAAATAAACCAGTAACAGTACTATATAATGTTATACCAATTAATGTTTGTAAATTTCTTGTGGTTTAACCCTATACATAAACATTTCCTCCTACCATCTTGGTTTACCAACTCAACTTTATAGACTATTAATGTTTGTATGGACATTGTTACAATGATGCTGTGCGTACCTAAATTTTTTTTTTAATATTACAAAACCATGTACTAAAATGAACAGGTCTATGAGGGGTTGACTTTTGTGATGAAGCATTAAAGATTATAGCGATAATTACTCAACATAGTTTCTCTGTTAGATCTCTGTTATTATCTCCTTTGCAATTGTAAATCCTGGAGCTTGTGCTTTTCCTTCAAAATGTTAGGTCTTTGATAGCATCTGGTTTTCATAGAGACTAGATACATCAGAATTAAAAATCTGATCCATTGAATGGATACAAAAAGTGAGATATATATACAATGGAATTCTACATAGCCAACAGACAAGATAAAATAATGGCATTCACTGGGAAGTAGATGAAATTAGAGCAAATCATGTTGAGTGAGATAAGTCAAGACCAAAGGAACAAAAGGGGCATGATATCCTTAATATATGGATAGTAGATCCAAACAGTCCAACAGTGATGACTCAATATTTGGGTACCCAAGGTTATGGACATGGTCTTGGAGATATAAACATAAAAACAGACATAATATACTCTATAGACATAATGTTTTATTATATAGGTTAATATGTATTTATGACATACAAACCCTCAGCTTAATTTTAATTATGTTCTAAAATCTATGTGCCAATGATTGTATATAGAGATTCCCTTCTTGAATACTTGTTAGACATGACATTTGAAATATGATGTAAAAATCAATGTTATAAACTCTTTTTTTTTTTTTTTTTGCCAGTCCTGGGCTTGGGCTCAGGGCCTGAGCACTGTCCCTGGATTTTCTCAAGGCTAGGGCTCTAACACTTGAGCCACAGCACCGCTTCTGGCTTTTTGCTACGTATGTGGTACCAAGGAATCGAACCCAGGTCTTCATGCATGCTAGGCAAGCACTCTACCACTAGGCCAAACTCCCGGCCCCTATAAACTCTTTTAAAAAAAAATCTGATCCAGGATGGGGTGGGAACAAGGGCCACCTCTGCACTTTCTTTAACTTATTCTTACTTGTCCCACAGGAACTTAGTATAATAGAAAGAGTACATGGTTTTTAAGCTATTAAATTAGCCACTCTTAAGGAAGGAATTATTGTAGTATTTTCAGCTTTATTAACAAGGTCTTCATCTACTGCTCAGGGTTTTCCTTTGGGGAAGGGTGTGTGTTGGGGACAGAATCCAGAGTTGTACCTGCTAGGCAAGTGCTCTACCAATCCTGGAGTGTTTTTCTTAATTTGACAAAACTTGTCCCTGCTAGATTTAAACTATTAACATGCTGGGAAAAACTACATTAAATAAACTCACACTGTAGAACAGATTGTACCTTTCTTAGCATCTTGCATTTGTTTCATGACCTCCTCCCTTTCTGCTTGTTCAGTAGCAGTTGTGACACGGAATGATCCTTCTCGTGTAAAAGTGGTCCGACTGGCATCAAAAGTAGCAGTCACTCCACATTCCTTCTCCCGCTTCTGTTTGCGCTCTAAACAGGCTGCAAAGGCACAGCCAACTGCATGGCTCAGTCTTTCACCCTAAAGACAGAAGGTTTTTAAAACTTAAAAAATGTATCTGCTTTAATGTAAGACAAAATGTTGTAAAGTCCACTTTAAAAGTAAGTTTTACATATTAGCATACCAAATTATTTATATCACAGGTCTCAGATAAAGTGATCTTCAAAAACCTGCTTTTGTGAAGACCACTGAGAACTCATTGCCAATGTTCCTTGTGTCACCTGAGCTCCGGTTACACACTGCTCAAGTTTCTAAGCTTTATAGGCAAATCCAGCTGCCCTTTAAAAGGGGAATTGTGGGAGTATTTTCTAGGCATTTTGGGCTTGCAAACATTGTCAACATGTCTAGGAAGAAAAGGTGTGAATTCAAAACTTCTAATAAATGCAATTCTTGATTTTAAAAGGGAATCAAACAAAGCTTAGCTTCAAGTCTTTTTTCTGAGTGTCTCATTCTCTCACCACCTTCTCTATTTTTGGCTCTCAGTACTTTTAGAATTTCTCTTCTGCTGCCCTCATTTTCTTCTAGTTCTCTCTCTTCCAAATTTATTTCCCAACTACACACAGGCAAAAGTGAAAGCAGATATATATATATATATATACACACATATATATATATATATTTTAAATATAAATTTACTTTAAGCTGGGCATGGTGGCTCATAATCCTAGCTACTCAGGAGGTAGAGATCTGAGGGTCAAGGTTCAAAGTCAGCCCAGGCACAAAAAGACCTGAGACTCTAATCTCCAATTAATCACTAGAAAAGGCTTAGCTCAAGGGTAGGGCGGTAGCCTTGAGCCGAAGAGCTGGGGGACAGTGCCCAGCCGAAGTTCAACCCATATGATGCACAAAAAAATGACCTCATTGTTATCACAAAGGTGATGGACAGAGAGAATCCAGTTACATAAGTTAGGTAACGAGTATATTTCCTTTTGTATAGTGTCATCCCTTCCCTTCTGAAAGCATATTTAACTATACTCTCTACTGAGAAAGTAAACAGATTTTAAAAAAAAGTGCTTTGTGTGGGGGAAGAGAATGGAGATAATATAAGTATTTTTATAAAGCAATACATACATTGATTATCCCAAGAGTCAACTCAACCATTCAGTTAATTATTTTTATCAGAGTTATCTGCATTATAAACTATACCCTTTATTGTATAATAAAAATATTAAGAGATGCTATCATAACTCTGGCATCATTCATTGTGGGAAGAGATATTTGGGAACAGGGAAGCTTTTGTGGTATTCTTAAAATCAAACCACATGGACAGTGTTTCTATGTAGAGCTGTTGAATAAGTTATTTCACTGGGGTTCATGTGCCAGTATCAGACATCAGAAGGACAGAAACTGTGCAACATTCTCTGTTTCTAAGATAGATTTTACATGATATTTTTACCATTGGCTAATTCTTTTTAACTAATAATTCCTTGCAGGTACAAATGAACACAGTTACAGATTTAAGTATTTCAGTCCTTACCCAATAAGCATATACAGTTCTTTTGTACTCCACAACTACACAAAAATGATACTGATAATAGCTGTTGCCCAGTACTGTAAATAATCATTTAGTAAAACTATGAGCAACTATGAGAACTAGCTATTTATGCTGTCTGTGAGAAACAGCAACATAATAGTAATAGTTAATTTTTTTCCTTTTTTTTTTTTTGTCAGTTGTGGGACTTAAACTGAGGGCCTAGGTGTTGTCCCTTAGCTCTTTTTGCTCTAGATTAGTGCTCTACCACTTCCAGTCACAGCTCTAAGCCTAGTTTTCTGGTAATTAGAGATAAGAATCTCATAGATAAGCCAAGCAGGTGGCTCACCTGTAATCCTAGCTACTCAAGAGGCTGAGATATGAGGACCATGGTTCAAAGCCAGCCCAGGAACTAAAGACCATGAGCTCTGTGGCCGTGACCTTGAGCTGAAGAGCTCAGGGACAGTGCCCAGGCCCAGAGTCCAAGCCCCATGACCAACAAAAAAAGAGAAGAATCTCATGGACTTTCCTGCATAGGCTGGCTTGAATTGTGGTTTTTGAATCTCAGATTCCTGAGTAACTAGGATTATAGGCATGAACCACCATTTCCAGGAAACAGTTAAAATTCATTGACTTTTACTATGGTTCAAGAGTACAGAAATTATTATTATTTTTTGCCAGTCCTGGGCTTAAGCTCAGGGCCTGAGCACTGTCCTTGGACTTTCTCAAGGCTAGAGCTCTACCACTTGAGCCTCAGCACCCCTCCGGCTTTTTTGTATGTATGTGGTACCGAGGAATCAAACCCGGGCCTTTGTGCATGCTAGGCAAGCACTCTACCACTAGGCCAAACTCCCGGTCCCAAGTACAGAAATTATTGAAGAGCAACTTGGGCTGGTAAGAAATGCAAATTCTCAAGCCTCAACCCAGGGCTACAGAATAAAAAGTCCCAAGAGACCAGTCTAACCTAGATGATTCTGATACAGTCAAACTGGCCTGAGAGATTCAAATGGCCATTGGACTATGATCTGACAATCAAATGTTTAAAAAAAATTATTTGGTATTGTAGACTATGAGTCCAGTGATAGCAAAATCTCAGGGTCTAAGAGAGAAGAATGAAGGAGTAGTTAATTATTTTGATAATTATTTCCAACACACCTCAGCTTTGACAATAGTTTGGAAGCAACTGTTCTTGGCCAGAATCTATATTAAATGATTTTATAGTCTTTACAATGCCTTTACAGAAGTAGATAT
This sequence comes from Megascapheus bottae, assembly GCF_031878675.1. Classification (NCBI taxonomy): domain Eukaryota; kingdom Metazoa; phylum Chordata; class Mammalia; order Rodentia; family Geomyidae; genus Megascapheus; species Megascapheus bottae. Next base: position 11,195,493 of record NC_143522.1, read on the forward strand.
GAAGACTTAGAGAATGTTAAATAACCTGCCCTCTATGGCACAGCTAGTAGGAAATACACCAGAACTAAACCCAAGGTCTGCCCCAGAGACCCACACTTTTGACATCTGTTTATACCATTGTCACAAAAAAGCTTTAAGAATCTTTTGGTCAGTTTTAGAGCATAAGCGCGACCATATCATTTTAATTAAATGGTTGTTTAGCAAATGCCTTACTCTTCTTGAATTTGAAAAAATTCAGGAAATTATATATATAATGTAATAAAAAGAGCAAAAATGGACATGCTGAATTGAAACTCCTTTGTAAAACTACTTAAAGACACTTTGAAATTACATAAACGAAAACACAGTAAGATTATTGTCATCTAAGAGACTTGTCTTTCATGTTAGAATTCTGGATAATTTACATGAAGGATAAAAATTTTTTTTTTTGGAGAGGGTCTTGCAGGCTGGCCTTGAATTCACTGACAGAGTAATAGTAGGAGTGTGGACATCTTGAATAAAAGGAACAAGATATTTAGAAAAGGTAGTCCCATCATACACTGACTTAAACGGTTGTAGAAACTGACAGGTTGAAGCCATCTGGAAGCTCAGGCTTGGCCACTAGTGATAGAATACCCACAAAATTGGACTCACCGTGTCCTTGACAGCCATGAAGCAGTGACAGATCCAGCGCCGTGTGGTGCCATCCCGACATATGTAAGAGAAGGCTCTATCAAAGTTCCTATCTGGAGCACAGAAAGAGACTTTCTCTATTGTCTGGTCAACTATGAGGTCCTAGAAAATAGGAAGGATAAAGGAAGAGAGGACTTAGGAGATTGCTTCATTTTCATGGAATAAATACAGCGCCACTTCCAGTTTTCTAGTGGTTAATTGGAGATAAAAGTCTCATGGACTTTAGACTGGCTTTCAACTGGTCTCCTCAGATCTCAGATTACAGGCATGAGCCACCATGCCCGGCTTCTCCTTCTTTCCTTCCTTCCTTCCTTCCTTCCTTCCTTCCTTCCTTCCTTCCTTCCTTCCTTCCTTGTTTCCTTCCTTCTTCTTCCTCCTCCTCCTCCTTTTCTTCTTCTTCTTCTTCTTGGATTTCTTTCTCTCAAATGCAAATGCTCCTTAGGACTGAAGATACTATTTTGAATCTAAGTAAATGTTAACCAAAGAACCACTCAATTGTGCTTTAAAATTCATTTTAATAGTATTTTTAGTTAAGTAGCAGGCTACTTAATCCACATTACTTTCTAAAAGCAATGTTTTCTTAAGGGACAAAGAGACTGTCATTTTAAAAATGGTTACAATCTGCTGGGCAATGGTGGCTCACACCTATCTTAAGCCCAGCTACTCAGGGGCTGAGATCTGAGGACCATAGGTGAAAGCCAGCCAAAGCAGTACACTATTCTTGAGCAAAAAAGCTCATAGACAGCACCTAGTCCCTGAGTTCAAGCTGTGGGATCAGTGTTGTATAGAGGAGTTACTTTTCCTATACCAGGTAATCTGTACCTTTTTCTTTTTTTTTTGGATAACGTCATCTTTTCCTTCGCTTTCCCCCAGTTTCTCTCCCCCATCCCTGAAGATAATTCTATTTTTCACAGAGTAAATGAGTAACTAAATTGGTTTCCTGGATGTTAAAACAGACTCAGAAAGGACTGTACTTTGGACAAAGTGGAAAGATAAAGTAACTCCCACAACTTAATGGCACTATATGTGATCATTAAGATGAAAAAAATCTTATTAGCAGTCACATTTCAGTTTATAATGCTCTTACCTTAGTCTTTTCATCTACAACTCTTAGTCCATCTGCAGATACCCACAGGACTGCCTTCACTGCTTTCTTTCCGGTCTTGTAAAGAAAACCAAAAAAGAAAGGGGGTGGGGAGAAAAGATACACACAAAATATTAAAAAATTATATTCCACAGAAAAAAAACTGATTTCTGCCTTCCCAAAGTCACAAGTATAGATGACGTCCAAGTTCAGGAGGGATGCCCAAGGCCAGATACTCAAACCAAACTGCAGAAACGTTCAGGAACTAACAAGCCAAAGCCATTGTTTTAGAAACACAATGCCAAATAATAAGATAAAATAAGTTAGGGAGAAGGGTCAGACTTATCAAAACCAAGGTATCACATGCCTTAAAAGGTAAAGAATTTGTAACTAGTTTCTTCACCCATTTAAAAAAATCAACTAAGAAAACCAAGAGTCAGATAAATGTTAAACATATGAGTTACGACCCAAGTAGCTTCTGCCAGTCTATTTTCTTTTTGTGTTTTGGTCAGACATGGGACTTGAACTCTGGGCCTGGGTGTTGTTCCTGAGCTCTTCAGCTCAAGGCTACTACCTTATCCCTTGAGCCACAGTGAACCAATTCTGCTTTTCTAGTGGTTAATTGGAGGTAAAAATCTCAGGTTCTTTTGTGCCTGGCCTGGCTTTGAACCTTGATCCTCAGATCTCAGACTCCTGAGTAGCTAGGATTACAGGCGTGAGCCCCTGCACCCAGCCACTGCCAGTCTATTTAGAATGAGAAGTAACAGGCATGTTTAAATGGAGATGCTGACCATCCCACTATCCTCTGGTCCCAATGTTCATAGCAGGAACTGTGGGAACCCGAAAAATTTTCTTTTTTTTGGTCAGTCCTGGGGCTTGAACTCTGAGCCTGGGCATTGTCCTCGAGCTTTTCAGCTCAAGGCTACCATGCTATCCCTTGAACCACTGCACCACTCCTGTCACCTGAAATTTTTATGTCAAATTGAGCAAAAATTTTTCATTACTCTATTAGCAATCCTTCAGACCCATTACTTCTCTCAAGAGACACAGACTTGATTTAGTTTTTACTTTGAAATTTAGTTCACGCAAATATGTTAGAGACACAGATTTAAAAACTACTGAGAGGAGAGGGAGTGGGAGAAAAAGGAGGGGGTAACACTTTTCAAAAAGAAATGTACTTATGTAACTGTAACCCCTCTGTACACTGCAATAAAATTGTAAAAAAAAAAAACTACTGAGAAAATAACTTGTGACATGAATTTTCCTTGTACTTGCTGGGAACATGTGTATGAGGGTGGGGTTCACAAGAATCATATGAGAACAGTTGATCATTGATTTCTCATGTGACAGAATGCAACAGCTACTTAACAATATCCTTAACTGCCCCAAGAACACAAGAAAAATAAAACAAAAGCAAACGAACGTGGAGACAGAAGAACAGAGTAAAACATGGTACAGGACTGAGCTTCTAAAAGGAGAAGGGGCACTAACCAAAGGCTCTACCATTCCCCTTCCTGTATGTCCAAGTCAGAAAGTCCCAGACATGAGAAGCATGTTATCAGTGAAATAAACTGGTGTGATACATACCTGGCACATAGCTCAGTCAGTATCACATATTTGAAGAGTATAATGATTTGTTAGCCAGTAGAAATAGTACAAGAGCTCATACTCCACACTCAGAAAACAAAAGAATAAATAATACAGGAATAACAGCTAGAGTAGAGCTAAAACAAGGTACAGCAATGCTAGAAAGAAGATGCAGTTCAATCTATCCATAGGACGGAGAAAGGCTATACCAAGAAAGCAGAACTGGGTCTGGAAATCTTTTCTTGATGCTCTAGGGAGTTAGGGAGGTGAGGAAGTAACAGGTAGGTAATGAACATCCCAGTAGTAGAAGACCTGAAGGCAAACAAGATACAAGTGAAGGGTTTTGCCAATATTTCAGTACAACTTGAAAGTATGCTGGGTAAGTTGGAGGTGGAGGGGAGGAACAGTAGAAAAGGCTTTATTATGGAGAACCTTGTATGATCACTAAGGGATTGGATTTTAATTCTGCGTACTTAGAAACTACAGAGGAATATACACAACATGAATAGATTTTCATTTTAAAAACATCACTTTGAAAGCAGTGTACCTGGATTAAAAAAAGTCTGACAAGAAGCAATTTAACTATATGATTCCAGGTGTGAGAAAATGGAGGCAGAGCTTTTCTGAAAGATACAGATGTGGAAGCAAGGTTTTAAACAGTAAGTATAAAGAAGCAGCTAAGGGCCAGGAGTTTGGCCTAGTGGTAGAATGCTTGCCTAGCATGCACAAAGACGGGTTCGATTCCTTGGTACCACATACATAGGAAAAAAAACAAAAGCCAGAAGTGGTGCTGAGGCTCAAGTGGTAGAGCTCTAGCCTTAGGAAAGTCCAAGGACAGTCAGTGCTCAGGCCCTGAGTTCAAGGCCCAAGACTGCACATAGCAAAGATTAAATCAGAAAACTTGTATTGAAAGTAAGAAACGTATAGGTGGTGTATAGGTAAGAGAAATGCACAAGTAATCTTTTGTTGTTTTTTTAAAATCTGGCTATGTAGCATAAACTACCACTGAACTCTATGTAGCTCAGGCAGGCCTTCAATTTGTGATCCTTTTTATTTAGCTTTCTACATGTTGGGACTCCAGGTGTACCACCTATCCAATGCACAGGTGACAGCAACATGAAAAATACTGGTGAATGAACACAAAATGGTTATAAAAGTAATACAGAAAAGATAACTTAAGCTCAGCATATTGTAAGATTATTTCTCCTAAATTTAAAAGGTGCCTACAGTAAAAGGCAACTGAAATAAATCATTTTTTAAAATGAACTGAAAAATGGTGATAACATCCTTGATGTCCACCTTGGGAGGCTAAAAAATTGGAGTAACACATTTTTAAACTGTTTAAATCAGGGACTGGCCAGCTATCTCTGAAGGGTCCGAGAGCAAATATTTTGGGCTTTGTAGGCTACTATTCAACTCTGTCACCGTAGCATAAAACCAGTCACAGACAACATGTAAACAAACATACATGGCTTTGTTCCAATTAACTCTTGTTTTTAAAAATGAACAGTGGTCCATAGTCTGAAGGCTTCTAATATAAGTCATTATGATCTCTAGAAAATATATTAAAATATTAGACCTATTTGAAATTTCATCCCTAAATTTGCCTCTCCTTTTTTTGACACATGTATTTATATCCTATTATTTTAAACTGTGACTCATATCTTAAGTGCTGTCCAAATCTAAAATTCTATGATTCTTAAGATCCCTAATGAGTTAAGAACATGCAATTAATCAATATAAATAGAAATGACATTTAGAGGCAAGATAGTCTGCTGGGCATATAAAAGCTAAAAACAGAAAGGTTAAGCAGATGTTCTAATGTAAGCCAAAACAAAGAAATACTTTCAAGATTCAGGGAAGCATAATTTGGCAGAGCCATGAAAATTTCAGAAGTAACAGCATCCAACAGACCCATTTGGGCAGAAAGCACAGAACAAGTCACTCTTTCTGAGCAACAATCATGTGAATTTCTACTGTGCAAAATTCTTTCAGCTACAAACCAAAGAGGTCTTCAAGGGCACTCAATGTGTAAAGAATCGCTGGTCAGTCTGTCATACCTACACACAGAAATAACCCAGTCATTACAAAGTAATAACAATGTATTAGCCAGACAACTTTAATGCAGTGTGCCTTGTCATAAATAAACATGAAACTTTTATTTCACAGGTAGTTTGGCCTTGGTTTTTGTTCTAAATTTGAGGGAAATGACCTTGAAGTTTATAGTTTATTTAAATTTCTGGATTGAATGAAGTGAAAGGGCAGAACCACTAACTTTCTTCAGATTTGAGCAACATTTATAGCTAATGGTTGCTTTGTTAAATAATGTGTTTTAGTCAAGGACATTGAAGTATACCATTTCCTGCACTTTCCTGAATAAGAGCAGCACGTAAAGGTGTATGGGAAAATAATATGGATGACAGTATATCATGAGACACATAGCAAAGAAGAGATACTTGGAGACAATTTTCTAGGTTGCTAATTCACTTTAATTAGGGCATGAGAGAAATCAAGGATTATTCATACTAGGTTTATAACATATGTATATGTGTGTGTACAATAGCTGAAATTAAAAAATTATAAGCAACTCAAATGCAGCTTCATATTCCTCCTCACAATGAATGACCTCCCCCCACCTTGGTCATCTATGTCTGAAAGTTGAAGGTGAATGTGTTTTCTTCTCTACATCCTTGGTTGAATGAATGGAGTGTGTTTGTGTTCTGAGCTATCCCAATTGCTCTTGCAGTTTTGTTTCTTCGGTCTGAAATCCTTTTCTCCTCTAACTTAATTTAACTGGAACTTTGGTAGTTTTAACTCTCAATCTTAAGTGTCATCTTCTCTAGAAGCTTTTGCTATAATCTTTTATACTGTTCTTCCTGTCTGTTCCAGTAGTACCTACTATTACTGTGCAATTTGGTTATCACTCTCTTAATTCTGTCTGATTCCTTGCATTACGAGGTGAACTTAAGAGCAATATATTTGCTATTCATTTCATTTACTCATTCACTAAACCCAAGCAATGTGAACAAGTAGTTATAGGGTCACATATTATTTTAGGTACTGAAACTTCAACAGTAAACAAAACAGGCAAAGGTTCTTGGCTTCAGAGAGCTTACATTTTAGTAAGAAACAGATATACACACAAGTAAGATGTATGAAAGAATGATAAAAGAAATGGTAATAAAAGAAAAATAAAGGTAGGAAGATAGGGTATAAAGATGGAAAGTGTGATATTCAGATTTTAAGAGTTGTCAATTAGTGACCATGAGAAGGGACTTTTGAACAAAAACAGATGAGGACGTGGGCCATGTATGCACCTGGATGCTATGTGTTCCAGACTAGAAGTTACAAAGGAGCATAACTGGTGTGTTTAAAGAACTAGGAAGGAGCCTGATGTAGTTGGAACAGAGAGAATAAGAAGGAAAGTTGGAACAGAGAGAATAAGAAGGAAAGCAGGACAAGATAAAAGGAAAAGCAGAGAGGGAATTTGGTTAAGAAGGTACTGGAAACACTCAGAAAGTGGAACAACATAATCAGAACTCTTGCTTTAAGTTCCCCTTACAGGCTGATATCTTGAGATAGCAGGGAACAGAATTGGAAGTAGGGTAAGTCAGGTACCATTTGAATAATTACGGTGAGAAGAGATGCTGTCTGAGACCAGGAGAGTAATGGTAGAGTTTGTTAGACTTGATTAGGTTCTTAAAGATTGGAACAGATAGGAACTGGATGCTGGACATAAGAGAAAAAAGGGAGTCAAAGTCATATAGGACTTTTGACTAGAAATAGAATGAACAGAGTTGCTGTACACTGATGGGGAAGACCACAGAAGGAAAGAATCAGAAATCTGGCTCGATTCACCGGTGGCCACAGCGCACAGAGCAGTCTCTTCTCGTCCACGCACTTCGCTTCGCTCCTGCAAGCATGTCTGACAAACCCGATATGGCTGAGATCGAGAAATTCGATAAGTTGAAATTGAAGAAGACAGAAACGCAAGAGAAAAATCCTCTGCCTTCAAAAGAAACTACTGAACTGGAGAAGCAAGCAGGCGAATCCTAATGAGGTGTGCACCGCCAATATGCACTGTACATTCCACAAGCATTGCCTTCGTATTATACTTCTTTTAGCTGTTTAACTTTGTAAGATGCAAAGAGATTGGATCAAGTTTAAATGACTGTGCTGCCCCTTTCATATCAAAGAATTGAGAACTACTGACAACAACGGAGGCCGAGCCTGTCTCTCCCATCTGTCTGGCTGGCGGGGAAGGAAAAGAACTTGAATGTTGATGAAGGAAGAAAGCTGGGTGGGAGGAAGGAGAAATGTAGAGTAATATCCAAGCTGGTCCAAGATATCCTGCAGGCTGTAAAATGCAGTTTAATCAGAGTGCCATTTTTTTTGTTCAAATGATTTTAATTATTGGAAAGCACAATTTTTTTAATAAACAAATAAAGTTTTAAAACCTGAAAAAAAAAAAAAAGAAATCTGGCTCATGACCAGTGGCGAAGCATGAGATACCTATTAGGTATCAAAGTGAACATGATTAATGAGATATTAATTATATCTGTCAATTACCGATGACAGCTTATTTTGTACATTTGCTTACACTTAGTCATTTCACAATATTCACAAGATAGGTATTAGTCAAAGCTTGTAAGTGGCCCAGGATTAAATAAATTTGTGCCTTTGATTCTTATATTTCTTCTATAATGGAAATACATTTGTATATATGCAAACCTCATCAGCAAAACTATCAGCAGATGGTATTTTAAGTCAGGACTCTGGATGATATCACCAAAAGGAAGTTGCATGAAGTGAAGAATGAGTAGACTGAGACCTAGGCTAAAGCGGAAAGCCAGGAAAGTATGATTCCTGAACTAAGCAGTGTTTCAAAGGGGAACAAGAGATAGGCTATGTCAAATGCAGATGATAGTCTGAATGGACAAGAAGCTTATTAAAATATGATATAAAAAACAAGAATAGTTTTAGTAGAGGGATGGAGGTAAAAGTGGTGGAGTGACTGAACAAGATCAATAAATGATGGGATGGCAGAATTAAAGGCAACAAGAAGAAATTATTTTAAGGATGGTTTACTTTTATGATGGTTGTCTAGTGAAAGAAAACTGACCACGGAGAGACGAGATCACACTGTTGGAATAAGAACTGGAATAACAACCTGATGAATGCAGGACGTGGTAGTCCATGCCTATAATCCTAGCAGAAGAGGCAGGAGTATCACAGCTTTAAGGCCAGTCTGGGCAACATGGCTAGACCCTCTTCTCAATCCTACCTTCCCAAGAAACAAGAACAAAAACAAAAACAGAAACAGAAACGCCACTTACTAAAAAAGTGGCAGGTGTGGCTCAAGTAGCAGAGCATCAGCTGAAGGAAAGCTGAGTGACAGTTTAAGGCCCTAACTTTAAGCCTGGTTACTAGTGGGGGAGGGGAGGAAGGGGTGAGAATCTAAATGGAAAGGAAAGCTGGCTTAAGCTAGGTCATCACTTGAACAGGAGAGTAAGAGATGCAGGTAGGTAAACAGATATGGTGGTTGGCGGCCTACTGAAAGTTTTTCTCAGGCTGAGAATTTGGCCTAGTGGTAGAGTGCTTGCCTAGCATGCATGGAGATCCAGGTGTGATTCCTCAGTACCACATACATAGGAAAAAAAAAAAAAAAGCCAGAAGTGTTGCTGTGGCTCAACTGGTAGAGCTCTAGCCTGAGAAAGCCCAAGGACAGTGTTCAGGAGTTGAGTTCAAGACCCAGGACTGGCCAAAAAAAAAGGAAGTTTTTCTCTATTTTATTCTGGAGGTAACTAGGTTGAGTTCAGGGTCTATTGCTTGCCAGTCAGCTTCTCCACCACTTGAACCATACTCTCAATCCAATTTTGTTTTGTTGTATTGAATCTGAAGTTTCACGTATGCTGGGCAAGTAGGTGTTCTCCCACAGAGCTACATTTGTCAGTCTGATTGGTTTATTTCCTCAATGAAGTAGGGAAGTAGGCAGAAAAAGAGAATAGAATAAGCAACTGAAGGAAATGGAGGAGGCAAGGCAGAACGGGCTAAGAAAATACACTGTCCTGTTTATCTTTATAGAAGGATAGCAATCCCTAGCATGTTTTAGATACAAACTGTGCCTTGAGGCTTAAAGATCAGTGGGTTGACATGAATACCATGAAAAAATGTTAACTCTTGCAGGGTGTGGTGGCTCATGTCTGTAATTCTAGCTACTGAGAAGGGCTGAGGATCAAGGTTCAAAGTCAGCCCAGGCACTAAAGTCCATGAGACTCTTATCTCCAATTAACCACCAGAAAACCGGAAGTGGCACTGTGGCTCAAGGGGTAGGCACAGTTACTGCTCAGCTCAAGCCACTGCTGCAACATAGAAAGCAGGCTGTCTTTTCAGATCTTTGAATTCTTTTTTTTTTTTTTTTTGCCAGTCCTGGGCTTGAGCTCAGGGCCTGAGCACTGTCCTTGGACTTTCTCAAGGCTAGAGCTCTACCACTTGAGCCTCAGCACCACTTCCAGCTTTTTTTTCTATGTATGTGCTGCCAAGGAATCGAACCCGGGTCTTCATGCATGCTAGGCAAGCACTTTAACCACTAGGCCAAACTCCCGGCCCCAGATCTTTGAATTCTTAAGGTAGATATCCTAATTTTCATGCTAAAGTCCCCAATGTTTAAAACTGTTACAACTGATTCAAATATACAGACTGTGTGTAGGCCACACAATTTATGGTTGTGGACATATTCAGGCTCTTGAGCTGTCTAGTGTCCTCTGCATTAAATATTTTTCTATTTATTATAATTAGCATGTGCTTGAGGAAAGCAGAGATCATCTATATATATGAATACATATGTATACACATATATACTTTTTGGTAGTAAATTGAAGATAAGAATGTCATAAACTTTTCTGCTCAGGCTGGCTTTGAACTGTGATCCTCAGATCTTGCCTCCTGAGTAGTTGAGATAACAGGCATGAGCCACTGGTGTCTGGCTAATTATATATATATATATATATATATATATATATATATATATATTTTTTTTTTTTTCTTTTGCCAGTCCTGGGATTGAGCTCAGGGCCTGAGCACTGTCTTTGGGCTTTTCTCAAGGCCAGAGCTCTACCACTTGAGCCCCAGCACCACTTCTGGTTTTTTCCTATGTATGTGGTACCGAGGAATTGAACCCGGGTCTTCATGCATGCTAGGCAAGCACTCTACCACTAGGCCAAACTCCAGGCCCCTGGCTAATAATATTTTTGAATGAGAAAATATCAACATGCAGTAGATAGGGTAAGGAATTTTGTACTGAGTTTCAGAAAACTTGGTTTCTGTGCAGGTACTGATATTCAGTACTACTTGATATTCTGGTCATTCATTTGTAAAATGTAGCGTCATAAAATAGGAATATAGATCATTTAGCTCTGGGGTTTCTCAAGTGCATTCCTATTAAAAAATCCTTTTCAAATGTTAAATGCCATGTAACTACTGGTAGTAAAGTATTTGGTTAGTATGGCCAACTACACTATTGACCTTGAGTTTATAATAATCTCTTAAAAATTAAATGTATCATTGGGTTTCCTAAGCAATGAATAGTTTTCCTGTAGCTAGTTTGGAAAAAGTGATTTCAGGTCCTCATTTTCTTCTCCCTGCCCCCCCCCACCAGGTTATTTGGCTTGAACTCATGGATTGGGAATTGTCCCTGAACTTTGGTGTTCAAGGCTCTACTACCTTAGCCACAGCTAAGCCACCACTTGTGGTTTTCTGGTGGTTAATTGGAGATAACAGTCTTGTGGCTTTTCCTGACTGGGCTGGCTTCGAACTACGATCTTCAGATCTCAGCTTCCTGAGTAGCTACCATTCTAGGTGTGAACTACCAGTGCCTGGCTTTCCTTTTTTGGGGGGTCAGTTGTGGGGTTTGAACTCTGGGCCTGAATACTGTTCCTGAGCTTTTCAACTAAAGGCTATTGCTTTATCACTTGAGCCACAGCACCACTTCCAGTTTTCTGGTGGTTACGTGGAAATAAGAGTCTCACAGACTTTCCTGTCTAGGCTGGCTCTGAACCATGATCCTCAAATCTCAGCCTCCTGAGTAGCGAGGATTACAGGTATGAGCCACCAGCATCCGGCCCCCTTTTCTCTTAAGATGTTTATAATAAAATTTTGTACCATACCAGCTTTATTTATTCTATACTGTAAAAATTTCAGGAGCCACTGTTTCCATGAGTAGGTGATGTGGGAAATTAGGGAAAGAAGAGATGGTTCTTCTGGTGATGACTCATAAATTTAGAGTCAGAGCTCCCACTTATTTCTTTGCAGAAGTATCTGGTGGAAATGCTTCTTGATTACTGTTGTTCTTTATCCTGGACCATTCAATCACTCCAACTGTTTCCAGCAGGGAAAATTTTCCTGGGGAAAATGGAATGATGGCAACTGGAAAGACTGAACCTTGCTACTCAGGAAGCTGAGATCTGAGGATCATAGTTTGAAGCTAGCTGGGGAAGAAAAGGCTGTGAGATTCTTTATCTCCAATAAATGACTCCTGAGTTCAAAACCCAGAACAGGGGAGAGGGGAAAAGGAGAGAGGGAGGAGAAAGAAAGAAGGACAGGATTATTATAGTCAAATTCTTAGTCTTATACTCAGTTGTCCATGGTAATATTTTTCGGTCTCAATCTGGCTACCTCAGAGCACAACTAAACAATTATCAAGACTTAGACACAAAAATATTAAGAAATACCTTATTTTCATACCACCATCACAAGAACTAGACAGATAATGACAGATATTTAGTACACTATTAATGAAGACAAATTTTCTTAAGATTGGTACCCAGGTCAAAAATTTTGGCAGGATCAACAAAGGTAAGTTTATATACTTCTACTTATTCCCCTGAGACTTAACTTTGATTGAAGCATTGAATCTAAAATATAGAATATCTTAAATTTCCTTTGAATATTTCTTCCTATTTTTTGACAGTTGTGGATACTAACTAAAATCTATTGCTAAAATAAATTATAGTAAAATGACAGAGTTTTCCAAGATAAAGTAAATTTTAATATTAAGTGCCGAAGAGATCATTTTTAAAAGTTTGTTTCACTTATTAGATTGTCCTAGAAATTTATCAAGTTTAAGTTCAAAATACAAATAGGCAATAGCACAGATAGTAACTATCTAATCCATTAATTTCTACACAGAGTCAAATTATTTTGTTTTACAGTCAAACTTGTACTTAAAATATATATGTGTATATATATATGTATGTATATATATATATATATATATATATATATCAGTGCTATACCAGGGATGTAACTCCTTATAAAGCAAACATGGTTGTGGCATCAAACTTACTTTTCCAAAGAAGCCTTTGAAGAACTTCCTTTCCTGGAGGAACAGGGGACAAGTCGAATGCTATTACTGTATGGACTAAATGTCCCATAGTCTCATACCAATAAGCATATACAGAAATAGGGGAGAGGGCAAAGTGGGAGTGAGAGTTTTAAAGCATTATCCATACCAAGAGTAACAGGGAAAGTGGAAAGGTGCATGAAAATGCAGGGAAACACACTACATGGCCTGAGAATCTGTGGAAAGAGAAGAAACCAAAGCCTGTATTCATGCAGAGCTATTGTTTAATTTAGTGATCTCTAGATACTAATTTCAAACAAAGATTATCCAAAGTTGGCAGCAGAAAAGGCTGGAATATCCCGGTTTGGTCTGACTTTGCATTTTAAATTCACATTGGTGATTATTAAAGAGAAGACTGGTTCCATATGCACTCTTCAGTTTAGAAAGCATGGCCGCTGGGCATGGAGACGTAAGCTTTTAGTCTTAGCTAATTGGGAGGCTCATACAGAAGGACCACTTCAGCCCCAGAGTTCAGCACCAGCCATGACCATGCAGAGATGGTTTGGTTTCTATCTTTTTTTTTTTTTTTTTTTGCCAGTCCTGGGCTTGAGCTCAGGACCTGAGCACTGTCCTTGGACTTTCTCAAGGCTGGAGCTCTACCACTTGAACCTCAGCACCACTTCTGGCTCTTTTCTATGTATGTGGTACCGAGGAATCAAACCCGGGTGCTAAACAAGCACTCTAGCACTAGGCCAAACTCCTAGCCCAAGATTGGTTTCTTCACAAATAACAAAGTTGGACATGGTGGCTCAAGCATGTAATCCTAGCCAAAAAGTTTAAGACTCCATTCTCAACCAGTGGCTGGGTACAATGGTGTGCATTAGTCCTCTCCAGCAACACAGGGAAACACAATTAGTAAGATTGTGACCCACATTCGCTCAGGCATAAAACAAAATCATATCTTGGGAAGAATAAATATGCCAAAAAAGGACTAGAGGTGTGACTGAAGTGGTAAAAGTGCCTGAGTTAAATATAATAATAACAATAATAATAATAACAATAATAATAATAATAATAATAATAATAATAATAAAACAAAGCCAGGCACGGTGGCTCATGCCTATAATCTTAGCTACTTAGGAAGATGAAATTTGAGGATTGTGGTTCGAAGCCAGCTTGGGCATTAAAGAATGAGAGATTCTTAACTCCAATTAACCACTAGAAAACTGAAAGTGGCACTGTGGCTCCAGGGGTAGGGCAGTAGCCTTAAGCTGAAGAGCTCAGAGACAGTATCCAGGCCCAGAATCAAAGCCCCACAACCACCAAAAGTAATAATAAAAATAAAATAAAATAAATGACCCATATACCATCACACAGTCACACAGACACTGCAACAAGATTGGGTATGTAGTTCAGTGGTATAATGCTTCCTTAACCAATGCAAGGACCTCGGTTTTATCTTCAGAACTACTCAAACTAAATAAAAAAACTGCAACAAGTAAAATAAAATTACGAGTATACATCAAATGTCTTTATCCATACATTTTCTTACTCAGCTAACTATGAGAGGCTCCCATTCTACAGAAGAATAGCTTCATCAATGCTTTTCCATTATTTATGCATTAAAATCTAGATATGTCTCTATAACAGATACATACTATTGCAGATACATTGTTTATAAGGAATGCAGGGTTAATGTTTTCCTTGAAGCTTAGCAAATATATCTGAGAACCAAATCACATCTGTAGGATACAAGCAAAATTTAAGGAACAAAGTTTCATTTTCTTTGAAAATGACATTGTTTTAAAATAAATATATATATGTATTGATTTATTTTTCCTGGTCATGGGTCTGAGCACTGCAACTCAAAGCTAGTGCTCTACCACTTAAGCCACAGCACCACTTCTGGTTTTCTAATTGTTAGAGATAAGAGTCTCATCTACTTTCATACCTGGTGTGGCTTTGGGTCTCAACTCCGAAGGATTACAGGTGTAAGCCACTGGAGCCTGGCACGCATTGATATTTTAAAGTATACAATTCTAAACGCACATGGTAAGGCTCCACCATCAATTTTTTTTTTTTTTGCCAGTCCTGGGCTTGAGCTCAGGGCCTGAGCACTGTCCTTGGACTTTCTCAAGGCTAGAGCTCTACCACTTCCGGCTTTTTTCTATGTATGTGGTACCGAGGAACCGAACCCGGGTCTTCATGCATGCTAGGCAAGCACTTTAACCACTAGGCCAAACTCCCGGCCCCCCTCCACCATCAATTTTAAGTGCTGGATACAAAAACTTGTCACAAACTAAACTCTAACAAATACTTGAAAAACAGTTTTTTTAACTCACTCAACCTAGCTTAATTATATTTTCTAGATGAGGCTGAACTATACTTTTTTTATTTTTAACCAGTCCTGGAGCTTGAACTCAAGGCCTGGTCACTGTCCTTGGACACTTTTTGCTCAGGGCTAGTGCTCTGCCACTCGAGCCATAGCATCACTTCTGGCTTTTTCTGAGTATGTGGTCCTGAGGAATCGAACCCAGGGCTTCATGTGTGCTAGGCAAACATTCTACCACTATGCTGGTACACTCCTGGCCCTGAACTGATACTTTTGAGCCTTACCTATTCATGATCATCACTTTTGATTGTTGGAAAAATATTTTTTTAAAAAGACAACTCTCCTGGAATTTGACTCTTTCAGACAATTTATGAAGTTATTCAATGCTGAGGTTTTTTGGTGTTTTGTTTTGTTTTGTTTTTGCCAGTCCTGGGGCTCGAACTCAGGGCCTGGGCACTGTCCTTAGACACTTTTTGCTCAAGGCTAGTGCTCTGCCACTTGAGCTACAGGGCCACTTCCAGTTTTCTCTGAGTATGTGGTATCAAGGAATTGAACCCAGGGCTTCATGCATGCTAGGTGAGTACTTTACCACTAGGCTATGCTCCCAGCTCTCAAATACTTAGTGTTTAAAGTTATAAATAGCATCACTATTTCCACAAAATATTTTATATTGGAGGAAGAAAGATAATAAAATAACCAGGGTAGTTATCAAAGCAAGCATAAAATTATTTCTGCTGCCAAGTTTGGTGGGCCTAGTTTTGTTAGATTATGAGTAAATATTAGCTTTCATGGATGCAGCCCAAGTTAAAAAATTCACCACTCATGGAGTATAGAAAGGGATTAAAGATTTGTTAATATTTAGTGTAGCTCTTCGAAATGCTCTTGTTAAACATGGAGTTTTCCCTCTTCTAAAAGGCCTCAGATGTTAATGATAAAAGTTGATGTGCAAAATGCATAAAATGACAGTTATTGGAGACTATTAATGTTCTTTTAAAAAATAATTAAGTAATGATTCTTTTACCTGCTAAAACAAGAACATATATTAAAACAAATATATCAAATAATGAATAAAACCATCATATTAGGAACTAGTAGTATAATGAAACTAATCTAAAATCAAGTCAGAAAGAGAAGATACTTAAGAGACAATGGAAAGAAATGGCCTTAAAAATGAAAGGTATTTTGGATCAGAGTAAAACAAGATACCTAAAGGCCTCTTATAATATTTACAAAATTTACTGATGACAGTGATCTTCACCCTGCAACATATAGACAAAAATGGGCAATAGCCATTTTTTGTCATTTACCCTCTATAATCTAATCCTATGATGGTTAATTACTGAAACTATTTCAAAAACTAAATGAGTTGAAAATAGTTGTAAAATAACCTATGTATAGAAAGTGTAAGAATTAAAGTCTATGGTTTTGAGGAGCATATTTTTAAAACTGTCTTCTTCAGTGACTATTTGTTTTTCTTAAAAATGAGAATATCAACTCAGCATGTGACTTCCAAATGAAGTCAGTGATTCTAAATTGTAATAGATTAGATAAGGGATTTACATACATACAACTTAGACTTGCAAACCATCTTCTGAGTTACAAAATTCTTTGTATTTAAAATTTTGACATTCAAACTGATTCCAAAGATTTTTTTTCTCTAGTCATCAGTAGGCTTGTATACCCTACATTTTGTTCCATTTCTTTGAAATTCTTAACAAGAAGCTTTAAGATCATTTTAAAAACAAACAAAAAACTTTTAAAGACATAACTTTTGGCACAATAAGTACCTAGTACAGCAAGTTGCAGATTCCTAGTGAATGTTCACTGGAAATGGAAAAAACAGAAGGTATCTTGATATTTCTACATAATAAGAACATGAAAGAAAAAAACTCATGAATACATGTGGACCTGAATGATGTGAGACCAATATCCTAAAGATTTTCAACTCTCTAAAAGATCTTAGTATGGTACTATAGGGGATTAATAGAAGGGGAAGCTTCTTTGAGCATAATAAACAGAAATTTTACCAAAGTTAATTAAAAATTCCATTTGATTTTTAAATATATTTTCTAATACAGAAATGCACATAATTGTTTCAAGTCATGGAGAAACTCTGACAATTTTAAAGTAACTTCTTGATGAAAATTTCAAGTGGTCAATTTTCATTTATTTACAGTGGTATTGAGGTTTGAACTCAGAGTTCACCTGCTACCAAGTTCAATAGTTTAAGTATGTCCAGAAAAGCAATCGCCAATATATGTAGAACTTTCTTTATGTCATAAAATACCATTCAGAAATAAGGATTGTTATAGAGATATGCAAAATGTTTCTTAAACTTTAAAATACTCAATGTAAGATATAATTATGATACTTACAAAATTCAATTTGATCACATATTAAGAATTGGAGTTCTTGAATATTCATTTCAGAAAAAATTTTTTAGTAATTACTATATGCCACACACTGTTCCAGATATAATTTTTCAAATGGCAATTTAGTTCCTCTTTCTGGCAAACATAAAAACGTACTGCATTTTATCTGAATAGTTCTGTATCTCAAATAACTATGCTTTTTATTTTTTTGCCAGTCGTGGGCTTGAGCTCAGGGCCTGAGCACTGTCCTTGGATTTTCTCAAGGGTAGAGCTCTACCACTTGAGCCTCAGCCCCATTTCTGCTTTTTTCTATGTATGTGGTACCGAGGAATCGAACCCGGGTCTTCGTGCATGCTAGGCAAGCACTCTACCACTAGGCCAAACTCCCAGCATAACTATGCTTATAATTAGCAAGCTTATTGGCTTTAAAAAACAAAAAAATTGGCTGGGTACCAGTGGCTCACACCAATGCTAGCTACTCAGGAGGCTGAGATCTGAGGATCGTGGTTCAAAGCCAGCCTAGGCACCAAAGTCCTTGAGACTGTAACCTTCAATTAACTACCAGAAAACTGGAAGTAGCTCTGTGCCTCAGGAACAGTGCCCAGGTCCAGAGTACAAGACCCACGACTAATCAAAAAAAACAAAAAACAAAATACAATTGATAAAGTACTGGTGGCTTGCACTGGTAATCCTAGATAGGAGGTGAAGGTTGCAAGAACTACAGTTTGAGTCCATCCTGGACAAAGGAGTTTACAGACTCTATCTAAGTCAAAAAAGCTGGTAACCAGGTGTGTGTCTGGCATCTCAGCTATGGTACAAAGTATAAATAGAATTGTGGTCTAGGCAGGTCAGGATGAAAATGAGACCATCTAAACTTAAGCAAAGGTCATGGCTCAGCATAGAACATTTGCCTCACAAGCTTGAAGCTTTGTATCTGTCCAAACTTTTGTACCATCATTGCCTCCAAAATTAATTTTAAAACTAGATGGTTAAATATTGGTTATTTTTGGAATTGTAAGAGATCTTGCTTTATTCGTTAGTTTTCAAATTCATTTGTATTTTACACAACAAATATATTACCTATACAATAAAGAACTATTTCAAATTTTTAAAAAGTTAAAACAAAGACTAGACAGTGGTAGAGGACTTGCTTGGCATGCATGAAGCCCTGGATTTCATCCCTAGTACTAAAGATTAAAACCTAAAAATTAAAAAAAAACATAAACAAGTATGATTGACTGCTCATTAAACAATTGGATACAGGACTGGGAATGTGGCTTAGTAGTAGAGTGCTTGCCTAACATGCATGAAGCCCTAAGTTTGTTTCTTCAGTACCACATAAACAGAAAAAGCTGGACGTGGTGCTATCAGTCAAGTGTTAGAGTGCTAACCTTGAGCAAAAAAGGCTCAGGGACAGTGCCCAAGCCCCGAGTTCAAGCGCCAGGACTGGCAAAACAAACAAACAACTGGATACAATTTCTCAGTATCTTCTGGACAAACTTAAATCATCTTTAGCTATTCCTTAAGAGAATGAATGTGATACCAGAACTGGAATTAAAAGATTTCCTAAAGGTTCCATTACACTGTGATCTAAGTTATATATTTATAAAATTTAATAACTATAGGTTATTTCAGGTCTACTGAGTCTGTTTACTATTTTTTTCTGTTTGCAGTTACTACTAATATAGTGTTGTAAAATATATTTTTGTGCTTTTATATTTTTCATTTTCTTTTTACATCAAAAATTTTATTAACACTGACTTTTTACATTATATTTCAAATGTCAAGTTTAACAAACAAGTATTCAAGAATGGAATCTCTATATGCAATCACTGGCACATAAATTTAAGAACAAAATTAAAATTAAACTGAGACTATGTCATAGATACATCTTAATCTATATACCAATACGTCTATAGAATATATATCCCATCGTAGATTTATGTCTATATAGTTATATTTATATCTCCAAGTTCATGACAATGACCGTGAATACCTGAGTATTAAGTCATCGCTCTTGTACTGTCTGGATCTAATATGCACATATCAAAGAGACCATGAACCTTTTGTTCCTTTGGTATTGGCTTCTCTCATTCAACATGATTTGCTCTAATTCCATCCACTTCCCAGGGAATGCCATTATCTTGTCTGTTGGCTCTGTAGAATTCCATTGTGTGTGTGTGTGTGTGTGTGTGTCCACATATATATCTCACATTTTTTGTATCCATTCATCTACAGTAGGGCATCTGGGTTGTTTCTATCTCTTGGCTATTGTGAATAGTGCAGAGATGAACATGGCTGAGCAGATGTCCTTATCATATCCTGGGTTATGAAGCTCAGAGTAGATGCCTAGGAGTGGTATGGCAGGATTGTAGGGAAGGTCTATTTTCAGTTTTGTTTTTTTTTTTTTGCCAGTCCTGGGCTTGAGCTCAGGGCCTGAGCACTGTCCTTGGGCTTTCCTCAAGGCTAGTATTCTACCCTGAGCCACCACACCATTTCTGGCTTTTTCTATGTATGTGGTACTGAGGAATGGAACCCGGATCTTTGTGCATGCTAGGCAGGCACTCTACCACTAGGCCAAACTCCCAGCCCCTATTTTCAGTTTTTTAAGAAACCTACAAACTGCCTTCCAGAGTGGCTAAACTAGTTTACTTTCCCATCAGTAGTGCAAGTAGGGTTTCTCTTTCTCTATAACTCCTTGTCTGAGTTTGTCATCTAAGTTCAGAATATTGGCCATTCTAATTGGGGTAAGGTGGTATCTTTGGGTTGTTTTTATTTGCATTTCCTTTATGACCATGGATGATGAGCATTTTCTCATGTTTTTCTGCCATTTTAATCTCTTCTTTTGGTAAGTCTCTCTTTAGTTCCCTTGCTCATTTAGTGATTGGTTTGTTGGGTTTGGGGGGGATTAATTTCTTGAGTTCCCTGTAGATACTGGATATGTACCTGATGTATTATTGGTAAACATCTTTTCCTAGTTGGATGGCTGTCTTTCTACTTTACTAGCTGTATTTTTCTCTGTGCAGAAACTTTTTATTTTTAGGGAGTCCCATTTGTTAAGTCTCTCTCTAATCAGTTGTGACCCTGGGACACTGTTCAGAAAGTTTTTGCCTATGCCTATGAGTTCCAGTGTCTCTCCTACTCTATCATGTAACAGTTTCAAGGTTTCGGGTCCGATATTGAGGTCTTTGATCCATTTTGAGTTAATGCTTGTGCATGGCAATAGGCTGAGATCAATTTTTAGTTTTCTGCATGTGGCTACCCAGTTTTGCCAGCACCAATAATTGAACTGGCTGTGTTTGTGGCTCCTCTGTCAAATGTAAGTTGACTATAAGTATGTGGTTTTATTTCTGGATCTTCTATTCTGTTCCATTGATCTTCTGGTCTATTTTTGTGCCAATACCATGCCATTTTTGTTATTATGGTAGAGTCTGAAGTCTAGTATTATAATACCACCTGCATTGCTTTTTGCCTTGAATTGTTTCAGCTATTTTAGGTTTTCTGTTGTTCCATATGAACTTTTGGATTAGACCTTCTATTTCAGTAAAGAATGTCTTTGGGATTTTGATGGGAATTGCATTGTATTTATACATCAATTTCGGCAGTATGGCCATTTTCACTATATCAGTTCTTCCTATCCATGAGCATGCGATGTCTTTCCATTTCCTGGCATCCTCTTTAATTTCTTTTGTTAGGCTTTTATAGTTTTCATTAAATAATTCCTTATATTTTTGGTTAATTCCTAAATATTTCATTCTTTTGGAGGCTATTGCAAATGGGATCATTTTCTTGATTTCATCTTCTGTTTGTGTATTGTTGGCGTACAAAAGGCTACTGACTTTTGCAGGTTGATTTTGAATCCTGCCTCTTTGCTAAAGTGGTTTATTAGTTTTAGGAGTTTGGGAGTGGAGTTTATTGGGTCGTTTAGGTATAGGATCATGTCATCTGCGAACAGGGGTAGTTTAATTTCTTCTTTCCCTATGTGGATCCCTTTGATGCCCTTCTCTTGCCTTATTGCTCTGGCTAAGTGTCCCAGAACTATATTGAAGATAAGTGGAGAAAGTGGGCATCCCTGTCTAGTTCCTGAGTTTAAGGTAAATGGCTCTAGTCTTTCTCTATTTTGTATGATACTGGCTGTAGGTTTGTCATATATGGCTTTAATTATTTTAAGGAATATACCTCCTATTCCTATTTTTTTTAGTGCTTTCAACATGAATGGATGCTGTATTTTGTCAAATGCCTTCTTGGTGTCCAGAGAAATTTTACAATTCTTAATCTTAGCTTTATTGACATAATATATTAATTAATTTGCGAATGTTAAACCAGCCTTGCATCTGTGGGATGAAGCCTACTTGATCACAGTGTATAATTTTTTTAAATTTGTTTCTGGATTCTGTTGGCCAGTATTTTATTGAGGTGCTTTGTGTCTGTGTTCATTAGAGAGGTAGGTCTGTAGTTCTCTTTTTTTATTGGGTCTTTCCCTGGTTTGGGGATGAGTGTGACATCAGCTTCATAAAAATGAGTTTGGTATGGCTTCTTCTGCTTCTATTTCTTGGAAGAGTTTCAAGAATATAGGTATTAAGTAGGGAAAATAGTTATATTATTTTCAAATGTTCTTAACTAAAACTGGTTATCTTTTAGGGGAACCAAAATTATTTTTCAAGAGAACAAACTGAACCTCTATTTTTCTTTGAAATTCATTTTGGTAAAAAATGGAAAGTTAAATTATCTGCATTTAATTGGGGAATATGTTCAAATAACATATCAAGTCTTTAAAATTATAGTTTTCATGTTCCTAAGTCCATGGATACATGTCCTCTTAACATTAATGAATTGAGAGGACAGAAAAACTGGGAAGGGCTTCAATTATTTAAGAATTTAAATGATCCAAATCAGAAATAAAACTATATGTAAGTATATACGAAGGTAAGTGTACTGGTGTCTATATTTGGGTGGTGATTATTCAGTTACTGTTCTTCTTTCTTTTCTATAACAGGTTTAGGCATTTACTCTAAAATATAACCTCTCTGCAATGTTTTTAAATTTCATGTATTATACATTGAGGAATTATAGTTAAAAGGTAATTTAACTATATCAACAAGCAGGAAAGCTATAGTTACTTGGCAAATTGAAAAACAAACAAAAAGCACTCATTAGTAGTCAAACTTGTAGCAGCAGCCCGCTATACCAGCAAACACAAAGCAACACTAACAGTGCTGCTTTGGTAAGGGCATGCAGAAGTAATGCTGAAGCTTTCACGGCAAAGTGGAGAAAAGCTACACACTGGAGAGAAGGAAGCTTGTCAAGAGCTATTTAAGAGTCTATGGGAACATTCCACAGACCTACTTGAAAATATGAAGTCACTTTAACCTGAACCTTTGTGAACTGTGAACCATTCTCTTCTTTTACTAAATATACAGGTATGTACCTGGGATGTGTTCTAAGATATAACAGGCCAAAAAAACATTTATTCCAGAGAAGGGCTCTCCATTTCAAGTGTGCTGGCTTATAGAAACAGACTGTTTAAGAGGAGTATAGAGAGAAAATTAAGAACTTGTGTCAAGATGAAAATGAGAACTCATTAAGAACCATTCCATTCCCTGCAGTAAATCTTATTAGGATTAACACAATTATCTCTATTTTCTACTTTTTCCTGGAAAGCTATTTCTTATATTTAAAATCAACAATTCAAACTAAAAATAACAGTTATCACAATTACGTAAAGATGTTAACTGTAACAATTTTATCCTGGTTTTAGAATAATATTCTATCAAATTGTACTACATGATTATATGGATTATGGTAAATCAAGACAATATTTTGGATACTGTATGGCCTAAATTAAAGAAGCTGGAATGTGTAAAAGTTGTCTTTGGATAGACAATGTAAAGTGTTCATATCCTTTTTGTGGTACTGTGGTTTGAACTCAAGACCTTGAGCTTGCTAGGCAGGCACTCAACACTTGAGCCATGCTTCCAACCCTTTTTGCACTGATTAGTTTTGAGACAGGGTGTTGCTCTGTGCCTGGGCTAGTTTACATTTCGATACTATAGATGATTCTCACTTTAACCTGATGGCAGGCACATGCCACCAATATTATTTTTTTCTGTTTTGATGTGGTCTCAGTACCTTTTGTTCAGGTTGGCCCTGAAATAGGATCTCTTGATCTCAGTCTCCCAAGCAAGTAGAATTACAAATGTGAGTCAGTCTCCGTGTCTGCCTGATTAGACTGTATCGTGTGTGTGTGTGTGTGTGTGTGTGTGTGTGTGTGTGTGTGTGTGTGTGTGATCACGGGGCTTAAACTCTGGGCCTGGGCATTGTCTTTGAGCTCTTCAGCTCAAGGCTAGAGCGCTACCACTTGGGCCACAGAGCTACTCTCGGTTTTCTGGTGGTTAATTCAATATAAGACTCTCATGGACCTTCATGACTGGGCTAGCTTTCAACTTCCATCCTCAGCTGAGTAGCTAGGATTACAGCCTCCTGAGCCGCTGGCACCTGGCATAGCCTGTATCTCTTGCCTCAAGAAAAACATTTCCTCACTAAATAGTGGGTAATGAAATTTACTGCCTACAACCTTGTAAGAAAATATAGACAGCCTACAAATAAATACTGGCAACCATCAAATACATACAGCTTTCAGTCTTTTTACAGCATCTTCACAGATATGCATTCCTCTTGACTCATCAACTTCCACATGGCCAAGGTACTGTAGAAAAAGAGAAAAAGGTTATTGTTCTACTATATTTATTGAGTAGTGACTATACAGTATTCTTGCATTGCTGACACTCACAGCCAATACAGAAAAATTAAAATAATATTATTTTACTTATCCTCAGTATCTTCACATGAATGAGATTTAGAACAATTATTTCAAAAAGTTATCAAAAGGAAGTGTGCATGGTGGCCACTAACTATAATCTAAATCAACTGAATCTAAACCATAAAAGCTTAGGCTGGCTTTGAACGAAGATCCTCAGATCTCAGTCTCTCTGTTTTTTGCCAGTCATGGGGCTTGAACTCAGGGTCTGGGCACTGTCCTTGAGCTTTCTCACAGCTAGTATTCTACTACTTGAGCCATAATACCACTTCTGGCTTTTTCTGTGTATGTGGTACTGAGGAACCAAATCCAGGCTTCGTGCATTCTAGGCAAGCACTCTACCACTAGGTCACACTCCAGCCCACCAGTATAATTTTCAGAACCACTTTTTCTCCTGCTTTGATCTTTCCCAATCTTTTGTTCCAGTCCCCACTCATAATATGTCCATTTTCTACATAGCATCACTGTTGTACTGGTTCATCCTCCTTGTTTCTTTTCTTTTCTCTTTCTTTCTTCCTTCCTTCCTTTCTTTCTTTCTCTTTTTTGCCAGTCATGGGTCTTGAACTTAGGGCCTGATCACTGTCCTTGAACTTTCCTTAAGGCTAGAGCTCTACCACTTGAGCCTCAGCACCACTTCTGGCTTTTTTCTATGTATGTGGTACCAAGGAATCGAACCTAGGCCTTCGTGCATGGTAGGTAAGCACTCGACCACCAGGCCAAACTCCAGGCCATCCTTGTTCTTTTATGTGTCCTCCCGTGCCCTCCCAAATACAAAGAAATAAACAATACAAAAGGAAAAGAGGTTTGAACTCAGGGCCTGAATACTGTCCTTATACTTTTTTAAGGCTACAGCTCTACCACTTGAGCCACAGCACCACTTCCGGCTTTTTTTCTATGTATGTGGTACCAACTCATAGCTACATTATCTGTTTTAGAAATATGAAGATAGAAATCATCCTTGTAGTTCACTACTCTATGAGAAAAACATGCTCATTGAAATACACATTACTTAAAAGGTCCCTTTTCTTCTCTGAGACACTACCTCACTAAAGAACTGCAGCTGACTTATGCTTTAATGGCTAAAATATTTGACACTGGGACTTCTTTTGTTTGTATGCCTTTCCAAAACTCCCTGAGTAAGAGACTTTTTATTCACAAAAATGTACTTTAGAAAAACTACTATGTGGAATTTCATTCTTGATGAATTAAATCACTTTTCTCTCTCGTGAAAAAAATATTTAAGAAATAGATTCCCTGCCCCCCCTTTGGTAATGTGATCCATGAGAAGAAATGTGGCGATTTGAAGTAAGATTGTAATTGTAGCTACTAGCAGGAATGAAAAGTAACATAATATTCATGTAATTTATAAGGAATTATACAGCATTTCATTATATATATGCAGTCTATGCTACATTTAGCACAAATATTGTATGCATACATGTAGAATACAATATCAAAATTCATTTTTTTCTCTTTAATCAAATGAGTAATTAAATTAAAATTTGCTAGTTTTTAAATATTTGGAGAATTCCATTTGAACAAATCATATGACAAACAGACGTATTAAATATAATCGTGTAAGTATAATCAAACAAGTTGAATGATGAAAAGAGTAGAATGAAAATTTTTACTTTTAAAAATAGTAGGTGCCAAAAAAGTGATTTAGATAAGCTCACTGACAGAGACTGGAATAGACTCTGGTCTTCTCCTCTATAGATCTATCTTCTTTCACATCCCTCACATTAGTTCTCTATTAAAGTACATATGTAACTCTCTTGACTCACTACTGGCTTACAGTTTACTACTCTTACGTATATTAACTTAATGTTATTCTTCTTTTTAAAAAGTAGTCATGGGACTGGGAGTTTGGCCTAGTGGTTGAGTGCTTGCCTAGCATGCATGAAGACCCAGGTTCAATTCCTTGGTACTGCATACATAGAAAAAGCCAGAAATGATGCTGTGGCTCAAGTAGTAGAGCGCTAATCTTGAGAAAGCCCAAGGACAGTGCTCAGGCCCTGAGTTCAAGCCCCAGGACTGGCAAAAAAAAAAAAAAGTAGTCAGATATGGAGAGTCATCCATTTTGGTAAGGTTGTTTATGGCTGAAGTGAAAGTCACATTTTCCTCATAGCTTAGTATTTCCCTCACCTTTCCTAATTAAAGTATACACTACTAATTAAACAGGAGATATGTGTTGTGGAAATTATAGCTGACAAATGAAGAAAGGACAGCTTCCAAATGGATGTTTAGAGTATCAACATTTTGCAAATCTTAATTAACTAATTAACTCAGGCAACCATCATCCATGGCTGCTGCTACCTCCAAAGGATAATCAGTCATTGTACACCTTCTGGTAATAGTCTATATTGGGCTGGAAAGGGGAAGGAAACCTAAGTAAATCTGATAAAGCCTCTGAAATTACCAATTCAAAAGTTGTATAGGATGCAGAGGGGCTGCTTAAAAGGAATTTTTTGGTTTTTTGCTTTGTTTTGATTTTGTTTTAGTATTTTTAGTGAGGAGAGAGAGAGGTTAAAGTTTCAGAATTATAAAAGAAATGGGGGGTTGGGAGTTTGGCCTAGTGGTAGAGTGCTTTCCTAGCATGCACGAAGACCTGGGTTCGATTCCTCAGAACCACATACATAGAAAAAAGCCAGAAGGTACAGTGGGCTCAAGTGGTAGAGCTCTAGCCTTGAGAAAGCCCAATGACTGTGCTCAGGCCTTGAGTTTAAGCCCAAGACTGGCAGAAAAATAAAAAAATTAAAAAAAAATAAAAGAAATAACGGTGTTTAAAAAAAAAAAAAGAAATGGGCTCAATTGGATACTTCATGCTCTCAAATGGAAAACCTGAAAAGTATGCCCTAAAGATACAAATAAGTTAGAA
Organism: Megascapheus bottae; assembly: GCF_031878675.1. Taxonomy (NCBI): domain Eukaryota; kingdom Metazoa; phylum Chordata; class Mammalia; order Rodentia; family Geomyidae; genus Megascapheus; species Megascapheus bottae. Next base: position 11,222,575 of record NC_143522.1, read on the forward strand.
GAGACAAGAGCTTTTGCTCAATTTACAATCCAGACTTACTTAGTAATAAAAAACAGACAGGGGCTGGGAGTTTGGCCTAGTGGTAGAGTGCTTGCCTAGCATGCATGAAGACCCGGGTTTGATTCCTTGGTACCACATACTTACAAAAAGCCAGAAGTGGTGCTGAGGCTCAAGTGATAGAGTTCTAGCCTTGAGAAAAATCCAAGGACAGTCCTCAGGCCCTGAGCTTAAGCCCAGGACTTGCAAAAAACAAAACAAAACAAAAAAACAGACAAAGTTACTATAAAAAAGACAACTTTGGGACTCAGAGTGTGGCCTAGTGAGTGGTAGGGTGCTTGCCAGGCATGCATGAAGCCCTGGGTTCGATTCCTCAGTACCACATATACAGAAAAGGCCAGATTGAGCTGTGGCTTAAGTGGTAGAGCAATATCCTTGAGAAAGCTCAAGGACAGTTCAAGCCCCAGGACTGGCAATACATACATACATACATACATACATACATACATACATACATACATACAACTTCCCAGGCTAATCTCTCAAAAATTATGTGTATGAAATTTCTAAGCAAAATATTAATAAATAGAACTTAGTAATATACATATCAAATTGAACTTAATTGTTCTGGCCATTAATCAAGCTCAGACTTTAGGACTGTTAATGCTAGTTGACTGTTTAAGTCAGGCTTACCACTTCAAATAACTATATAAAAAGTAGGGCTGGGAGTTTGGCCTAGTGGTTAAAGTGCTTGCCTAGCATGCATGAAGACCCGGGTTTGATTCCTCAGTACCACATATGTAGAAAAAAGCTGGAAGTGGTGCTAAAGCTCAAGTGGTAGAGCTCTAGCCTTGAGAAAGTCCAAGGACAGTGCTCAGACCCTGAGCTCAAGCCCACGACTGGCAAAAAAAAAAAAAAAATAGTAAGAGTTACAAAAAAAGGACTAATAAAAATTAGCTGGATGATAGTGACACACACCTATAATCCTAACCACTCAATTTACTTCAAACTGTTTGAAGCCAGCCTGGGCAGAAAAATCTGTGAAACTATTAGCTCCAATTAGTCACCAAAACACCAGAAGTGAAGCTGTGGCTCAAGTGGTAGAGTGCCTAGCAAACAAAGCTCAAGGATAGCAACCAGGTCCTGAGTTCAAGCCTCAGGACCAATACCAAAATTTAAAAATATTTATTCATAAAGCACAGAAGACATCTTGCTTAATTTGAGAAACTATGATGGGACTGAGAATTAGGCAAAACAAGAACACCTGTTAGCAAGAATTTTAAGTTAGCCAGATGCTGGTGGCTCACACCTATAATTGTGGTGCAAAGCCAGCATGGGCAAAAAGGTCAGTGAGACTCTTATTTCCAACTAGCCACCAGAAAAGCAGAAGTGGTGTTATGGCTCAAAGGTAGGACACTAGTCTTGACCAAGAGAGCACAAGGACAGTGTCTGGGTCCTGAGTTCAAGTTCTATGACTGACCCCCCCCCCAAAAAAAATTATACCAGTAATGGGGCAAGAAAAAGAAATTTAAAATATAAAAACTGGAATGGAAGAAATACAGCTATGTTACTTACAGATTATATGTTAATAAAGAATCTAAAACAATATTCAAATGAATTTATAGAATCAATAACCGAGTTTTCAACATACAAAAGTCAATTAGACTTCTGTAACAATAAGAAAGTAAAAAATTAATGTAATTTATAATGGCATTAAAACTGAAGACTTATTATCACCCCCCCATTTAAAAGTTTAGTGTTCTACTGACAATCTCCCCCCAAATAATATGCTGCTTTAATCATATACTGATACTTTAATAAATCTAAAACTCATTCTCTAATACTAATATAATCCAACCCACGGCTTCATGCATACCAGGCAAGCACTCTACCACTAGACTACACTTCTGGCCCTTATATGTACTTTTGCAACACTCTTATAACAAATCTTTGTGTTTTCATTCTTGAACATCTATAACTGACTGAGCAAGGGTGATTTAATTAATTTACTTTATTGTTATTATAAAAGGTGATCTACAGAGGAATTACAATTACAAGAGTCAGATAAAGAATACACTTCCTTTTGTGCAGTGTCTTCTGTTCCCTCAGTCTCTCCCAGTCCCTCCCTTCTGTCTCCACCTATGAGTAGAACAGCTCACTTTAACCAGTATCCAGTAAGTTCCACTGCTGTACTTTTTCACCTTTTTTTTTCAAGTTCTGTAACCTCCTCCCAACCCTTGTGAAGATATACTTGAATACAACATACATAAGGAAAAGAAGACAGAATCATCAAAAAATAAAAATATAAAAAATTAAGAGAGAAAAAGAGATTTCTTGTTTCCCTATCTTAGAGTTTATTTCCCTCTCTATATAACTTTATGTTAATATGAAAAGGCATGTAGGCATTGCATCTTTGTGTTTCTCAATTAATAGTATCCTCTTTTCTCATGCTGTAGATGAGTACTAGAATCCTGTACAATTTATCATATTCTACTGTATTTTAGATCTAATTTCTGCATATCAAAGAAACATGTGCTGTTTGTGGCCCAGACCGTGGCTTACTTCATTTAACATGATTTGTTCTAGTTTCATTCATCTCCCTGCAAATGACATTATTTTTTTCTAATAGCTATGTAAAATTGCATTGTGTACAGGTACCACATTTTGGATCCACTTATTATTGTGGGGCATCTGGGCTGTTCCCATATCTTGGCGATTGTGAATAGTGCAGCAATGAACATGGCTGTGCAGGCATCTTTATCATATCCTAGTTCATGATGTTCAGGATAGTGCCTAGGAGTAGTATGGCTGGGTTGTAGGGAAAGTCTATGTTTAGTTTTTTGAGGAATCTCCAGACTACTATGATTTGCATTTCCTTTATGGTCATGGATGATGAGCATTTCCTCATGTGTTCCTTTGCCATTATTGTCTGTTTTCTGAGAAGTCTCTCCTTTGCTCCCTTGCCCATTTAGTAACTGGTTTATTAGGTTTGGGAGGAGTTGGTTTCTTGAGCTCCTTGTGTATAGTGGTTATTAGGCCTTTGTCTGAAATATTACCGGTCAAGATCTTTCCCACTTTGTTGGCTGTCTTTCTAGTTTAGTAACGATGTCCTTAATTAGGAGAAACTATTTTAAAGTAGTCCCACTTGCCAAATCTCTCCCCTATTTGTTGTGCCTCTGGGTGTCTACCTATATCTAGAAGTCCTAATGTTTTTCCTACTCTTTCTTTCAGGAGTTTAAAAGTTTCTGGTCTGACATGAAAGTCTTATATCCACTTTGACTTGATAAGACTTGGTGAAAAACAGGAATCCACTGTTACTTTTCTGCATATGGTTGTCCAGTTTTCCTAACACTAGTCATTGAAGAGGATATTTTTTTCCCCCACTGAATGTTTTTGACTCCCTTATTAAGTATCAGATAACTGTAAGGTATTCATGGGTCATCTAATCTGTTCCATTAATCTTCAGGTCTTTTTTTTTTTTTTTGGCCAGTCCTAGACCTTGAACTCAGGGTTTGAGCACTGAGCTTGGGCTTTCTCAAGACTAGAGCTCCACCACTTGAAGCACAACAACACTTTTGGCTTTTTCTATGCATGTGATACTGAGGAACTGAACCTGGGCATTCATGCGTGCCAGGCAAGCACTCTACCACTAGGCCAAACTCCTGGCCCTTTAGGCCTACTTTTGTACCAGTATCAAGCCACTTTTGTTATTATAATTTTGTAGTAGAGTTTGGGGTCTGGTATTGGGATACAACTTGCATTGCTTTTTTTTGTCTAGAATTGCTTTGGCTAGTCTAGGTTTTTTGTTACTCCATAGAATTTTTTGATTATTTTGTCTACCTTGGTAAGAATGTCATTGCAACTTTGATGGGGATTGAACTTTGATTGCATTGAATTTCTATGTCATTTTTGGGAGCACACATATAGACACAGTAGTTTCTGTACAAATGCAACTGTTGTATTAATAGAGATTATACTTCATTTTGTAACTATTTACATGTACATATAAGTTCATTAAAACCTTATTTCTTCTTTATGTATGGTGAACTAAGCGTAAGTATGCATCTATGTATACATTTAATAGAACAGTATAATGAGTGTTAGGTTTGTAGTAAGGAAAAATAAAGTGTTTATAAAGTATTTAAAGTACTGTTGGTCTGGCATGTTCTACTTCTCTGATCTTATGTTCACTTGAAGCCATGACTCTAATACACTGGCTTTCTTGGTATGCTTTTACATACCAGGCATTCTTTTGCAGAAAAGCCTTTACACTTGTTGCTCACTCTGTCTGTACTCTGCTTCTTCAGATACCTGAAATATTTATTTTCTCTATTCCTTTGGGATTTTGTGTAGTGATGGCTTTTTATTAGTGAGGGCTTACCTATCTATGCTATTTAAAATAGTACCCTAATACATTCCCCTTCTACCTAATTTCTTTGCTTTCTATCTTTCTTGTTTTCTCTTTTGGTAGATCGTGGGGCTTTTCTGTGGTTAACTGGAGATTACAGTCTTTTGGACTTTAGTGCCTGGGCTGGCTTTGAACTGTGATCCTCAGATCTTAGCCTCCTGAGTCTAGGATTTCAGGCATGAATCACTGAGCTGAGCTCAACTTTTTTTTTTTTTTTTGGTCAGTTCTGGGGCTTGAACTCTGGGCCTAGGTGCTGGCCCTGAGCTCTTCAGCTCAAAGCTACACCCCTTGAGCCACAGCACCATTTCTGGTTTTCTAGTGATTGGGAGCCACTGTATCTAGCTGTAATTTCTCTCCTTCCTTACTTCCTTTTTTTTTTTCTTTCTTTCTTTTCTTTCACCAGTCCTGGGGCTTGAACTCAGGGCCTGAACACTGTCCTTGGGCTTTTTCCTCAAGGATAGAACTCTGCCACTTGAGCCACAGCACCATTTCCGGCTTTTTCTATGTATATGGGACCAAAGAATTGAACCCGGGTCTCTGTGCATGCTAGGAAAGCACTCTACCACTATGCCAAATTCCTGGCTCCCCAGCTCTAATTTCTTTTTGACACATCATATACTTTGTATATTTATTTCTTCACTAAGACATTTATTTATTCACTAAAACAGGGATTGTGTCTGTATTGTTTGTTATATCCTCAATGCCTAGAACATTGCCTGGCAGACTCAGTAAATATCTGCCAAATATGTCAGTGAACAGCTGTTCTCACAGAGAAGAAAATGGAACACATTCTTCAGATTTATATAATTAAACAATTATACAAACTTCATTTTAATAAAGTTTTTATAATAAACTCCAGACATAGGAGATTTGATAGCTATAGAACAAAATATTAATGTTTTTGACCTATATAATGCTAAAAGAAAAACACGAATGAAATAAGTTTGACTATATCATATAACCTAAATAGGACAAAAATGTATAGTTACAGGAAAGCAACAACAGAACTAATATAACCTAATTTCCAAAGTCTGAGTAAGCTGGGTACTGGTGGCTCACGTTTGTAATCCTAGCTACTCAAGAGGCAGAGATCTGTTTAAAGCCAGCCCAGGCAAAAGAGATCAAATGACTATGAGACTCATCTCTAAATAACCACCCAAAACTGGAAGTGGTGTTGTAGCTCAAATGGTAGAGCACTAGCTTTGAGCTGAAGAGCTCAAAGACAATAATACCAGGCTCAGAGTTCAAGTTGCATGACAGACCAAAAAAAAAAGAATAGAACTCTATCTGGCTGGAAATGTGGCTTAAGGTAGAGTCCTTGCCTAGCATGCATGAAGCCCTGGGTTCAATTCCTCAGAAAAAAATGGAAATGGGGCTGTGGACCAAGTGGTAGAGTTAGTCTTGAGCCAAAGAAGCTCAGGGACAATTTCCAGGCCCTGAGTTCAAGCTCTAGGACTGGCAAAATAAATAAATCTCAATCTAAAGCTACTTAGGTGCAACCTTTACTTCTTTTTTTTTTTTTTTGGTGGGTCATGGGGCTTGAACTCAACCTGGGTGCTATCCCTGAGCTCTTCAGTTCAAGGCTACAGACGTACCCTTGAGCCAAGCCCCACTTCCTATTTTCTAGAGGTTAATTGGAGATGAGAGTCTCAGGTCCTTTTGTGCCCAGGCTGGCTTTGAACCTTGATCCTCAGATCTCAGCCTCCTGAGTAGCTAGGATTACAGGTGTGAGCAACCACCGGTTTTATGCTTTTTAAAATAGTAGCAGTATTCAGTATTTATTACATGCAATGGTTACCCTATGAAGTTAGAGAAAGCTCCCTTTTACTTAATTCTATTTTGTTCTAAACATTTTAAAAGATTTGTATTTAAGAAAAGAGATTCCTAATCCCTTTGTCCTAACACTTAGTAAACATATCCTATTGGGGAAAAAATTTTTTAGGTTAATTGCAGCTAAGCATCTCATAGATTTTTTTCTGTCCAAGCTGGCTTTAAACTATGATCCTTACATCTCAGCCACCTAATAAGATCACAGGTGTGAGCCACACCAGCAAAATAAATAGTTAACTTTTTCCTTGTGTGTGTGTATGATTTTGATTCTTGATAATTCTGAATCTTTATATTACTTCAGGATTGATGTCATCTGTATTGATTCTCAAATATATTGTATAATTTCTTACTTAAATATCAAAAGAAAAAAATTGGGCCAGGAGCATGGCCTAGTACTTGCCTAATGTGTACAAAGACCCAGGTTCAATTCCTTGGTACCACATACATAGAAAAAGCGGGAAGTGGTGCTGTGGCTCAAGTGGCAGAGCTCTAGCCTTGAGAAAGCCCAAGGATTGCTCAGGCCCTGAGTTCAAGGCCTAGGATTGGCAAAAGAAAGAAAGAGAAAGAAAGAGAGAGGGAAGGAGGGAGGGAGGGAATCACTAATTGCCATATATATATATATATATATATATATCCATACATATAATCTATCTATCTATCTATCTATCTATCTATCTATCTATCTATCTATACACACATTTTTTTTTTGGTAGGTATTGGGGCTTTAAGTCTGGGCCTGAGCGCTGTCACTGAACCCCTTCAGCTAAAGGCTAGCACTCTACCACTTGAGCCACAGTACCACTTCTGGTTTTGTCTGGTTAACTGGAGATAAGAGTCTCATGGACTTCTTATTGCCTGGGCTGGCTTTGAATTGCGGTCCTCAGATCTCAGCCCACTGAGTAGCTTTGCAATATATTTTCAATCATTTAATTCTATCAAGGAAGCAGAATATGAAGCTCTTCATATTTTGGAGGACTCTCTTCAGTTATCCTAATTAATAGAAGTAACCATTTTTACCTTAACTGGGAAGCTACATTTTCCCGTGCGAACCCCTTCTTCATCTGTCTGCCACTGATGTGGACGACTGGCTTCTGGAACATAAACATCTTTCTTTCTTCTAAAACTTTGCCGTAGTTTGTTCATTTTAATTTTTATACTCTGCAAATACAGAAAAAGAAATACTGCTAAAGTTATCTTTTTATATATTTGAACTTTGATATAGTAAAAACATAAAAACTAATGTCTCAAATGAGAAGTATACCTTCTGAAAATGGAAGCCATAATATGTTACATACAGATTTAACAATTTCTGAAACCATTCTAAATACTTTATGTAATAATAGGAAAAAAAATTCTGAAACATTGTAATTTGGGGATCTTTTTGCTTACCATTAGAAAATACTGTGAAAAATAAGGACTGTCTTTATGTAAAAATGATATTTTATGCCAGGCACTCGTAGCTCAGGTTCAGGTTCAGGCTCACATCTATAATCTATCTACTTAGCCTGAGATCTGAGAACTGCAGCTTGAAGCCAACCTGGGTAGGAAAGTACCGAGACTCTTATCTCCAATTAATCACAGAAAAAGCTTGGAAGTGGTGCTGACTCTAGCACCACTTGAACAAAAAGAAGCTCAGGGGCAGCATCTAACTCTAGAGTTCAAGCTCTGGAGAGAAAGGACTGGGAGAAAAATTTTTAAAAAGATGTTTTATGAAGAAAAATTAAACATACTCAAGGAAGAAAAAGTTCTACTAGTACTAAAGTAATCTAAAGCAGTTATATTTCCTGTAAGCAGTATGACAGAATGTAGTTTTATACTAATTATAATAACTTAATGAGGAAATGGAGTTGAGAATCAAGTGGTAGAACTCTAGCCTTGAGCAATAAGGCTCAGAGGACAACGCATGGGCTCTGAGTTCAAGCCTTAGGACCAACCAACAATAACTAACAACAGCGATAATAACTTAAAGAAACTATAGCAAAGTTTTAAGTTTCATAGTTATCTCTTTTTAAAAAAACAGCTATGTATTTTGTTACTGTAAGCACTGTTAAAAATATACCCAACCTGGGTGACACTGGTGGGTTATGTCTATAATCCTAGCTATGATCTGAGGATCCTGGTTTGAAGCCAGCTCAGACAGGAAAGTTCATGAAACTCTTATCTCCAACTAATCAGAAAAAAAGCTGAACTGGAGCCATGGTGCACGTGGTAGAGCATCAGACAGGAGTGTAAAAGCCAAGCAAAGTCAAGGTTATAAGTTCAAGCCTCAGTACTAGCATACAAAAGACATCACAAAACTACAGAGAAATAAGACCTAACTGATAAGAGTCAATGAAACATTCAAGAAGCAATGAATATGGCTGGGAGTTTGGCCTAGTGGTTGAATGCTTGCCTAGCATGCACAAAGACCTGGGTTCGATTCCTTGGTACCACATACATAGAAAAAAGCCGGAAGTGGTGCTGAGGCTCAAGTGGTAGAGCTCTAGCCTTGAAAAAGTCCAAGGACAGTGCTCAGGCCCTGAGCTCAAGCCTAGGGCTGGCAAAACAAAAAAACTGTGAATTCCTGGGTCGGGAGTTTGACCTAGTGGTAGAGTGCTTGCCTAGCATGCACAAAGACCCGGGTTCAATTCCTCAATACCATGTACATAGAAAAGCCAGAAGTGGTGCTGTGGCTCAAGTGGTAGAGCTCTAGCCTTGAGGAAGGCCCAAGGACAGTGCTCAGGCCCTGAGTTCCAGCTTCAGGAGTGGCAAAAAAAATGTTACTTCCCACATAACATCAATGAAAGACTTGAGAAAGTCTGAATGATAAGAAAAAAATCATTGTTAAAAATGATTAGTACCGTAGCAGAACTATAACTAAATTAAGTAATTTACATAGACAAGCCAATCTTACCTACAACTTGGGCAAAAATATAGACAGATGAATCTAAGAATTATTGAATTTTCTAAAAATGAATTTAAGCATCATTAATTTCTAAACTACCTACATGAAGAGTATACCTTAACCTAAAAGGTTCCCAAAATAATTCCATAACATTCCCTGCAAATATAATCCTGCTACATTCTCAAACCACATTTTAAAAATATACATGAGGGTAGAGAATGTGGCTCAGTAATGGAGCACTTGCTTAGCATGTGTTAAGAGCTAAGCTCAAATCTCAGCATCACAAAGAACATAAATTCACAAACACAAGAAAATGAAAAGCACCTCTGTTCTTGCTTTAAACTGGCAGTCTCAGAAAAAAGCTTTGACAGTTCCTTTCTTCATTTTTCCTCTTAGCAAAGACAACTATGAATTTGGTCAAATCAGATCCCTGAAAATTATCCCTTCATTCACTTTCTCTGATCTATTAAACTACTGGTTTTAAGTCTTTATTAAGTTTCCTGAACTCATTCCTAGTATTTTTTTTTTTTTTTGGAAAGGTCTTAGCTTTGTCCAGGTTGGCTTTGAAGTCTCACTCTTTCCTCATACAGGTTCCTTAGTAGTGTGGATTAATAGGCATGTGCTACCTTGATCAACTCCTAGTAACACAACATGAACACATTTTTGTTTAAATTATTGCAAAGTCTATTACTTGGTGTTTTTACTTCCAATAGAGCTTCATTCCAATCTGTTTTCCTAACTACTGCCAGACAGCTCCTAGAACATAGATCTGATCACACAACTACTCTACAATCCTCAATGGCTGATGTCAGTGCCTAACACTGTACTCAGGAGTCTGAGATCTGAGGATCATGGTTCAAAGCCAGCTTGGGCAAGAAATTAACCACAAATTACCTAAAAAAAAAAAAAAATCTCAAATTAAGCACAAAAAGCCAGAAGTGGAGCTGTGGCTCAAGTAGCCTTGAGCACAAAGTCTCAAGAACAGAGCCCAAATCCAGAATTCAAGACCCAGAACAGGCAAAAAAAACAAAAACAAAAACAAAAACAAATCCTCAATTGCTTTACATCACCTTGAAAATAAAGGCAAAGCAGCTCACCAGAGCAAACACAGTCCTTTTCTTCTGCCTTCTCTCATCAGTCTCCATTTACATGCTGAACTCCAGCTACACTAAGCTACTACTTGCAGTCCTCCAACAAAGCATGCCTTCTTTCAGTGCCTTTGTATAAGCTTCTCCATCTGCCCTTCAGAAAGACCTTTCTCTGTTTGCCTTGAGTCAGCTCAAGTGTTAACTTCTTGAGAGAAGCTAGCATCTTGTCTGTGACAGGGGATCTTCCTTAACTGGCTGTGGTTAGGTCCTTTCACATGACTCCCATTAACTTTTTACTGATCTCTATTACTGCTCTCATCAATTACTAGAACAAAGACAAATTCTCTAATTTAAAAAATACCCTATAGTTCATATAGATAAGCTACAAGTGATACTCATTGTGTGGGAAAAAATATAGCAAAATTAAAAAGGTCAAGAATTAATGGCATGAAAAGTATAATGTGTAACAATGGAATCAGGTGTCGTATCTTGTGCCTGTAATCCCTGCATGCAGGAGGATAAATCAGTATGATCATAAATTGGAAGCTTGTCTCAAAAAAAGAAACAAAATTCTAGAAATTGCTGAACCTCATTCAATGTGGTATATATTAGTGAGTTTTATATTTCAAATTTGGACTAGTCGGTTAAAATAAACACTTTATTAAGAGGCATTGCTCATTAACTCTGTAATGACACAAGATTATATACATACATATATATATATGTATAAATAAAACCTTTTTTTTAGTCGGTTATGGGGCTTGAAGTCAGGAACTGGGCACTGTCCTTAGACTTTCTCAAGGCTAGAGCTCTACCACTTGAGCCACAGCACCACTTGCAGCTTTTCTATGTATGTGGTACCAAGGAATTGAACCCAGGTCTTTGTGCATGCTAGGCAAGCACTCTACCACCAGGCCAAACTCACACACACACACACACACACACACACACACACACACACACACACACACACAACATTATGTGTGTTATATATATATTTACCATGGTTCTTTACATTAGGATAGATTACTTGGAAAATGGTAAAAAGTCTAATCTTTTAGAAGTATGACTGACAGGTTACAGGTGTGGCTCAAATGGTAGAACATCAATCAAGCAAGCAGAAGACCCTGAGTTCAAATCCCAGTACCACTAACAAAGAAAGTACAGCTTAAGTATTCTGGGAGCTAAACATACATTCGAAACAAAACACTGGTCTAATAGAATTTCTCCTAATTTATATGTGAAAAATCATCCACCTGAGAATAAAAGGCATGTCAAAACTGGTAGAAGGCTGGGCTGGGTGGTTCATGCCTGTAATCCTAGCTACTCAGGAGGCTGAGATCTGAGGATCAAGGTTCAAAGCCAGCCCAGGCACAAAAGAAACTGAGACTCTTATCTCCAATTAACCTATAGAAAATGGGAAGGGGGCTTGACTCAAGGATAGGGCTGTAGTCTTGAGCTGAAGAGCTCAGGGACAGCACCCTGGCTGAGTTCAAGCCCTACAACCCCCCCTCCCCCTGCCAAAAAAAAAAAAATAAAACACAAAACCTAGTAGAAGTTACATGAGATAAGTTTCCCCTCAAAAGGATCACACTGCTGGACATTCAGTCCTCTGCTGGTGATGTTACTGAGAGATGATTGAATGTAACTTCATCAGTGAACTAGTCTATTGATGAGTTCATAATTGAATGGTTTATTAAGACACAGTCTTAAGGTAGAGGAAGTAGAATATCGAGAGTGTCCTTGAACTATTTCTTCTCTTGACTCTCCCCCTGTGAGGTGAGCAGCTTTGATCTGCCATGCCTTCCCAGTAATAATGTTCTGTATCACCACAGGTCAAGCAATGGGGCTAAGTGACTGTAGACTAAAACTTTTTTTTTTTTTTTGCCAGTCCTGGACTTCAGCTCAGGGTCTGAGCACTGTCCTTGGATTTTCTCAAGGCTAGAGCTCTACCACTTGAGCCTCAGCACCATTTTCGGCTTTTTTTCTATGTATGTGGTACCGAGGAATCGAACCCGGGTCTTCGTGCATGCTAACTAAGCAAGCACTTTAACCACTAGGCCAAACTCCCGGCCCCGACTAAAACTTTTGAAACCAAAGCTCAAATAAATTCTTCTTTTCCTAAGTTGATTATCTCAAATATTTTGTTGTAGCAACAAAATGCCAATGAACATAGTACTCTCCTCTTAAGGAATTTCTTTAAAAAAAAAAAAAGCCAGAAAGCAACTTGAATACTGGTTTAAATACAATCTTAATAAAAAATATGTTGGGTGCTAGTGGCTCACGCCCATAATCCTAGCTACTCAGAAGGTTGAGATTTGATCAAAGCCAGCTCAGGCAGGAAAGTCTGTAAGACCAATTGACCACTAGAAAACCAGAAGTAGCACTGTGGCTCAACATGCTTGCCTTGAGCAAAAGAACTCAGGACAGGACCCAAGCCCAAGTTCAAGTCCCATGACTGACATAAAAAGAAAAAACAGGTAGGCAAAACACACACATTTATAGAAGTGCAGAAACAATAAGCACAAAATGTTATTAGAAGTTAGAAAAAAGCAAATCAAAGTACCAGATATTATTCTATACTTATTAATCAAACTATAACATATAGAACAAAAAGTATTCTCATACATTCCAAGAAAAGCAAATTGGGACAATTCTTTTTGGAAATTAATTCAGCACCATCTACGAAATTTTAAGATATTTATACCCTTATAAATATTAATTTCATTTGCAGATACATACCCTATAGAAACTCTTTTTTTTTTTTTTTGCCAGTCCTGGGCTGGAGCTCAGGGCCTGAGCACTGTCCTTGGACTTTCTCAAGGCTAGAGCTCTACCACTTCCGGCTTTTTTCTATGTATGTGGTACTGAGGAACCGAACCCGGGTCTTCATGCATGCTAGGCAAGCACTTTAACCACTAGGCCAACCTCCCGGCCCCCTATAGAAACTCTTACACACATGCATAAGGAGTACACAATAATGCCTGTGTAGCATTATTTGTCTGTAAGAGTAAAATAACAACCAACTACAGAACTGAAATAGCCCTTGAAAGAAAAGGAAAATGCGGAATATTTACACATTAATTTACCACGTGTCACTGAAAATGAATGATCCAAAGCTATAGCCATCAACATGTGTGAAGTTCACAAATATTATGGTGGGGGCAGAACAATACAGAAATATATTATAGCATGGTTCTTTTCATGAACAATAATTACTGAAACTCAAAGAATATTGCCCGTGTAACAGGAATTCTTCTAAGCCCTTTGTGTACAACAATTCAAGTAATCCTCACAAGAGTTCTACCAGGTAGATTCTATTTTTAACCTTTATTTCACAGATGGGTGCAAAGAGAGGTGACAGTAAGTAACTTGCCAAAATCAGAGTAGAAGTAGCAAAATCTCCTGTTAAATCTGTGTTCCTAGACCTTGCATTACACTGTGCTTCACCTCAAAAATATACAACATGAAACAATATAATGTTTGAGGATAGATAATAGATCAATAAGACAGTAATACAGATACATATGTTTGTCTTTTTCTATAAATCAACTACTCATACTTTTACTAAGATGAGAAGTATGGCACTATGTCTTTTGTGGAATGGAGAATAAAGCACATAAACACATGAATACATGCAGTTATGAAACATTTAATGAAAAGAAGAAAAACAGTTATAAAGTTTAAGTCCTGTTTTTACTACAATGAAATTTACTTAATACAAAGTTAAAATCATCCAAAAGCTTCTGAAAGGCACTCAGAATAACAAGGACTTTTCTTCTTGTAGTGTTTCCCCCATAAAGCCTGATTGCTCTTTCTTAAACTCTATAGTCATAACTACACCCATGGAACTGGGAGGTTTGCCTAGTGGTAGAGTGCTCTCCTAGAATGTATGAAGCCCTGGGTTCAGTTCCTCAATACCATCCATATACACAGAAAACACCAGAAGTAGTGCTGTGGCTCAAGAGGTAGAGTGCTAGCCTTGAGAAAGCACAAAGACAATGGGCAGGCCCTGAGTTCAAGCCCAGGACTGGCAACAAAACAAAACACTATATCCCTAATTAGGGAGAGTAGGCTGGCCTGCTCTGGGTTCCTCTATGTTATATAGAACAGATTAGGGCTGTGCTTAACTCTGACTCATTCCATTTTATAATTGTAAAGTAACAGTTTTGACCTAAGTTACTCCATTTTGAGTATAAGTGCCAAAACATAATGACTTTACATCTCCCCCCTTTTTTTTAAAGGTCTAAGACTGGGACCTGAACTCAGTACCTGTGGTACTTGCACATAGGCTAGTGCTAATCCATGCCTCTAACCCCTGACTTTACATCTCATTTATACAAAAAACAACATGCTAATATACCATGAGACACAAACTAGTACTTTATTGTGCCAATGAGTAATTAACTATGCAAATAAATCATATCTGGATTTGAACACATAATCTTATTAAATACACCAAATGTAATCCCCTCTCACCTGGATCATATAAAAGGAGGGACACGAAACAGTGGTGTGGTAACACACACTGACCAGCTGGTGAAAGCATCATAGATGAGACACTGAATCCTGAATCTGTCCTAGACTTTAGCTCAGCACAATACCTTTGACCCCATCTACTCAGACCAGTAAGCTTGAAACTTCAGTCCTTGGAATCAGCAGGGCCTATACTAGCTTGGGTGAATTTAACCATCAGCAGTGACTCTCTTTGCGTCTGTATCAACTCTAGGCTTTAGTTTTGAGCAAGATTTCTTTGAACACTGAAAACTTTAACTCTTTCTCAGCTATATACATCAATGTGAAGTATCATATGTGAGCTCTGAGAGCTAATAACAACTGGAAGAACCTGCTTGCCAGAAGGTTTAGCCATCAAGCAAAATCAGTAATAATTGGTAAATTAATGTTAATGAAATTGATATATCTTCTGAATATACTATTAGCCAATAAATTCTGACAGTGTGGAAAGCCACAAATGGAAATTTCAACTTTATCATCTAAATTAAATTAAGCATACAACATGTGCTTTGAGGAAGGGAAGATTACTACAACTTTATTTTGCTTTGGGGGAAGCATATTTCCACAAAATGAAGGACAAGAGAAACATCTAGTTTATACAACAATTTTAAAACATCTGACAATACATGGAACTGACAAGAGCTTCTCTGTATCAACTGATCTATATAATAAAAAGTGGAAATTCAAAAAAAAAATTTTTTTGGCCAGTCCTGGGGCTTGAATTCAGAGCCTGAGCACTGTCCTTGGGCTTTCTCTAGGCTAGAGCTCTGCCACTTCAGCCACAGCACCACCGTCTCAAAAACAAAACAAAATAACTCTGAACCCTACAATACATATACATATAGATATATATGTACACACACACACACACACACACACACACACAAGGTTGGCTTTATTAGGATCATATTACTTCAAGAACTGGACCTTTGCTTGCAGTACAAAATAACTTTGTTCTTATATACCAAAAACTAATGTAGCAAAGAACATTTTGATGAGAAAGGGCAGAATTACTGAGATTTCTAGCCTACTTTCTACAGTGACTTTCTTTCTCTAAGCATCTGTCAAGTGTGGGATGAGAAAAAGGTGCTAGAATCTGGAGAGGCAGACTAAAATAAAAATATATTTTGTTCTAAGAATGAGATGTGGGAGAATGGAGGAGGGTGGAAGAAAAGAGGAGGGAAGGAGGAAACAGGAAAAGTAGAGAGGGGGAAGAGAGGAGAAAGGGAAGGGAGTATAGCCTCTACAAAATTTATAAAAATAGTAAGTTATTAAAAAAAAAAAAAAAAACAGCTCTGTTGCCAGAACTGGTAATTCATGCCTGTAACCCTAGCTATTCAGGAGGCTAAGATCCGATGATCAAGGTTCAAAGCCAGACCAGGCAGAAAAATCTCCATGAGACTCTTATCTCCAGGAAGCCAGTCAAAAACCAGAAGTGGGAGGGCTGGGAGTTTGGCCTGGTGGTAGAGTGCTTGACTAGCATGCACTCAGTACCAACTACATAGAAAAAAGCTGGAAATGGTGCTACAGTGGTAGAGCTCTATCCTGGAGAAAGCCCAAGGACAGCGCTCAGGCCCTGAGTTCAGGCACCAGGACTGGCAAAAAACAAAAACAAAAACAAAAACAAAAAAAACCCCATAAAAAACAGAAGTGGTACTGTGGCTCAAAGTAGTAGAGCGAAAGAGTTCAGGGACTGTACCCAGGCACCCAGTTCAAGTCAGACGACTGGCAAAAAAAAAAAAAAAAAAAAAAATCCCTAAAATCCTATCGTGTAGATAACAGCATTATCACCATTTTACACATAGGAAAACTAAGGTACAAAAAAATAAGTAACTTTCCCAATGTCACACAACAAGTGGAGAGGTTTAGAGATTCATGCCCAAGTTGTCTGTCCCCAAAGCCCAAACTCTTCACTATTACGTTATTCTGCTTTTCACAATATTTACAACATGAAAGTAATTATTGTTATAAAGGGCCCCAAATAGAACAAGAATTAAGTAATAGTTAAACAATAGTAATACCAATATAACTTATCATAGATTGATACTTCACAGCTATTTCAAAGTGTCATGGCCATAATTAATAATTTTGAAGTTGGACAGACCTGGCTCTCAATCTTGGCTGTGCCCTTTACAAGCTGTATGACTTTGAACAAGTTTCGAAACTTCACCAAGGCTCAGTTTCCTCATCTGTAAAATGAGAATAATAAATATCTCATAAAATGGTTGTTAGTAACATAATTATTGCTACATTACACTGATACAGTAACTCCAAACAAAACATAGGAATACAAAATGAAAAGAGACTAAGTTTTTGTCCAGAAAACAACTTTATTATGAGATCACTTCAAGTCACTGAGCAATTGAAAGATTCACATATTAATAAAGAATCACCACTTTCTCTATTACATAACATATACTTCACTTGCCAAAAGTCAAATACTTAAAAGTCAAATCACTGTAAAGTATCCCTCTCTCTATCCCTATCTATAGATCTAGATGTCCAGACTCCCAATGGGGAGCACTGAACTCAGCCTGATGACATACCAGACAAACACTCTATTGCTGAATGATATGCCCATATCTAATCACTGAGTCTTTGAAAAAAACACATATACAAACACAGAAAAAGAAACAAATGGATAAAGATTCTGCAATTTACTGAAAGCAACTCTCTCACAAATCCTGTTCAGCACACATCCTATTTAAGATTAGCAGTGGTCAAATAACCTAAAAAGAGAAGTGTTATGTCAAGAATTATCGTATTTTGGTACTAGTAAAAGGAATTTGCATTAAGAAGAAAAGCTGAAAAAAAGTACAAAAGAAAGTGGACCCAGTTTATGTACTGTTTTTTGGTTTGGATTTTTTTTTTTTTTTTTTTGGTTGCCAGTCCTGGGGCTTGAATTCAGGGCCTGAGCACTTACTTTCTTTGGTTTCTCAAGGCTGGAGCTATACCACTTGAGCCACAGAACCATTTCCAACTTTTTTTTCTATGTATATGGTACTGAGGAATTGAACCCGGGTCTTCATGCATGCTAGGCAAGTACTTTACCACTAGGCCATACTCTCAGCACCCCCCAGCTTATGTACTATAACGTCTCTATATATTATCTTTACAATGACAATAAAAAATATTTACAAAAATTGGAGCCAGTGTGGCATAAAGCCCTGGGTTTGATTCCTCAGTACCATATAAACAGAAAAAAGCCAGAATGGTGCCATGGTTCAAGTGGTAGGACTGCAAAAAAAAAAAAAGAAAAGAAAAAGGGGTGGGGGGACAAATTGCTACATGCCTTAAAAGAAAGTTGAGCCTGGTATGTGGGGCACAACTGTAATCCCAGCACTCGGGAAACAGACAGGAAGTATTATGAGTTGGTTGCTATCCTGTGTTACAGCGAAAGTTCCTATCTCAAACAAAACAATACAAAGCAAAAAAAAACGAAAAAGAAAAAGAAAAAAGAAAAAAAGGTAGAAAAGGAAGAAAGATTTCTTGGAGGATGTTATCATTTTAACAATCCTAACTTCTTTTGTCTATAATGAAATGAACATTACCTATTTATTATGGAGACAGAAAGAATAAAATGAAAATGTACTAAATAAATTTAGCAGAAAATTTCAATAGTGGTATGGTCAATTTCCATGTGCCTTCAAATACCACCTTAGAATTTTATACCAAGAAACTTGAGAGATTAAGATTTTTTTTGCCGCTGTATGGTTGGTGAAGATCTTCTCCCACTCCGTTGGCTTCCTAATTAATTTACTAGCTATGTCCTTTGCCATACAAAAGCTCTGCAGGTTAATGCAGTCCCACTTATCCAGCCTTTCTCTGATTTGTTGTGATTCTTGGTCCTTATTAAGAAAGTTTCAACCTGTGCCAAGGAGGCCTAGTGTATCTCCTATTCCTTCTTGTAAAGTTTTCAGTGTGTCAGCTTTTACCTCCAGGTCTTTGATCCATTTGGAGTTAATTCTAGTGCAAGGTAACAAAGAAGGATCCAACTTTAGTTTTCTGCAGGTGCTTACCTAGTTCTGCCAGAACAGCTTGTTGAAGAGGCTATCTTTCTTCCACTCTATTTTTTTGGCTCCCTTGATGGCCATAGGTCTGTGGTTTAATATCTGGGTCCTCAGTTCTATTTCATTGTTCTTCAGGCCTGTTCTTGTGCCAGTACCAAGCTGTTTTGATAATTATAGCTCTGTAATAGAATCTAAAGTTTGGTATTGAAATTCCTCCTGCGCTGTTCTTTCTGCTAAGTGTTTTTGCTATACGGGGTCTTTTATTATTCCATATGAAATTTTGGATTGCCTCTTCTATTTCTTTAAAGAATGACATTGGGATATTGATGGGTATTGCACTGAATTTGTAGATAGCCCTTGGCAAGATTGTCATTTTCACGATGTTGATTCTTCCAATCCAGGAGCATGGGAGGTTTTTCCATTTCCTTAGTTCTGCTTTAATTTCCTTTTTCAGGGTTTTAAAGTTTTCATCAAAAAGGTCCTTTACATTTTTAGTTAAGCTAATTCCTAGGTACTTTATTTTCTTTGAGGCTATTTCGAAAGGAATTACTTTCCTGATTGTTGCCTCGTTTCTCTCACAGTTGGCGCAGAGGAAGGCAGTTATTTTTGAGGGTTAATTTTATAGCCTGCTACCCTTCCAAAGTTTTCAATCAGCTCAAGGAGCTTGGGAGTAGAGTCTATAGGATTCTTTAAATACAGAACCATGTCGTCTGCAAAGAGGGATAGTTTTACTTCCTCTTTCCCTACTTGGATCTCCTTTATGCTTGCTTCTTGTCTTATTGCACTGGCTAGGAATTCTAATACTATGTTAAAGAGGAGTGGAGAGAGTGGGCATCCTTGTCTCGTTCCTGATTTTAGAGGGAATGGCTTTAGCTTTTCGCCATTAAGTATAATACACTAGCTGTGGGTTTGTCATACACAGCCTTTATTATATTATATTGTTGTAAGTCATCAACAGTACTGTTTAATAAAGAAGGACACATCCGTTCTCCATTATTATAGAGTAGCTTCAGGCAAGAAAAACAACAACAATGATTATAAACCAAATAAACAAAAAAAGCAATTCTTGTTTTCAGCAGCCAAAACAGCCGACAAAAAGGAAATGCAGAGATAAGTTTGACACTCTCCATTATGCTTTCCTCCTGAGACCACTAGCTGTAGACAGAGCTTCTGGCAATTGCATAGGGCTGCACAGACAGAAATTGGGAATTCATAGCTATCAAGACAGGTAGAATTTGATGGGTTAAAATTCCAGAAACACAAAAAATAATCACACAAAGGCCTCATATCTAAAATATATCAACTGCTCAAAAAATTGAATCACTCCAAAACTAATCTCCAAAGTAACAACCATCCCATTAAAAAATGGGCCAAAGACTTAAAGAGAGTCTTCTCTGAAGAAGAAACAAAAATGGCCTATAGACACATGAAGAAATGCTCAACATCTCTGGTCATAAAAGAAATGTAAATCAAAACAACGCTAAGAATCCACCTCACTCCAGTTAGAATGGCCAGGATCAGGAAAACGAATAATAACAGATGCTGGAAGGGATGTGGCCAGGAGGGATCACTACTACACTGTTGGTGGGAGTGCAAACTCGGTCAACCACTATGGAAAGCAGTATGGCAGTGCCTCAAAAGGCTAACCATAGAGCTCCCCGATGACCCAGCAATTCCACTACTTGGCATTTACCCATCCGTCCAGAAACTAGGGCATACTAAATCCACTAGCACAACAATGTTCATTGCAGCATTATTCACCATAGCAAAGATATGGAACCAACCTAGATGTCCCTCAGTTGATGAGGGACAACAAGATGTGGTATTTGTACACAATGGAATTCTATGCTGCTGTCAGAAAAAACTACATCGACCCATTTGTTAGGAAATGGAAAGACTTAGAAAAAATCATATTAAGTGAAGTAAGCCAGACTCAAAGGAACTTAGGCTCAATGGTTTCCCTCATTTGTCATAATCAGTAGAAACCTTGGGCTCTACTAGCAGAGATTTGCAATAGAGCAAAACCTTGATACATAAGGCCATATAGTATGAAGCTAATTGAAAGGACCTCCAGGATATTGAAACAAAAGCCATATAATGAATGACTGTTGTCCTTAATGTACTATGTTATCTCTCATGTCTTTTGCTGTCCCTTGGTTATATCATATTGTTACAGTATCTCACTTTGTTATCTGATATATTGGATATATTTGTATTTGGTTATTTGAAATTGGATAGGGAAGGGGGGAAAACCAAGATTGGGAGGTGGGGGGAAGGGTAATGGGGACCAAGATATGTGAAAGGGTATCAATGTATGTGAAGTAATGCACCTTCTATCTGGTAAATATCATGTAACCCTTTTATTAATTACAATAAAAATATTAAAAAAAGATTTTTTTTAAAAAGCTTAGATTATAAAATTGCTGTGATATTATAAGAAAATAAATAAAGAGTAATCACAACAAAGTAAATCTCTAGACATTCTATACTGCTTTTTTCCTCAGGTTATTTAAT
This sequence comes from Megascapheus bottae, assembly GCF_031878675.1. Taxonomy (NCBI): domain Eukaryota; kingdom Metazoa; phylum Chordata; class Mammalia; order Rodentia; family Geomyidae; genus Megascapheus; species Megascapheus bottae. The sequence continues at coordinate 11,243,821 of NC_143522.1, forward strand.
AAATCCTAACCTGTATGGGGGCAAGAGGCAAAGAATTTAGTAAACTGCCTATTTGGAAGCAAAAAAAGTTTAGAACTTTTTGGTTGTCTCATGGTACATTAAATTAAGAGATCAAGGTCTGCAAAGGAGAAGTATTGGCAAAATGCCCACCATTCTGTTGGATATCTCTAAAAGGACAACACTCTTTTAAGAAAGTGGAAACTGGATTTAAATCAGCCCTTGAGAGGCCTAAAACAAAGCTTCAAGTCATTTCAAGCCTGTAAAGGATCAAGGTCATCTGTTTCTACTTTTAACTAGCAACAGAAGAAAATTCAATTTTTTCATCTATCATTCTATCATTTCTTGGATACAAGGCCTGGCATCCACTTAAAAATATTACCAGGAAAGCTGGGAGGAAGAACCAAATGACTAAAAGCCAAGAGAAAAAAAATAGAAGAAACGGACTAAAGGAGGATCTAGATACAGTAATTATCAAGAAGATATTTTAAAATAACAATGATTAATGTGTTCAATTAAATAGGTGACAAGAAGAGAATTTTGCCAGAGAACTGGACTCTATTAAAACTAACAACTAAAGAAAAAAAGAATTACATTGGAATTCTAAAACTAAAAATTACCTATCCTATAATTACCAATATAACAGATGTCTCTAACAGTACATTGGACAATACTAGGAAATAGGTCAGTAGGAAACATTCAGATAAAACAGAGGAACAAAAGAGATAAAAAGGGGCCAGGAGCATGGCCTAGTGGTAGCATGCTTGCCTAGCATGCACTAAGCCCTGGGTTCAATTCCCCGGAACCATATATACAGAAAAAGCCAGAAATGGCCCTGTGGCTCAAGTGGCAGTATACTAGCCTTGGGCAAAAAGTGTTCAAGGATAGTGCCCAGGCCCTGAGTTCAAGCCCCAGAACTTTCTGTTTTTCTAGTGATTAACTGGAGATAAGAGTTTCTTAGACTTCAGTGCCCTGGCTGGCTTTGAACTGTGATCCTCAGATCTCAGCCTCCTGAGTAGCTAGGATTACAGGCATGAGCCATGGCGCCCAGATAACCTGGGTAAAATTTAACAATCATGATTTTTTAAAAATTGACAATAATAAACACAAAGCAAAGAAGACAAAAGGGGAATAATAGTTGGGATGGAAGAGCTATAAGGTCCAGAAAATAACCGTGGACTGTATTTTAAGTGTAACAGAATGAAGTAGCCTTTAGAACAATCCTATTCAACAGAACTTTCCGCAACAATGAACATGTAAATTTGTGTTGTTCAATATGAGAGCCATCAGCTAGTGAATACTTGAAATGTGGCTGGTTTGACTGAGGTATTAGCATTTAATTTTATGCAGTTTTAATTAATGTAAACCAGCATATAGCTAGTGGCTATATGGAACTGCTAGTGGAACTGCTGTAAACCTTAGATGCTAGTGATGTTGAGAGTAATGAAAATTGTGAATTATCAGTGAGTCTGATAAAGTTAAAGCCTAAAGTATTTTAATCATTCTTGTTTTAATTATCTATAAATTCTGAAGTACAATATACTGATGACATAGTAAAATAAAAAGTTTTTTTTTAAGTAACTACCCTGTAATAAGTGTTTGTAAAATGCTGCCTGACAACCTTAACTAGTGGGCTTTTCTAATTTAGAAATATAACGCAAGGCCTAGAATTTATGGGGATTTTTTCTTTAGTTTATAATGCTTTAAGAACGGCTGTACTTTAGAGGTTTCCTCTTGCAACTTTTCATCAAATGGATTGCAGGTAATAAATATTCATTTGTTGTATTACTTAATTCCTTGCCAGTGGTTCAGTATCCATTCTCATCTTCTTTTCTACTCCTACCCCATTTACCACCAGAAGTTGATCCAATGCTGCTACAATTCCAGATTTTTTTTTTCACTCATCAGCATTAAGTAGGTCAGTTTTCTGCTCTAGTGGGTGTTCTGGCAATAGACTCTCTTACTGGAATATACCAGGCTACTGCCTGGTAAGCACATACCACAAAGAAAAAAGATTTTGAATAACTTTCTTAAGCTGCCTGATCTCCAAGAGAAAATCCTTCAGACTTAACTGAATACTACCAGCAAATTCTGGCAGAAAAACAACACAATAGAAAAAAAGATTCTGATTCAAATTTTGCTCTGAGTAGTGAGGTATAAAGACATTTAAAGACTTCAGTAACTAATACAAAGATTTTGCTGAGAATGTATAAGTACTCAGTCTAATTCTAGTCAGTGAGACTGTAAGAAGTTAAAGGAAAGATAAAATAATCTACATATGGTATTATGCTAAGGATCCTAATAGGCAAAATTTTACCACTAAAACTAAAATTTAGGAAAACCTCTTATAAAACATAACTTCCTTGTGATAAAATACTTTATTTATATTTACTTATTGTGATGGTAGTAGGGCTCTAGTTCAGGCCCTTGTTCTCTCCCTTAGCTTTTTTCATTCAAGGCTGGTGCTATACAACTTGAGTCACAGCTCCACTTCTGGCTTTTTGCTGGTTAATTGGAGATAAGAGGCTCATAGACTTCTTGCCTGGGTGGATCTTGAACCACCACTATTCTCAGATATTAGCCTCTTGATATGTAGTTCATAAAAAATAATTTATGAGCTACTCAGGAGGCTGAGATCTTTTGTGCCCAGGCACAAAAGGACCTGAGATTCTTATTCCCAGTTAACCTCTAGAAAATAGGAAGTGGGGCTTGGTTCAAGGGTAGGGAGGTAGTCTTGAGCTGAAGAGCTCAGGGACAGTACCCAGGACCAGGGGTAGGGTGGTAGCCTTGAGCTGCAGAGCCCAGGGACAGCACCCAGGCCAAGTTCAAGCCCACCAAAAAAAATGACAGTACTCATATTACTATAAAACATATTGACATCTACTATACTATTTTGCATACTATTTTGTTATAAGAAAATCTGTATAAATTTTCAGATATACTACAAATTCCAGAAAAAGCTAGAAGTTTCCTCACATTTATCTTTACTTAAGAATGAAAATAAGGGCCGAAAGTTTGGCCTAGCAGTAGAGTGCTTGCCTAGCATGCATGAAGACCCAGGTTCAATTCCTCCGTACCACATACATAGAAAAAAGCCAGAAGTGGTGCTGAGGCTCAAGTGGTAGAGCTCTAGCCTTAAGGAAAGTCCAAGGACAGTGATCAGGCCCTGAGTTCGAGCCCCAGGACTGGCAAAAAAAAAAATTACCCCCCCAACACACGAATGAAAATAGGGCCAAGTGTGGTGACCCATGCCTGTCATCCTAGCTACTCAGGAGGCTGAGATCTGGGGATGGAGGTTCAAAGTACCTGAGACTATTATCTCCACTTAACCCCAGATAACTGAAGTGGCGCTGTGGCTCAAGGGGTAGGGTGATAGCCTTAAGCTGAAGAGCTCAAGTCCCACGACCGACCAAAAAAAAAAAAAAAAGATAAGGGCATGGTAGGGCACACCTATAACCACAGCATTAGGAAGCTGAAGCAAAAGAATAATAAGTTCAAGACCAGTCTGAGCTATATACTGAGATCTTGCCTTCTTTAAAGGAAGAAAGGAAAAAGGGAGGGAAGGAATAAGGAAGCTAATATTGCACTGCTACATTTTTCATTTCCTTAAAATAGTTTATTCCCAGCCAAGCAATGACTCTGTTCTCCACTGTTGGAACCAAAAAGTAAGGAAAAAAAAACTCATACAAAAAAAAAACTGAAAAGAGTAAAAATATCTTACATCTGAATGCCAAAACACAGAATAACTATGCACAGGGAAAAGTTGCCATTGTCTTTACCAACTACGAAGTTCCAGTTCCTTTTGTATTGTTTTTGAATTTGAGTAGACTTATTCTTTGACAAAATGTCAATGAGTTAGCTGAAAATAGTAAGAAACTTAGATTGAAAGAGATAATTTTCAAGAAGAAAACCACCAAGAGATATGTTTTTTCAATTTACATTTTAAATACAATATAACAATCTAGCTATTTTGCCTCATGCCTTTTATCTATGATTAGTTCAATCCTAATTTATTCCTCTGAATTTAGCTTTAATCTGAAAATTTAGTTTTAATCGGGACACCTTTGTGTCTTGATCATTCTGGAACTAACAATAGCCCATTAGGAGAATAGGTTTAAATTTACACACAGGGAGGATGGAGGCTCCAAAATCAACTCTATTCCTCCTACCAACAATCAACTTAAAAGGGCCCTCTGTCATAGAAGTGAGAAAAAAAAAAAAGCTTTCTTAAAGACAACAATCTACTAGATTAAAATTTCTATTCTCTATTCTCCAATAGTTCTACTTGTTCACTGTTCTTCAAGCTCTCCATTCTTATTCTATCACTTTTTCTTTTAATACTAGTATTCTCCTACCTATCTCTCAGAATACATCCTTCTTCTAATTCTTAAAATTCTTTTAAAATCCTCCTTAATCTTCTTAATTAGCTTGTTTCAGAAGGAAGTGGAATTCAAAGGCATTTTTGTTGTACCTTAGCTGCAAAGGAGGTAAGAGTCTAGAGTCTAAAAATAATTATCAAGTGGACGACTTCCTTGAGCAACAACTTAAGCCCCCAAATATTAACATACTTCAAAAGACATACCCTGAAACATTAAGACTCCTGTCTTCCCAATTTTTTCACATTGTTCATTTTCTTAGGTATGATCATACTATATTGGTTACATAGAAATCCAATTTGGGTTTATGATATAAATTTTATTCATTTATTTATTTACTTATTTGCCAGTCCTGGGCTTTAGCTTAGAGTCTGAGCACTGTCCTGAGGCTTTCTCAAGGCTGGAGCCCTCCCATTTGAGCCACAACACGACTTTCGGCTTTTTTTTTCTGTGTGTATGGTACAGAGGAATGGAACCTGGGTCCTCATGCAAGCTAGGCAAGCACTCATCACTAGGCCAAACTCCAAGCCCCTAAATTTTATTTTTATTTTTATTTTTTGTTGTTAAGTCATGGAGCTAGAACTCTGGGCCTGGGCACTGTCCCTGAGTTCTTCCGTTCAAGGCTACCACTCGATCCCTTGAGCCACAGCACCACTTACGAAATAAATTTTATTAAAGTATGATTTTTTTTCCTTCGATGATGCATGTTATAGTATGTAGGGGTGAATTAGAATATCTTTATTATTTTTAAGTAGTCTATATAAAAGAGTACACATTCATATTGGAATATATAACCAATATGGGAAAATATAAAAATTATCAAAATTATAAATATGTAATATATAAAAAATTATCAGTGAGGAATATACAGATGTTCAATGTAGAGTTATATCAAGTATTCCTATATATTTGAAGGATTTCATATCGAAAAATAGTGTTAATTTCCTGGTTTGCTATATAAAATGCAACCATTGTGCAGAGCCAGGTAAAGGGCACAAAAGACTTTCTTTGTCCTCTTGTTACAACTTCCTATATATCTACAATCGTTTCAAAATAAAAAGTTAAAGCAAAAATTTTGAAAAGAATTTTAGTTTAGTAAGCTAGAGTAAATGCACAATCTCTTTATCTTCCACTTAACGAGTATAGAAACTAAACTATAAATCTGGGTCGGAATGCATGAACAGCTATTTGAAGACTCTGAAAAGCAAACATCACAGATGGAGTGAAGAATTGCAGTTATCAGGGTATCAGCTGTGAGCTTACCATTTTTCCCCTGTAACACCCTCCAGCCTGAACATGCATTTCAAAACCAATAAGTGAATACTATGGTGCAGGCAGAAAAAAAAACAGGAGAAACCTTCCAGTTGACAAAAAATAGAACTCCTAAAAGCTCAGAGAAAAATTAGTTGGATACTTTTTTTGCAAGGGGAGGGGAATTTTTTCTTTAACTTTTCTTTCTCTTAACATTCTCTCAACCCATTCCACAAAGCAGGAGCAACAAGAGCTTGGAGATATCCTCCAGGAGCAAAAATTCTGAGGGAGAGCCTTCCTCTCTAAGGAATGAAATCCTTCCTGCCTCCAAGGTGACAGAATTTTCTGCTGCCGCCTGAAGTAGGCAGAACATACAGTCCTTCTGGCTCAGCAGCCAGGAGACACCGCTTGCAGCCCTGCAGGCCACCCCTGCTTAGTGCTGTAGCTCAGAATTAGGCAATGCTTGTCAGTAGCTACACTGCCAGCAATGCTAAACCTGCACTGATGAGCCTCCTTGAGTTCTTGTCTCAGGAATTTGATGATGTCTGCAAACTAGTATGAAGAACTCTATTCAAAAGAGAAGTGTCTAGTTCAAAGGCCAGTGCTGAGCAGCTACTGTCAGTCTATTGTGTGTTGTCAGTTGTCCAACCTCCTCTTCAAATGGCTATCAGCCTCTGTGCATCTCTGTCCTGGTGGCTTTGAGTCTAGGGGTTTATACACTGGGCTGTGCTCTGAATGGTTGCTGCTATTTTAATTAGGTTGGGGTTTTTTTGGGGGGGGATAACTCTTTATTGATGGGATCCCTTCTGAAAATCTTCTCCCTAGGGGCTAAGTAAGGTTATTAGAACTAGAGGGGGTAGGGAGAGGCATACTCTGAAACAATGTCTCTCTTGCATCAAGACTCATTCTGCTAGGTAAAGAAGCTGTCCAGGGTCCTTGGGTGCTAACTAATTTACTCTTTCAAAAGTAAGCAGTCCAAATCCAATTGTTTTGTTTTTTTCTTCTCTTACTATAGAAAACTGACTACATAAAGTTGTTGTGAAACTACTGGACTCAACTTGTACAAATTAGCACACTGAAACCTAAGGTAATAGATCTCCACCCACATTCCAAACTGACTACTGAATAGAACACATACAAAATACTTTTTTTAAAAAATCACAATTTTGCCAGACACTGGTGGCTTATGCCTGCAATCTTAGCTACTCAGGAGGCTGAGATCCAAGGACTGTAGTTCAAAGCCAGCATGGGCACTAAAGTCCTTGAGACTCTTGTCTCCAATTAACCAGCAGAAAACTGGGAATGGTTCTGTGGCTCAAGTGGCAGAGCACTAGCCTTGAGCTGAAAAACTCAGGAACAGTGCCCACACCTACATACAGTTCAAGCGCCATAACCAACCAAACATAAAAGAAACCCAAATTTATTATCTGAAATGATAAAGTCAGTATCCCCACATTTGCAATTCTTTTTCTTTTCAGTACCAGTCCTGGGGCTTGAACTATCAGGGCCTGAGCACTGTCCCTGAGCTTTAGTGCTCAAGGCTAGTACTCTACTCTACTCAGCCACAGTTACACTTTCAGTGTTTAGGTTAACTGGAAATAAGAGTCTAATGGACCTTCCTTCTTGGGGCTGGCTTTGAACCTTTTTTTTCTCAGATCTCAGCCTCCAGAGTAGCTAGGATTGAAAGCATGAGTCACTGGCCTAGGCCTCCTCCCCTTTTCTTCCCCCCTCTCCCAATACAGGAGTTGGAACCCAAGCCACTCCTCAGCTCTATGTTTCAATTACTATTGTTTTTGGACTTTGTCTAGTTTAATTCTGAGAACAGTACTGAATCAGAGTTTTAGGCCCCAGACCCAAATTCCAGGGCTTCTAGAAGTCAGATCCAGCTTCTAGCCCTATCTGTCAAATAGATAATGGTGAGACAGAAAAAGGAGATGTGGTAGGAGGTCCTGGGAAGAGGTGCCCATCTTTAGCTATCTTTGGAGTACCATAGGAACTTTAGGTTTATAGATAAAGAACTAGAGATAGAGGAAGCAAGGTTTACATAATGATTAAACAGTCCTGGTTGAAGTATGGCCTGATTGATCATTATGTAGGCTTTCTAGAGACTTCAATATCACTGCCATCACTTTATGTGAACAATTTCAATCAGGATTAACAAGTTAGTGTTGTCTGGCAAGTCCAGAGAAGGAATTCTGCTGTTCCTTTCCTTTGGGGCAGTTTGCATTATTCCTACTTATAAAGATAGTATCAATAAATCCTAGCCTTTCTGGATTCCAACGTTATTGTAAAGTGCCTGCAGAGAAATGACTTAGAACAAAGACAGATATAACATTCAAACAGATGTTGAACTTTTCTCTGGCTTTTAGTTAATACATAGGACCAAGTAAGAAGCCAGTGCTTTTCAACAAAAGCAGTTTAAGTATTTACTACAGTATTCACTATTTATGAGAGTGTGTCAGCTAGGCGGTGCCTAGCCTGGGCACTAAAGTCCTTGAGACTCATCTCCAATTAACCACCAGAAAATTGGAAGTGGCATTATAGCTCAAGTGGTATAACACTAGCGTTGAGCATGAAGAGGCTCAGGGACAATTCCCAGGTCCTGAATTTAATCCTCAGAACCAGGCAAAAAAAAAAAAAAAGAAAAAAAGAAGACATATTATTTCTTCAGGCACAAGCTTCTTAGCACAAAGATAAAGTAGTCAACAGATCTAGAAAGGCGTTATTACTAGCAATTAACATTCCCTATCCTGCCAATGCTTAAAACAAAAGGCAAGCCTCACTGGGAGCAGTGGCTTATGATAGGTTCAAAGCCAGCCCAGACATTAAAGACTCTTATCTCCAATTAAGCACTAGAAAAGTGGAAGTGATGCTGTGGCTCAAGGGATAAGGTGGTAGCCTTGAACTGAAGAGCTCAGGGACAGCGCCAGGCCCAGAGTTCAAGCCCCATGACCAAAAAAAAAAAAAAGCAAGCCTCATTAAATGTTTAAAGTTTTATATATATATATATTTGCATTCATATGCATATATTTGTTATTTAAGATACAGTATTTTATACAGTCATTCTCAATCTTGATCTACAGTAAAACATGGCATGTTGTTTTTAATTTATTTTTTTTTACTTTGTTATTTTAAAGGTGTTGTACGAGGGATTGCAAATACATGTGTCAGGAAATGAATACATTTCCTTCCATTGCACCTATTTTTAAATGCAAAAAAAAAAGTAAAATAACAATATCTTAGGGTTAGGAGTATAACTTCATGGTAAAGTACAAGAAAAAAAGAGTTTAAACCCCAACAACACAATAAAAAGCAAAACAAAATCCCAGCTTTCTCAGTTTCTATATATTTTGAGCAAAAAATCAGTCAGTTCTAATCATTTGTAGGGTAGGCACACTTCTAAGATTACTTCCACTGTCACAATCACTTGTTCAGTTACTTTCCATGAGTACTAAAGAAATAGTGCTGAGTCAAGTGAGTTGAATTAAGACACACTGATGGAAATCACTTAGTAATGGAAAAGCATCTGGATAGCTAGAAATGAGATGGTCTTCCAGATTTTTGTTCGTTAACTAGAGATATGTGTAAATATGTGAGAAAGAAGAATTTAGAAAATTATGACATGAATCCAATAAGAATATGATTTTGAAAATAAAATTCCAGTTTTAGTCAGGGTTCTCTTGAGGAACAAAACCAATTAGAAGTATTTAGTTAGTTTTAGCTGTAGTTTTTTTTTATATATGAAGATGACAGCAAAGTCATCTTTTTTATTTTTTTGCCAGTTGTGGGGCTTGAACTCAGGGCCGGAGTATTGTCCTTGGACTTTTCTCAAGGCTAGTGCTCGACCACTTGAGCCACAGCATCACTTCCAGCTTTTTTCTATGTGATAACTAAGGAATCAAACCTAGGCCTTCATGCATGCTAGGTAAGCACTCTACCACTAGGCCAAAATTCCGGCCCTCTATAGTTACTTTTTAAAAAGAATTTATTAGACTATTAAATTGGTTTATACTGTTAGAGCTGGATAATCCAGCAATAGCCACCTGCACATCAGTCCAGGAATCTGGGAGCCTCTAAATAAAGGAGATCAATCAATGATGTATTCCTAGTCCAAGGCTGAAGACCTCAAAACTCTCTGGAGAATCATTGGTCTGGATTCAAACTGAAAGCTGAAGAAGCTAGAGTCTAATGTCCTTGATCAATAAATATCAACAACAATAAACACTTTTGCTCAGGAAAAATGGAACGTGCACTCACTTACTGGCTAGCTTCCTCCTTTTTGGCTAGCACCAAAAAGAAAAGGTAATACAAACCATGCCAAATTATACTTTCCAAACATGACTATAACAGTAGATTCCAACTCCGTGCTCATCTTACAATATGATATTGATAATTTTTCCTTCAAATGAGGCTAAACTCAGGACCTCCAGCTTTCCCATTTCCCCTGCATTGGATGGACCTTTATAATAACTTCAATCAACAGAATAAAGTAACACTCTGTGACTTCTAAAACTAAGGCAAATATGTTGTGCACTTTTGCCTCCTTCTCCTTGGATGTTCTCTCTTGAAATCCAGCCACTATACTGTGAGAAAAGCAAGCAACCACCAAAAGAGATATAGTGTATGTATTCTGGCCAACAGCCCAAGCTGATGTCTCAGCCAACAACCAGCATTAGCCACAGACACAGGAGTGAGCAAGCCTTCAAATGATTCCATTTTGAGCCTCTGAGTCACTCCCACCATTCCAGCTATCCTACCTCATGCCACATGTTAACAGAGACAAGCATCCCAACCATTGTTAACATTCTGACAGTTAAAAAGTTCAATTTTTAAAGGCAGTGAACTATTTTTCATCTAACCAAGAAAGAAGAACTTTATTAGTTCAGAATCTACTTTTCTCATTTTCTACTATCTCTTTCACTTACCTGTCCTAAGTGAGGTGTCTGAGGATTGCTGCCCCACCAATATTCCAATCTATCGATGTGTATCAAGGTCTTGGGGTTACAACAGCAGTTGTACTGGCAATCTTCCCTGGAAGTTATTGTTGCAGCCTCAAATCTGAAATTTTTAAGGAAAGGAAGTCCTAAATACAGATACCTTTTTTTCAATTTCAGTCATTTATGGCTCTGCCTCTAGATGGAGACTGAAAGGGTCTTCCAAGGTACTCAGAAGTAAGTACACAGGTTTCACTAAAAAGGCAGTGATATAAATTCAAGTTCCAGCTCTACTTTTTAATTATTTATTGTCAGTCCTGGGGCTTGAACTCAAGACCTAGGCACTGTCCTTGAGCAATCTCAAGGCTAGTGCTCTAACACTTGAGCCACAGCGTCACTTCCAGCTTTTTCTGTATATGTGACATTGAACTCAGGTCTTTGTGTATGGAAGGCAAGCACTCTACCACTACACCAAACTCCCCGACCTACTTTTTTTTGAGACAGGATCATGCTATGTAGATAGGCTAGCCTTGAACTTTCGAGTCTCTTGCCTCAGTTTTCCAAGTGTTGGGCTTACAGACACATACCACCATACCCATCACAACTCTACTTTCTTTTTTGGCACCACTAAAATTTGAACTCAGTGCCTTACACTGACTCAATCTGCTTGCTTGGCTGGTACTCTTCCACTTCAGCCAAATCTCTAGCCATGGTTTTCGTTGGTTATAGAGATAAAGTGAACTATTTTACCTATGCTGGCCTCAAACCATGAACCTTAGATCTCAGCTCCCAAGTAGCTATTATTGCAGGCATGAACCACAAGTGCCCAGCTTTGTTTTTCAAGAACTACAGAATCTTTGTTAAGTCACAAATTTTGTGTCTAACTCTCTGTGTCACAAATTCTTATATGATGAAAATTTGACAGGGTAGTATCAAACTTTTGAGGTGAGAGTTTGGCTCCAGACTTTGTTATCATTCTTCCATAAGAGCCTTTCATACACCCCTAGGCTCAGTTTCATCATCTCTAGAAAGAAAAGTTATAATGGTCCTTGAAATCCAATCCCTGAAGTGATACCAGACATGACAAAATGATGCATGTAAAGTTACTTTCCAGGTTGGCTTTGAACTATAATTCTGAAATCTTAGCCTCCTGAGTACCTAGAATTATAGGCATAAGCAACAGGCACCCAGCTTCTTGCTCTTATCTTTAATTTTAATTTTTATGCAGCACTAGACTTTGCATGTATTAGGCAGGCAATCTACAGCTTGAGCCACACCCCAGCCTTCTTTTTTCTTTTTTGCTAGTCGTGGGCTTGAGCTCAAGGTCTGAGCACAGTCCTTGGATTTTTCTCAAGGCTAGAGCTCTACCATTTGAGCCACAATGCCACTTCCAGCATTTTCTATGTATTTGATACTAAGGAATCGAACCCAGATCTTCGTGCATGCTAGGCAATCACTAGGCCAAACTCCCAGCCCTATTTACTTTTAATTCTACATATTACTACCTTGATTTTTTTTGCTAGTTCTGGACTTGAACTCAGGGCCTGGGCACTGTTCTTAGGCTTTCTAAGGCTAGTGCTCTACCACCTAAGCCAAAGCACCACTGCTGGCCTTTTTTTGTTTATGCAGTACGGAGGAATCAAACTCAGGGATTCGTGCATGCTAGGCAAGCACTCTACCACTAGGCCATACTCCCGGCCTCTACTACCTTGGTTTTCAGACTATATATGACAGTGGTTAAGGGCCTAAGATGCACAAACCACATATGGTCTTAAAAGGAAAAAACAGTTAAAAAAAAAAACCTGAGAGGCATTAAACTTGCTTTTCATAGCTATCTACTTTCAGAAAATGATTATTTTTAAGAGCAGAATAACAGCTGGATTTCATTTCCAATAGATGTTCTAACAAAACAATTTTAGATGTAATTTACAAAATATATTTTTAGCTAGCATGTTTCAGTTCATTTCTTCATTTCCCTGATTCTTAAACAGACTGTATTATTTTTGATATTTTACTTTCAATTCTAACACGGTGTTTTTCTAAGTAAATACCAATAAAACATGGAGAAATAAAACAGGTATAACAAAAGCTTTTCAGATAAGAAAAAAAAAAAAAACCACATAACTAGTAAAAACACTAGTGAAACACTTACCAAATAAATACTGAATCAGAAAATATAAAGTAATGTTGAGTTCTAAGATTATATTTAACATTTGTCCAGGACTATATTTCAAAAATCTTTGTCTCTACAACAATACAATAAATGAAGCCTCCTTACTGTCATATAACTATTTTTAAAGAAATCAATATTCAAATTACACTAGTCAACACATCAATAATTAGTGAATGCCAAGCATAGAGGTGCATACCCAGTTTTAGTACTTGGATAGTTGAATAAGAAAGACCAAAGCCAAACTGGCCTAATATATTAACTGAGTACTAGGGACAGACAGACAAAGTGCTTCAAGCCTTCTCATTTCAAATCCAGTGTTGTTTCCATTATGTTGTTCACTAGGCTGGTTCACAAAAGCACAGCATGGCAATACAGATAAAAGTAAAGTGTACAGGCTGGGAGTATGGCTTAGTGGCATGCATGAGGCCCTGGATTCAATTCTTCATTACCACATAAACAATAAATAAATAAAATTAAAAGAGAAAAATTATTTTTAAAAAGTTCACAATTTTTAAAACTTTAGAATCTTTACAATGAAAGCATTACTGGCAAAAGATCAATATAAAGCATCCTGATCTATTTTTTTGTTTGCTTGTTTGTTTTGCTGGCTCTGGGGCTTGAACTCGGTGTAGGCACTATCCCTAGCTTCTTTGTGCACAACTAGTGCTCTACCACTTGAGACACAGTACCACTTCCAGCTGTTCCGGAGTAGTTTACTAGAGATAAAGAGTCTCAGGGACTTTTTTGCCTGGGCAAAACCATGATCCTCAGATCTCATCTTCCTGAGTAACTAGAATTACAGGTATAAGCCACTAACGCCCAGTTGGGTTTTTTTGTTGTTGTTGTTTGTTTGTTTGTTTTTGGCAGTACTAGGGTTTGAACTCAGGCTTCAAGCCTGCTCTACCATGTGTTCCATTCTGGTAGCTTTTTCAAATTGGTTATTTTCAAAATAGAGTCTTGCTAAATTTATTCCTAGTCTGCAACCCCATTTCTGCTTCTGCCTGTCTCTGGGATGAGAGATAGGCTCATGTCATATGCCCAGTCCTTGGTTGAGATAGGAGTCCTGAAGAATTATTTTGCATAGACTGGCCTTGAACCATTATTAGCTAGGATTTGAGGCCTAAAACTGTTTTTGTTTAGTTTTGTTTTGTTTTTTGCTTGGTTGTGGGGCTTAAACTGTGGGCCTGGGCGTTTGTCCCTGAGCTCTTCAGCTCAAGGTTAGAGCTCTACCACTTGAGCCATAGCACCATTTCCAGTTTTTTGGTGGCCAACTGGAGGTAAGAGTCTCACAGACTTTTGTGCCCGGGCTGGCTTTGAACTACAATCCTTAGATCTCAACCTGCTGAGTAGCTAGGATTACAGGAATGAGCCACTAGCTCTCTGCTGCTGTTTGTTTTTTGAGATAGTCTCACCAGGCAAGCCAGACTGACCTTAATCACAATCTCCTCTTGAGTGCTCGAATTACAGGGTGCACCATTATAATGAGATTTTGATCACCTTGACATATTGTACTACATATATCAATTATTTTTCAAAAGGAAAATCTTTTAAAAGTGAACACTGGCTGGGTGCCAGTAGCTCACGCCTATAACAATTTTAGCATTCCAGAGTCAGACAGGAGGACATCAAATTAGAGGTCATTCACCCAATACATAGCAGGATCTTGTATCAAAAAATCAAAACGGGGCTGGGCACTGGTTGCTTATGCCTATAATCCTACCTACTTTGGAGGTTGAGATGTGAGGATCATGGTTCAAAGTCAATCTGAGCAAGAGGCTCTATGGGATTTTTTTTTTTTTTTTGCCATAACTGGAGCTTGAATTCAGGGCCTGGGCACTGTCTTTGAGCTTTCTCAAGGCTAGCACTCTACTCTTGAGGCACAGCACCACTTCAGCTTTTTCTGTGTATGTAGTACCAAGGAACTGAACCCAGGGCTTCCTGCCTGCTTGCTAGCATTCTGCCATTAATCTATGCTACTGGCTCTATGGGATTCTTATCTCCAATTAACTACCAAAGAACCAGAAATGGAGCTACAGCTCAAGTGTGGTAGAAAGCTAGCTTTGAGGAAGTGGCACTATGGCCCAAGTGGTAGAATGATAGCCTTAAGCTGAAGAGCTCAGAGGCAGCACAGAAGAAAAAAGAAAGAAGAAAGGAAGAAGAAAGAAGAAGAAGGTGGTGCAGAAGAGGGAGCAGAAGGCACAAGAAGAAGGCACAGAAGAGGAGGAGGGAAAGGAGGGGAAGGAAGGGGAAGAAGAGGGGGAGAAGAGGGAGGGGGAAGAAGAGGGGAAAGGGGAGGGGGGGAAGGGAAAGAGAAAGCTAGCCTTTAGTAAAAAAGCTTAGGGATCACTCCTGGGTCCTAAGTTCAAGCCCCAGGATCAGTTTGTGCACAGATTTTGCACACATATACACATACCAAAAAAACAAAACAACCCTATCTGGGGTTATGACCTTTAAGAAACAACTCTGAGGTATGCTCCAGAACACAGGTACAACTTTCAAACCAAGAAAGAAAACCAAGCCATAGCATCCTTTCCTTTTTTTTTTTTTTTAAGCATCCTCACTTCTTCATCCTCTTCCTCTTCCTCTTCTTTATCCTCATCCTCTTATTTTTAAGAAGTTAGTTGTAAAACTAGGGTCCAGAGGTAAATGAAAAATTGTGATACACAGAATGGACCAAGAAGACAGTGAAAATTAGCTGAGTCTCAAGAACACAAAACAACTAGAGGGTACCAGTGGTTCATGCCTATAATCCTAGCTACTCAGAAAGCTGAGATCTGAAGATTGTAGTTCAAAGCCAGCCTTGGGCAGAAAAGTCAGTGAAACTCTTATTTCTAATTTATCACAAAAGAAGCCAGAAGTGAGGATGTGA
The DNA here is from genome assembly GCF_031878675.1 of Megascapheus bottae. Lineage (NCBI taxonomy): Eukaryota > Metazoa > Chordata > Mammalia > Rodentia > Geomyidae > Megascapheus > Megascapheus bottae. Next base: position 11,259,421 of record NC_143522.1, read on the forward strand.
CTCAAGTATTACAGCACTACCCTTGAGCAAAAAAAAAAGCTTCAGGGCCAAAGTCCAGGTCAAAGTGAAGTCTTAGGACCAGCTCACAACACACACATTCACACATACACACACACACACACACACACACACACACACAGAGAGAATACAACTATAGCTATTGTTATAACCTAAAGACATTCAACTCTCCATTTCCTGAAGGTATATACATAGATCCTAGTACTCCATCACAACTCAGCATTTACTAGACAAGCCCTTATCACTTAAGGTAACAAGAACCTAACCATGTCCTCTATCTTACCTAGAAAAAGCAATCAAATTACAACAACCAGCTACAAAAATAAGCACCTAAATTTCACATAATTAAGCAATAATATCTTCACAAATAAATTTGCTGACTATGCCTATTCAAAGACATAAGCAATATGGGATTTTCAATTTTAGCCCTCTATTATCAACTAGACACAGGACTTTCCTACCACTAAGAAAGGAGTGGTTTCCAGTTTTAGAATAAACAATTGAAAGATCCTGAAGAGGAATTAAAAATAATCTCAAGGGCCGGGAGTTTGGCCTAGTGGTAGAGTGCTTGCCTAGCATGCACGAAGATCCAGGTTCGATTCCTTCGTACCACATACTTAGAAAAAGCCAGAAGTGGTGCTGAGGCTCAAGTGGTAGAGTTCTAGCCTTGAGAAAAATTCAAGGACAGTCCTCAGGCCCTGAGCTCAAGCCCAAGACTGGCAAAAAAATAAAAAAAAAAAAATAATAATCTCGATTTTTTTTTTTTTGCCAGTCCTGGGGCTTGAACTCAGAGCCTGAACACTGTCCTTGTGCTTTCTCAAGGTTAGAGCTCTACCACTTGAGCCACAGCACCACTTTTTCTATGTATGTGGTACCAAGGAATAGAACCTGCATCTTTGCGCATACTACGCAAGCACTCTGTAGGCCAGGCTCTGGACCCTCACTTGGTTTTCTGAGGGTTAATTGGATCTCTTCCAGACTTTCCTGCCTGGAATATGACTCTCACACCCAGAGTTCAAGCCACAACTTACCAAAAAAAACTCCAAAGAATTTTATTAATAATAATGATGCCCATCCAACATTTCCTCCTCTCCTTTTCAGGACCTGTGAAATGTCCCTGAGCTCTTCAGCTCAAGGCTAGTGCTCTACCACTTGGACCACAGAGCCTCTTCCAGTTTTCTGGTGGTTAACTTAAGAGTCTCAGGGACTTTCATGCCCCGGCTGTCTTTGAGCTGTGATCCTCAAATCTCAGCATTCTGAGTAGCTGGATTACAGGCATGAGCAGCAGTGCCTGCAGATAGGCTTCCTCCTATGTTTAAGTCACATAACCTAAAATCAAACAAAAATATTTTGGTGTTTCTTAGAAACTCCCCAAACACTGTCCAGTATTTTATAATTTGAAATGTAACATATACATACATTAAAATTCCCACTACTGAGTCTGAAAAACACATAGTCATGTAACCACCATAATAATCAAGATATAATATTAATACAGAAGATATAAAATTCCATTATGCTCTTTGTGGTCAAATGCTCCCCTAATTCCTGAAAGCCACTAGTTTTCTGTCCCTATAGTTTTGATAACATCAAAAACATAATCATGTGGCCTTTTCAGTTTGGATTTTTTTCATTTAGCATAACTCACTTAATATTCATCCAGGTTGTGGCACACAGTACCAAATAGTTTTCCATTATATAAATACACCAAAGTTTCACAATTTATCAGTTGAAATGCATTTGATTAACTTTAGCAGTTATCACACTAAATATGTAAGATTGGTGTGATTAGAAGTTTTCATTTTACTAGAGCAAATACCTAGAAGTTGAACTATTAGTTGGAATATTATGGCAAATGTGTATTTAATTGCATAAAAGAATCTGTCAGTCAAGTTACACTCATAAACTGACATGTTGAATGGTAACCCCTTTGTACAACTACTTAAAGGTACTAAAAAATATAATTTTAAAAAAGAACAGGCCAAGTCCAGTGCGGTGGCTCATGCCTGTAATCTCAGGAGGCTGAGATCTGAGGGTAGAGGTTCAAAATGAGCCCAGACACCAAAGTCCGTGAGACTCCAATTAGCCACCAGAAAACCAGAAGTAGCTCTGTGGCTCAAGAGCTAAAGAGCAAGCCCAGAGTTCAAGTCCCTTGATCAAAAAAAAACCAAAAGAACATGTCAAATTTTTCCAAAGAGGGCATACTAACAACGAATATGTTTTAGTGTTGGAGCATAGTCTAGTGGTAGAGTCCTCCCCTCACATGCATGAAGCCCTTGGTTTGATTTCCTTGATACCATATACACAGAAAAAGCCAATAGTGGCACTGTGGCTCAAGTGGCAAGAGCACTAGCCTTGAGCAAAATGTGTCCAAAGACAATGCCCAGGCCCTAAGTTCAAGCCCTAGGACTGCTTCCCCCCCCCAAAAAAATACATTTTAAAGTAGTTTCAAGGAAAAAACAAGAGCTTGGACCATATTCACAAATTTCCCAGAAAGATCATCACAGGAAATTATTTTCTTGGGTCCTATTTAAAGAAAGTAGAAACCAAGATAGGAAGCTGATTGATAAATACTTGTATTTATCACATAGACAAAGAATATTTATTCTGGTGCCAGGGATTGTATTTAGCTTGTAGCTGGAGTGCTCTATCACTTGAACTATATCCTCAGGCCTACAATGATAAGATTTTTTAACAGACTTTAGAATATATCACATTTGAAATAACATGCAAAGCTCTGAAGGGTCACTGTGTAGGGAGTATGAACAGATGTAGTTTTAAAGTGTCTATTTAGGATGTCAGCTTCCAAGTGTTTTAAGAATATACAAATTAGATATTCTATTCAAAGACGATACACATGAGAAAGAAGGAAGCAGTAAGAAACAGAGAAAAGATAGATCATATATACATATATTTACATTAAAAACAGGCCCTTCCAACTTACTTGTTCAACTGGGTCCTCCTTATCTTTATCTAACTTAGATATCACTCTTCTCACTCAATTTTTCCCATGTATGTATTGCTCCTTCATTCTTCCTAGCAAAACAGAAGCTAACCTTCCCATTGCCTGCAACGAAGATCTGGAGTAAAACACATATTCAGACACACCGGGTATTGTCATAAATTCACAATCGACAACTTCAGTCACAGTAATAGTGTTCTATAAGCTCCCTGCCGTGATCATTTTTCTTCTTAATCATCTAACACCCTTTTAACTTAAGACATTTTCACTAAGAAAATGGGGATGTAGCAGTGGTAGAAAGGGCTTGCCCCTGCATTTGATCCCTAGGATGCCTCCCCTCCCCACACACATACACACTATATAACTATTACTTTTCTTCACAACACATGCTAATCTCCAGCCTCACTTCAGTTTTTTTAAAAATTCAGATTCTTACCAGGCACAAATAGCTCACACCTGTAATCCTATCTACTAATGAAGTAGAAATCTGGGGGATCAAGGTCCAAAGCCAGAAAAATCTGAGTCTTATCTCTAATTAACCAGCAAAAGGCCAGCTAAAAGCATGAATGAAGCAGTGGAGGGCAGTCTGTGGGGAAAAAAAAAAAAAGCTAATGAGAGCTTACAGCCCTGAGTTCAAGCCCCAGTACCCATCCCCTCCCCTACCCCAGCTCCCAAAATTCTAATTTTTTTTTCCCATTGTAGTTTTCCCACAGGTAGAAAATATACTAAACTATGGTTGCTCATTCTAATCTTTGTGTCAATTTAAATGTCAGCCCTTGCTTGGGAGTGTAGCCTTGTGGTAGAGTGCTTGCCTAGCATGCACAAAGCCCTGGGTATCACATATATAGAAAAGGCTGGAAATAGGGTTAGAGATTTAGCTCAGTGGGAGAGCACTTGCTAGGCCCTGAGTTTGGTCCTCAGCTCTGGGGGGGGAAAAAAAGAAAAAAAAAAAAAGCCAGAAGTGGTGCTGTGGCTCAAATGGTAGAACACTAGTCTTGAGAAAGCTCCAAGACTGGCACTAAAATCTGTGAGACTATCTCCAATTAACCACCAGAAAACTGGAAGTGGCATTGTGGTTCAAGGGGTAGTGCAGTAGCCTTGAGCTGAAGGCTCAGGGACAGCGCCCAGACCCAGAGTTCAAGCCCCATGACAGACCAAAAAAAGAAAGAAAAGAAAAGGGAGGCAGGAGTTTGGCCTAGTGGTAAGAGTGCTTGCCTAGCATTCACGAAGATCCTGTTCGATTCCTTGGCACCACATACATAGAAAAAGCCCCAGGACTGGCAAAAAAAAAAAAGGGGGGGGGGGAGGAGGAAATAAAAAAAAAAAAAAGAAAATGTCAACCCTAGGTGTGGACTTTATCATGATCACAACTGATTTTCCTGGCATATATATCATGACATATAATTCATTATTTTTGTGGCTTATTCTTTATTTTTTAATCCTCTTGATTCACAGTTTTAGTAACTGTGAATTAGTACTGCAATGAATTTATTTGTAATTTGACAATTAATATTCCTGACACTGGAGCATTTGTAGTCACATGGGTTATTTGTGGATAAAGTGTGTGTTGTCTCAAGTATACACGATCAGTTGAGGAATACTCTGAGATCCAGCTATTCTGCTATAAACAAGTACTGTCTTCATGGTCTAAGTACAGGTTCTGTATTTTTTTTTTTTTTTTTTGCCAGTCCTGGGTTTGAGCTCTGGGCTTGAGCACTGTCCTTGAACTTTCTCAAGGCTAGAGCTCTACCACTTGAGCCTCAGCACCACTTCCGGCTTTTTGCTATGTATGTGGGGTACCGAGGAATCGAACCTGGGTCTTCATGCATGCTAGGAAAGCACTCTACCATTAGGCAAAACTGCTAGCCCCAGGTTCTGTATTTTTTAACCTTCCATTGGTGGTTTCACCATCTTAAATAGCTCCCATACAGTGCCTGTGTTGGGCTTAATATTCCTAAGCATGTAAAGGTTCTTATGTCTCCATGAGACTATGGAGAAAATAAATGTATTCAATAAGTTTTGTAAGTTATAGTGATGTGGGGTTTAATTACAATAAATATTAAGTGAGATGTCTCTTTAAAACACACACACACATACACACACACATACAAAACAGGATTATGCATCACTCTTGTGGCTTATTCTTAACTGGCAATTTTCCTACATACTTATTTGTCACCTTCTTATTCTATATCTCCGCCTAGTACATTATAAACTTCATGAACATAAAGATTAAACAGGAGAAAAGGAACAGGAAAAGTAATAAAGAGAGGAGATTAAGAAGATTAATGCAGGTGGAGTACAGAGGTCACCACTACAGTTTGGGGAGGTTAGAAAACAGAAAAGAAAGCATTCAAGAACCATATAGAACTCAACTATGCCCATTAGAAAATTAAAACTATTGAAGTACATTGTAGCTCATGTCCTTTTGAAGCCTAAATTACAAATTATGGCTCTCAAACGAATAGTTTTTAAATAAATTATGTTAATTTAAAAGAATGTTTCAGACTGGTATGGTTGTGCAGTTCTACAATCTGGGCACTTCAGTGGCTAAGGCAGGAGTATAGCACGTTGAAACTGGCTTGGAACCACATTTCATTGATTTCATGTGGATTTATCATGACTTTGAAGTCATGAGCTCTATACCCAATACCAGAGAAAGAAAAAAACTGTTTATTACATTTGTCACTGTAACTTTTAGAACAATTAAAATATTTCAATGTTTAAAAATTGTGAAAGATTCATTTCAACATCATCATTTTATAATGGAAACAAGAGGCAGAAAAGACATTTACTCAAAGTATGCATACACAGTTTGGAAGTATAGGAATTCAATTCTTTTTTTTTCTGGTCAGTTGTGAGACTTGAACTCTGGGCCTGGGCATTGTCCCTGAGCTCTTCAGCTCAGGGCTACCACCCTATGTCTTGAGATACCGCCCTATGTCTTGAGACACAGCGCCTCTCCTGGTTTTCTGGTGGTTAATTGGAAATAAGAGTTTCATGGACTTGAGGGCCTGGGCTGACTTTGAACCGGATCTCAGCCTCCTGAATCAGTAGGATTACAAGTGTGAGCCACTGTGCCCAGCTAGGAACTCAACTATTAAGATTTACTTTTGGGCCAGGAGTTTGGCCTAGTAGTAGAGTGCTTGCCTAGCATGCATGAAGATCTGGGCTCAATTCCTCAGTATCACATACACAGAAAAAGCCAGAAATGGTGCTGTGGCTCAAGTGGTAGAGTTCTAGCCTTGAGAAAGCCTAATGACAAAGCTCAGGCCCTGAGTTCAAGTCCCAGGATTGGCAAAAAAAAAAAAAAGATTTATTCATGAATTTACCTCCATACTTTCAATACATAAGCAAACATTCCCATCACCACAAGTTCTTTATATTACCCAAGACAGCAATAATAATAACAAAAGAGATGTCAGGGAGAGGAAATTGACACATCACAAAAAGTGTGGTGAAGGAAATAGCCAACATATATACCTTTATTTCTTTATTTCCTCATATCTTTTTTTTTTTTTTTTGCCAGTCCTGGGGCTTGAACTCAGAGCCTGAGCACTGTCCTTGGGCTTTCTCAAGACTAGCACTCTACCACTTGAGCCGCAGCACCACTTCCGGCTTTTTTATGTATGTGGTACTGAGGAATCGAACCTGGGTCCTTGTGCATGCTAGGCAACCACTCTACCACTAGGTCAGGCTCCCAGCCCTCCTTATATCCTCTTTCAAGGAAACTGGCCAAAAAACGCTAGTATGACCCTGGAAAATTAATCTCTAAATCCAAACTAATGACAATGACTATTGCCATCATTTCAATATGCAAATTGGGGGGGGGATATCAGGGCTAGGACTGTGGCCTACTGGTAAAGTGCTTGCCTAGCATACATGAAGACCTGTATTCAATTCCTCGGTACCACATACATAGAAAAAGCCAAAAGTGGCACTGTATCACAGAGCGCTAGCCTTGAGAAAGCCCAAGGACAGTGCTCAGGCCCTCAGTTCAAGCCCCAGGATTGAAAAAAAAAAATTAATAACCACCACTTTGTATCATAAGTATTTATAAATATCTATGAATATCAAGTAATTAGCACTGCATTATAATCAATTAAATCAATTATTAGGTCAAACACTTTTTATCAACTTTATATCTCAGTTTCTAGAGGATGTTAATTTTAAACACATTTAGAGAAATACTAAAGAATATATGAAGGAAAATAAGTGCTCTAGCCTCAATTGATATGATATCTTTTCTAGAAAAACACTCAATATCAACTCACTGGACAGCCCACTAGCTGTTAGTTTCACATAAAACTTTCATTCACCCTTACAATGTATGACCAGAGTATTAAGTAGTGGAAGGAAAGAGACTGGTACACAGACGATTTGCAAACGCAGAATTAACTTAAACATGAGCCATGGCTACCACACAATGATATTCTCTAAAAAGAAGGCAAAATAAACTGCACTAATTCTAATCACATCAAACACTGCAAGTTAAAAGTGTGTGATTTGTGGCCAGATTACCACTATTTGAATTCCTGCTTCCACCATTTGCTCTATGATTTGGGGAAACTGTCCTTCATTTCTTGAGTTTCTGAACTAAAAGATTAGGATAACAAATAGTATCTCACAGGAGTTAGTGTGAGTATTAAATGAAGGCAGTGGATATAAAAAGTGAGAACAAGTCCTAGAATGCCCCATTCACTGCTGCTAGTACTACCATTATTATAATCACCTCATGCTTTGCTGGACTATCAGTTCTCACATGTGGTTCAAATACAAAATAAGTTTTTGAGTCAGGATGTGAAAATCTAAAGTTCCTGAAAAAAAATGAATCACAATACAAAATTCAGAAAGTAGCTCTTTAAAACAGCCTGAAATCTTTGTCATTTAACTTATCAAAGGTCCCACTAATGTTATCAGTGGCAAGCGGTTTCAACTATCAATGTGATATTTTAAATAAACTCTTGAAAACTCTTACACTAGGAATAAGTGCTTTTAATTTTTTTTAACTAGAACTCTGATCTTGCAACTCAAATGAGTAAGTAATAAAATAGACTATACTGGCTATGGTGGTACACATGTACTTGAAAGGCTGAAGCAGAAGAAACTGTAGTTGAATAGCAACCTGGGCTATGTCTCAGGAAGTCACTTTTTTTTTCCTCTCAGAAATTGTCAGGGACAAGCCAGGCACAGTGGCTCATGCCTATAATCCAAGCTACTCAGAAGGCTGGGATCTGAGGATCAAGGTTCAAAGCCAGCCAGAGCACAAAAGAACTTGGGACTCTTTTATCTCCAATTAACCCCTAGAAAACAGGAATTGGGGCTTGGCTCAGGCATAGGGCAATAGTAGCCTTGAGCTGAAGAGCTCAGGGCCAGCACCCAGGCTGAGATCAAGCACTATGGCCCACAAAAAAAAAAAAAAAAGAGAGAGAAAGAAATTTTCAGGGACAGCGACTAGGCCCTGGGTTCAAGCCCTGAGATGGACAAGAGAGAGATGGAGAGACAGAGACAGAAAGCATGAGGAGGGAGGAAGAAAAAGAAGAAGAAAAGGGAGAGGAGGGAAGGGAGAGAGAGGGAACCAGAAAAGAAGCAGGGAAAAGAATGGATGGAAGGAAGAGGAAGAGGAGGAGGAGGGGCAGGAGGAGCAGCAGCAGCAACAACAACTAGGTATAGTGACAAACCACTGTAATCCCCATACTTGGGAGGCCAAGGCAGAAAAAGTAGACTTCATACTGAGTGCAAAGGCTGAGCCACATACAAGACTTTGTCTCAACACCACCCCCAAAAGGAATGATTAATAAAGAGAAAAAGAGGAAAGAGGCAGGATAATAGCATTTTGTCATTCATTCATTCATTTATTTGCCGGTCCTGGAGCTTGAACTCAGGGCCTAAGCACTGTCTCTGAGCTTCTTTTGCTCGAGAGTAGCACTCTACCACATGAGTCACAGCACCACTTCTGGCATTTTCTTTTTATGTGGTACTGAGGAATTGAATCCAGTGCTTTCTGCATGCTAGGCAGCACTCTACCACTAAACTACATTCCCAGCCCATATGTTACTTGTTTAAAAATCTGAGTGTGATTTCTATTAAATGGCATTGAAGCTTCAATAAAACTACTGACATAAGGTTGCCAAAAGGGCAGAGAAATGGCACCTGAGATCATTTATTCTCAAGGATAAGGCAATATAAGAATTAAATAAAGGCAGGGAGGGAAATGGGGACAAAAACATGAGAAGGGGTATCGATGTGTGAGAAGTAAATAACCTACTATCTGGCCAATGTAACTGTAACCCCTCTGTACATTACAAAAAAAAAAAAATTTAGAATTAAATAAAGGCCGGGCACCAGTGGTGCTGCAATCCTAGCTACTCAAAAAGCAGAGATCTGAGCATTATATTTCAAAGCCGGGCCCAGGCAAGAAACTCAATGAGACACTGACTTCTAATTAACCACCAGAAAACAGGAAGTGGTAAACTGCTAGCCTTGAGTGCAAAAGCTCAAGGGCAGCAACCAGGCCCCTCAATTGGGAAGTTTAAACAAGAGGAGCCAGTCACCAATGAATGGCTCACGCCTGTAATCCTAGCTACTCAGAAGACTGAGATCTGAAGATCATCGTTCAAAGCCAGCCCCAGTACAAACTCCAATTAACCAACAGAAAACTGAAACTGGACTCAAAACAGTGCTAGCCTTGAGGTAAAGAGCTCAAGGACAGTACCCAGGTCCAGAGTTGAAGTCCCACAACTGACAAAAAACAAAACAAAACAAAACAAAACAGATGAATTATACTACTACCTTCATATTTAAATTACTGGATTCATTTATAATGTATTCTTGTAACATGAAATTGCTTCCCTCAGCACTGTAACTCTAATTGCTACACTAAACCAAAGAGCCCACAAATTGCTACTTGAAAAAATTAGTAATAAAACAAAATTTTATTAAACTTTTGTAGCATGCCAAGAAACAACAACAAAAAAATGTTTTTAACAGACTATTGTGCTATAACTATCAGATATCCATATGCCAAAAAATAAGCGGAGAAGATGGCTTCTACTATCATACACAAATTTTTCTTAAAATAGGTCATAGACCTGAATGTAAGAGCTAAAACTATAAAACTCTTTTTTTTTTGGCCAGTCCTGGGCTTGAGCTCAGGTCCTGAGCACTGTCCTTGGACTTTCTCAAGGGTAGAGCTCTACCACTTGAGTCTCAGCACCATTTCCAGCTTTTTTCTATATATGTGGTACCGAGGAATCGAACCCGGGTCTTCGTGCATGCTAGGCAAGCACTCTACCACTAGGCCAAACTCCCGGCCCAAAACTTTAAAACTCTTAGAAGAGAATATAGGTATAAGTATTAATGAACCTGGATTAGGCAATAACATCTTAGATATTACCCCCATAACAAGAGCTGATACACACAAAAAAGTCTTTTGGTCTGGGGAAGTAGCTCAGTGTTAAAGCAGTTCGCTAGCATGCACATTTAAGCCTTAGCTGAAGACTGAGAAGACATCCCTTATATGGGAGAAAATATTTACAAACTATAATGTCAGGTAAGGAACTCAACATATACAATAAGGACAACTCAATTTTGTTCATTGACAAAGATCTGAATATACATGTCTTGGTGGGATTGGGAAAGATGAAAAGAACAATGGAAAGATGACACTGATCAAGAGTGTCAAAGTGATCAAGGATAAAGAGTCTCAGAGACTTTTCTTACCTAGGCTGGCTTTGAATTGCGATCCTCAGACTTCAGCCTACTATGCATGAACCCAGGGCTTCATGCATGTTAGGCAAGCAATCTACCACTAAGCCATATTCCCAGCCCCTTGCTGTTTTGTTTTGGGTTTTTTTGTTGTTTTTTGTTTTCCGGTCCTGGGGCTTGAACTCAGGGCCTTGGACACTGTTTTTTGTTTTTCTTTTTGCTCAAGGCTAGCGCTCTGCCACTTGAGCCACAGCACTATTTTCGGCTTTTTAACTGTGTATGTGGTCCCAAGGAATCGAACCTGGGGCTTCCTGCATGCTAGATGAGCACTCTACCACTAAGCTATACTATACTCCACCCCATATTTAGTTTTTTAAGGTACTGGGATTTGAGCCAGGCACCAGTAGCTCCTCCCTGTAATCATGGTTAGAAGCCAACCCAGGCAGGAGAGTCCATGATAGTCTTATCTACAATGAACGAACAGAAAACTAGAAGTGGCACTGTGGTTCAAAGTGGAAGAGCGGGCTGGGAATGTGACTTAGTGGTAGAGAGCTTGCCTAGAACGCATGAAGCCCTGGATTTAATTCCTTAGTACTCAGGTCCTGAGTTTAAGCCCCATCACTGACAAAAATAAAATACCAGGGTTTGAACTCAGGGTCTTGTGATGGGTAAGCAAGTATTCTGCCACATGAACCGTATTTTCCAAATAGATTCTAGTATTTTTTTTGTCCTGTTTTTCTTGGACTTCGATTTTCCTACCTTTGCCTCTATTAGCTAGGTAAGTCAGATAACAGGAATGTACTATCACAGCTAACTTGTTTCTTGAGATAGGGTGTTGATAACTTGTTATTGCCTGTGCTCACTTTCAAACTTCAAACTGTGATTCTCAAGTGACCACTTTTCCAACAGCTGGGGTTATAGGTATGAGCTGCCAGGCCCAGTTCACATATCTATTCCTTTTTTATTTTTGACAGCTTTACTCATGTGAGATTGGCATACAATGAAACCGCAAGTGTTAAAGTGTTCAATTTGATGAGGATTTTTTGGATGCCTATACCACATTTAAGGCAAACATCACTGAACATTAGTTACTAATGTAGCAATTCCTTTGCAAGAACTAGGGGAGAGGGCCTCCTCCCAAGCCCATACTCCCTTAAGTGGGAAGTGGTTTTGGGGGTCTAGTCCCAAAAGTGGCAGAAACAGAATTTTGAGCCACCTTCTAAATTCATATGGTAGGGGTTTGACATACCTCAATGATAGAACATTTGCCTAGGATGCTCAAGGCCTAAGTGAGGTGCTCAGCACCATGTGAATAAACACAATAAGTCAATAAATGCACAGGTCCTGCTCAGCCTTCATCCTTTAAGACTAGCACTTCATAGTCTAGTTATTTGCATTCTGATAGGATTTCTTAAGTTGAAAACAAAGAAAAACAAAGGAAAAGTTATAGCAAGCAGCAGAAGCTACAGATAACTAAGAATAACTAAGAATAAGTCCCTGGGAAAATGTTGCAAAAGGGTTCATCCTCCTTTGCATATGCGACTCCAGGAAAACTGCCAAACCTCTCATTCCTCTTAGATATACTGCCCAAAGATCCTCGAGACTCCTCCTTAAGCACATGTTAGTATTCCAATTCTTTTTTAATTTCATAGCACTTTCTGCCTCAAGATTTCTAAGCACATATTCTATATGCTCCAAAATCATATCTTAGTTCTGAATGTATATAACCTAAAGTGTTATACAGTAATTCTACTTCTAATAATAAAACTTACAATATCATATTACTAAATTTTCTTCAAAGCTAAGAGACATCTTTTTTTCTTTCTTTTTCTTCTTCTTCCTTCCCTCCTCCCCCCTCCCATTATGGGACTTGAACTCAGGTCTTAGGAGGCTGTTCCTGAGCTCTTCTGCTCAAGGATAGCACTCTACCACTTTGGGCCAGAGTGCCACTTCTGGTTTTTAGAGTGGTTAATTGTAGATAAGAGTCTCTCTAGGACTTTTCTGCCCAGGCTAGCTTTGAATTTTTCTGCCCACGGTAGCTTTGAACAGTGATCCTCAGATCTCAACCTTCTGAACAACTAGGATTACAAGCATGAGCCATTGGCGCCTGTATTAAGAGACTGGACGTAATATTAAAAAAAATGAAGTTTTTCAAATACTCTATATTACATTATATATATATATATATATATATATATATTGTTTTTGTTGGTTATGGGGCTTAAACTCTGGAGCCTGGATACTGTCCAGCTCAAGGCTACTGCCCTACCCCTTAAGCCACAGCACCACTTTCAATTTTCAGGTCGTTAATTGGAGATAAGAGTTTTATGGATTTTCATACCTGAACTGGCTTTGAACAATGATCCTCAGATCTCAGCCTCCTGAGTAGATAGGGTTATAGGCATGAGCCACAGCGCCAGGCTTAAAATACTTATTTTTAAAAGTGGTAAGTTAAGAATGGATTGTGTGTGCCAGTACTGAGGCTTGAACTTAGAAACTGAAAACTGTTTAGCTTTTTCTCTTAAGGCTGATGCTCTATTACTTGAGTGACTCCTCCACTTCCAGCTGGTTAGCTGGAGGTAAGAGTCTTCCTGTCCGGGCTGACTTTGAACTGTGATCCTCAGATTTCAGTTTCCTGAATAGATATGAATAAAGTGGATTAAATTATAGATGAATAAAAAGTTAACTGAAGAAAGTCCATTTGTTAAAAGTAAGTAATCAAATTGTTTAATGTTTATAAATATGAAGAATGAACTCTTACATTTTCCTCTCAAACTCAATTAAGATTTTAGTCTTCTGTTTGCTATAGAACTGAATGATCTATGTAAGTGTACAATGACTTACAGAATAACTATTCTAGTGAAAAGGATATTCTACACAACTCAAGGAAAAAAAAAACCTTTCATCCTTGGAATCTTTGTCATAAAAATTAGGAAATTTTATGAAAAGATTGCTTTTACTTTTGAAATCAAGTGTCAATGGCTACATGTTTTATAGTCTTCCATTTACATTTTTTGGCATAAAATATTAAAGAAAAAAATAACTGAAATAGAATTAGAAAAGAAAAACAATCAGCAGAACTAAAGCAGTAGTTTCTTCACAATTCCATAAAACATTAATGAAAGGTTACATAATCCCCTAGATTAAAGATTTTAAAGAGAACTACAATGACATCTTTCCATTTTGAGTACTGCTCTCTGCTCTTATATCCCCCCTTACTAAAAATAATTCTACATAGATTCGACCTGGCTTTCAGATGAACTATATAGTTTTCAATGAAGAAAAAGCAAATCTATGGTAGCACAAAACATGTATAAATATTAACATAGTTTCTCAAGTACAATTCACAACATATACCACATGCAATTTACTTTCGGGGGAGAAAAATTATCAAGACAAGAGCTCTTGCTTAATTTTTTTCTTTGTAGCAGGGTGCAGTGGCTTACGCCTGTAATCCTAGCTACTCAGGAGGCTGAGATCTGAGGACCACAATTCAAAGGCAACCTGGGCATTAAAGTCCATGAGACTCTTATCTCCTATTAACCACCAGAAAACTGGAAGTGGCACTGTGGCTCAAGGGGAGGGTACCAGCCTTGAGCTGAAGAGTTCAAGGACAGCGCCCAGGCTCAGAGTTCAAATCCCATGACCAAAAAAAAAGTGGGGGGCCAGGAGCATGGCCTAGTGGTAGAGTGCTTGCCTAACATGCACGAAGACCTGGGTTCGATTCCTTGGCACCACATGCACAGAAAAAGCCAGAAGTGGTGCTGTAGCTCAAGTGTTAGAATGCTACCCTGAGGAATGCCCAAGGTCAGTGCTCAAGCCCTGAGTCCAAGATTCCCCCCCAAAAAAAAATTTCTTTGTACATAAGCCTCTATTTTATCCAGGACATTTTGCTATCAAGTATTATCACTATTTCTTTTCTCTACAAAAACTTAAATTTCTACTGTATTTGTCAGTTTCTTAAAAGTGACTGCATATGTTCTGCATAATGTCTTGGCTTCCACTAAACCAAAAAAAAAAAAATTAAAGGTTTCTTTCTTTTATCTTTTTTTTCTTTTGTTTTCTGCCAGTCCTGGGGCTTGAACTCAGGGCCTGAACACTGTCCTTCGGCTTTCTCAAGGTTAGAGCTCTACCACTTGAACCACTGCACCACTTCTGGCTTTTTCTATGTATGTGGTACCAAGGAATTGAACCCAGGTCTTCGCACATGCTAGGCAAGCACTCTACCACTAAGCCAAACTCCTGGCCCCAAAATTAAAATTTTGTAATACTTTTTCTCTAAAAACAAAATATCCTTTGATTTTGCTTTTGAAAAACAAATTTAACTCTTTTGAGGCAGGGTCTTGTTGTACAGTCCAGGTTGGTCTGATAGTGATTCTTTTACCTTCTTGTTCCTAGCTAAACATTTCTTATTTCGTTATTTGCTTTTTTTTTCTGTACATGAAATGTTCTCAGACTAGTTCATTTCAGTGTTAATTGTTTACTGTCAATATGTATGGTTAGACTTAAGTTGTTGTTGTTGTTGTTGTTTTTAACAATGCTTCACAGTACAGAGAGAGGGAGAGAGAATCAAAAGAAAGAAAGGGTGAACAGGAGGGCACAAGTGAAACAAAAGTGGACCACATCCGAGACACCACTCAATTTCTTGAGCCTCAAATCCCCTTAAGTCCCCATGCCAACGATTCTCAATATCCAAAAAAGTTCCACGGGATCAGGGACACAATGCAGTGTGATAAGACCAACACAGAAGAAATCAAATCAGAGACATAAGATATTTAATGGAATATATTATTACTACCTGAGGAAGAATTATCACAAAAAGAAGATAAATAAGTAGCCCTAGATACTGAAAGGTTGTTTTTACTATGCTGCATGGCTCAAAAAGGCTTTTCAAAGTTCTGTAACTCTAAGAAATGCACTTTATGTTGTGATCTAGTACATACATGTATAAGAAGTTTTCCAAGCAATACTTTCCCTTACCAAGTATAATGCTATGTTCTTCATCATTGTTTTCCAATGTGGTAACCTGCCAACTTGACTCAATACACTACCAAATAATTATGAGCCATACTTTTAAAAACAGGACTCAAAAAAGAATATCCTTAGCTGAATAAAGTGGCCTAGCACTCTTGTGATCTCAGCAGTTGAAAAGCTGAGATAGATGAATAGTGTCCAATGCCAGCCTGTACTATAGGGTAAGAATCTGTTTTAACCAAAGACAAAAAAGATACCCTTTCATAAGATTATTATTGTTGTTATTATGCAAGTTGTCTCTACTAATCTCTCTTCCGAGAGAGATATTTTAAGGTTACTAATTTACTATGTTTGCATTAAAGCAAATGTTTCTTATAGTCCAACACAAGCATCAATTGAGATAAATACAAATTCTTGGGCTCCAACTTCTATAGAGTGAATCAGAAACCCCAAATGGAGCCAACCAATCTTTAGCCTTCGAAGCCCTCCAGGGGAGACTGATATAAGCTAATGTTTGAAAATAAATGCATCAAGGAGCTCAGATCTTTATCCTTTAACAATCCAGTACACGGTGCTATGTGCCAGTCACTATTCCAAAAGCTCTACCTAACTTAAAAACAAAACACAACAAAACAAAACTGAAAAATACTTTTAAGTAAAAACTATTGGTTTTCCTAATATACTACAGATGAGCAAAATCTAGGTTGGCCAAGCTACTCAGCCGTACTAAACTTCAAGCTTACTTTGAATATAGCAGGACAAGCCTAGCCTGGGTCGTGAATATATCCTCTTTTTGATCCAGTCCTCAGTTCAATTCCTTTAGTTCAACTACTCCTCCCCCTTTTTCCTCTCAAATTCCCTTCCTCTCAATGTCCTTATTCTCTCGTATTGAAGTCACCCTAAAACACATTTTCTAAAGCCTTGGAATACAAATCGCTAAACTTTAGGGGCTTTCTCTTTTTTGGGGGGGGTGTGGGGGGGGATCTTTTCTCTGATCCTAGATGGCACCTCCGTATTCATTGTGAAGCTAAAGTCTCTTCTTTTTTTTTTTTGGAGAACTTACAACACAGTATTGTTAATTTCTTATAGCTGCTGTCCTGGCCAGCTTCCACCTGACCACTGCAACTGCCAAATAGGCAACTTTCTCCTCTCTACAACTCCCTTCCTACAAGGAAATTACTCCTCCCTTCCCACCTCCGCCCACCTCCATCCTTCTTTGCTCCAAGGAACTTCCACGTCCCCGTGGAACTCTTACCCGAGTCTCACACCCCGACTACCCAGGGGAAGAGGGACTTCCTTCCTGGTGGCCGCGGGGGGGGGGGGGGCTCTTCAGATCCAGTTTTAGGTCTCTGGTACCAGACTCACTGGAGTGAGGGGTGGGGCCTCAGGACGCTGGAGTGGCTCCCCCAAACCCATCCGCCCCACCACAAAAGGCCATCGGCTCCCCACGCCCGCGGGAGCTCTACTTCCGCGGGCCTCCGTGTTCTACAGCAGGGTCCGGACCCCGTTCGGTGCCTTTCCCCAAGACTCCACACGCACTTGGCGCCAGGCCGCTCCCTGTCACCCCCGGACCCCGGCTGCCCACGGTCCCCTCACTTTGCCGGGCCCCCGGCAGGGGCCACTCCCAGTTCCCTCAGGTCCCCGGAGCGCCGGCCGCTCCCAGTCCCTCCGGGGTTCCCAGCCCCCCGCCACCGCCGCCGGCTCCCGAGCCGCCCCGGGGTATTCCCGAGTCACCCCGCCCTCGAACCGCTCCCTCCGGGTCACCCCCAGCCCTAACAACCCCGGCCGCCGCCGTCTCTCCAGGAAGCGACCGCTCTCCACACCTGCCGCGCTACTGCCCGGGACCCGAGCAGCCGGAGCGTCCTCGGAGAGCTCCCGGCCTGACCCGCGGGGTCCCGGGCCGGCCGCCCTCCCCAGTGTGACCTCGGCCACCCGGAGCCCGGTCTTTCTCCCACCAACCCAGTCAGCGCGAACTCGCCGCCGCATCCGCCGCCGCCCCGGCCCCGGCCCGGGCCCGGGCGTCCAGGCCCGCCTCTTTCAGTCTCTGCCTCCTAAACGCGGAGCTAGAGCGTCCGCCCAGCTACGGCCTTCAGACGGCGGGCCCAGGTTCCCGGAACTCACCTGCCGCGGTCCCCGGACCAACTCCAGTGCCTCTTCCTCTACCTCGGCCGCCAGTAGCCACCAAGCGCCACCACCTCCCCCATGACAACAGGCCCACCCCGCATCACATTTCCGACCTGTCCATTGGACAACGGGGCGGCGGCTCTCTACTCTGATTGGTTCAAATTACCTGCCCGTCATCGTGTCTTTACCGCCCCCTTTTCCTGGACCGGGTATTAACCCCCGTCGAGATCTGGACCGTCCTAGTCCAAGCTTTAGTTGTCATTGGTTGATGGTTGGACAGTTCGGAGTTATGATAGGCTACTAAAAGTGTCTATTAAGTTAACAGGCAGGAGACGTGACGGCCACGGTTGGTTCAAGCTCGGGCACAGTTTGGTTGCGCAGTAGAAAGCTCGTGTCCGAGGTTACCGGGGAAGGGTTAACTCTTTGTTGTGTAGTTCGAGCGAGTGAGCCAGCGTCGCCTCGTACCAGGTGAAACTTATCCACTGCCAACATACTCCTGGAGGTAACGCTTCAGTACACCATCAGCACCAGAAATTGTCTTTAGGAAGTGTCTCTCAGCCTTGGGGAGAAAGATCCCGTATAGATGAAAATGTCCTTTTCTTTTCTTGGGGTCCCCATGCGCCCCATCTCCTTGAAGTTCTTTCCCGTCTCCATGCTGAAACGCAAAGCGCGACGGTTTATTTAGCAGCATTCAGTTCAGTTCCATTGCAATTATAAACGTCAGCAATAAACTGAAGGGTCGGGTTGACTATTCTCTAGCCTCCAGGTCCCCTCCTGCCTTGTCTTTGGCAAGTTTTAAATAAATGAGGATTACTTTTCCACCTACCTCTCACTTCCCACCCTTGCTTGACTTTTATGTTCAGCAAGTCTTAAATAGCCTTACTAGCTGTGCGTCAAATACGTTAAAAAGCTTTTCTTTTTTTTTTTCTTCTAACCCTCTCTCCAGCAGTCTAAATTAGGGCCATTGAGTGAATTGCAAGGCTTTTTTTTTTTCCTCTTCCTTCACTTGGCACAATGATTATGAGAATAAATGATTGTGTTTTTTTTTTTATCCTTTGGGTACAAATCACAGTAGGCATTTTTGACAAATCCGGTGTTTCTATAAAAAAAAAAAATGTGCTCCTAGAAATACATTCGTCATTAGCTTTTTGACTTTTCTTTGCCACCCACTTTTCTTGCTCCTAAATAAGAAAAAATGCTGGCCTGATTACTCTTTCAGTTTCTGAATCAAATTTAAATATACCTTCTTCACAACTTTACCTGCAATTATGCAAAGTCATGGGACAGTTGAGACAGGGTTGGAACAAGTCAAGCAGGCCTGACCCTCATAAGCACTATTTTATGATTGGGACCATGAATCTGAACTTTGGAAATTTTGCACTTTGCTTGTATTGTCTTTGGGATATCTCTTTGTCCTATATCTTTTCTATTCACTAGCCTTCTGCTCTTTGTGGAGCAAGCTACAAGGAATCTAAAACTGTTGGTTACTCAGAAGAAGTAGAAGAAAAAGGAAGCAGCTGTCTGCTTTCTAGCCTATATTTTTAGTCAAGTTTAAACAAACTGCACACTTCTATTATCAAACTAAATGGAACTTACTCCTCCAGTAACTATACATAACAATGAAGTGTCTTCTTAGTTATTTTCCCCAACTTTCCTCCCTGTTCTCTCATCCTCACCTTTCAATTTGGAAATAGCCTCACATTCAATTCACAAAAAAAAAAAAAAAAAAAAAAAAATCCTATAAAAGGAAAGAGGAAAAGCCAAAATAACTAAAGAGATGTCTGAAGAAAAGATCAGATATTGACCATGATAAGATAGAAGTTGAGACATCAGGCCTCAGCTAACATCTTAAAACAAATAACAAAGTATGCACATATGATGACACCTCAATAAAAGGGCACCATCAGGGCCTCCTTTTACACAACCTTTTCCTATATCACTAATAGCTTTCTTCTCTTTAGCCTTGGCAATGTGCCACACTACCAATTTTAGAGCAAGTTAGAAGACAATTAATGTCCTGACACATATGAAATAATAACGTCATAGGAGGGCATTATTATGATACTTTGAGTAATAATGGTTCTTGCACAGCCACAGTGAGTAGGTGCCATAGAGAACATAGAATTAGACCAGTCTTACTAAGACGACTTGCCATCTAAGTTTAGGAACTCAACAAAATGACTCTCACCAAAAAAAAGGTGGAAAATTACCCTATAATCATTATTTCAGACATTAAAAGACTTTCAGAAATGCATTTGTTCATGTATTCATATACATTTCCCATTCTTTGTGAATATTACTTAAGAAAGAAATGGTAAAGTGTGGGCCGGGAGTTTGGCCTAGTGATAGAGTGCTTGCCTTGCATGCATGAAGACCTGGGTTCGATTCCTCGGTACCACATAAATAGAAAAAGCCAGAAGTGGTGCGGTGGCTCAAGTGGTAGAACTCTAGCCTAGAGAAAGTTCAAGGACAGTGCTCAGGCCCTGAGCTCAAGCCCAAGACTGGCAGAAAAAAAAAGAAATGGTAAAGTGTATATAACACAGTAAAAAGAAGGGAAACCCTTAAAACAGGAACATTTTCAAGAAGTTGCTTTGAACTAACAGAAGGCTATTGTGTTATCAAAGACTGCAGCACTAGAGAGGTTATTACTTAAACCCTGTATTTTGATTTTACATGCACATGGTAACTCTATAACGTAATTACTCCATGTAGCTTCTCTTTTTTTTTTGGGTTATGTATTCTTTGCCCCTCTGAGAGCCTGCTCTCAGAACACTGGAGTCTGGGAGTCGGCAGCTTTGTTTGTGTGGCTGTCTAAGGAGGTGATGCAGATGGTATCTGTTCAAAGCCACTTGCTCAAGCCCAGGATGACAGGTATATTAAGGGCAAAAACAGCTTCTACAAATCACAGTTAAGTGGAAAATAGAAGATTATGCTGGGTTTGGTGGTACATGCCTATAATCCAAGCACCTGGAAGATTGAGGCAAAAATACAATGAGTTCAAGTATAGCTTGGAGTAATAATGATTCCAGGAAGGAATGGAAGAAAGGAAGGAAGGAAGGAAGGAAGGGAAGGAAGGAGAGAAAAAGGAAATTTCTCCTGCTCTTTTTTCATAGTCACTTTTCTTTTTTCTTTGTATCAATACTGGGGCATGAAGGCAGGGTCTGGGCACTGTCTCTTAGCTTGTTTACTCAAGGCTGATCCTCTGTCTATCACTTGAACCACAGCTCCACTGTAGCTTTTCGGTAGTTAATTAGAGATAGGAGTCTCATGCAACTTTCTGCCTAGACTGGCTTTGAACCTTGATCCTCAGATCTCAGCCTCAGATTACATGTATGTGCCACTGGCACCCAGGCATAGTCACTTTTCAAGGGAGCAGACTCCAAGGGTCCTTTCATGCATGTCTTTTCAAATCCAGACACATATAATCACACCAGGGGAAAGTTCTCTTTCTTGGTTTTGGAATCCCTTCCCACCCCACCCCCAATTTTATATACATAATTCCACCTGGATTTAAAGAAACAAGCAACTGGTGATGAAAAAGCACTCTGAAAACAGACAAGGGCCAGAGATGCATGTCACTAGCAGTTGGAGACAGGCCAAGATATTTGATAAGCAGTGAATTCCTGAGTTAGAGGGATCCAGAGGGTGGAGGCTGACAAAGATGAAGAGATTAGAGAGAAATGAAAAGAAGGGGAGGAAGAAAGGAGCGAGAAAGAGAGAGGGAGGGAAGAAGGGAGGAGAGATCAGGGAAGAGAAAGAAGGAAGGAATAAAAGGAAGGGAGAGAGGGAGAAAAGGAGGGAAGAAAGGAAAGAAGGAGAAAGGGAAATAACAAAGGAGGGAGGGAGGGAGGGAAATGGAGCCATCTGATATCTGGCCGGGGAGAAAAAGGTAAAGAAAGAACAGAGTCCAGAAGATCCAGCAGAGGGCTGAGCCAGCTCAGAGTCCTATCCCTGCCCCTGCCCTTGCCCTGCCCCTCTCTGATGGTGGACTTTATACCAGGTTGCATAATTGCACCAGTAAAGCGCCGTCTCTGCCACCGGGTAAAAGGGAAGAGTATCAAGGTTCCAGGCAATAGGAATGTTGTCTCATTGTCCTTTCTCTGTTCAAAGCTTGCTGCTCCTGCAGCAAGGCAAAGCTGACAAGGAAGGACAAGGTTCATGCCTCCAACCAGGAGTGTATCTTCATACAGGTGACCACTGGCTTAAGCTCAGGCAGGCAACATTGCTACCGTCCCAGTCTGGGAAATTTCCAATATTGGGAAGTGATACCTTGCTTTCCAAGCTGAAACAAGGCACTGTGGTTTCAAAGTTCAAGGTTCTATTTCATGGGTAGGAAGATGAGGGAAAAAGATCAACAGAAGGGGCTGTTCTCTCAGGCAGAACTATTTGGTTTCTGATTCCAGAGCTTGTGTGATTTTTTAATTGGATAGGGAATGGGGGAAAACAAGATGAGGGGTCGGGGTGGGGGAGGGAAATTGGGACCAAGACATGTGAAAGGGTATCAATGAATGGGAATTAATGCACAATCTATCTGGCAAATATCATGTAATCCTTCTATTAATTGCAATAAAAATATATGAAAAAATTACGATGTCATACCTCATGACTAAATATATTCATTTTTATTACTTTACTGTTATGAGTACTCACAACATGGATAGTTTATTAGTTCTGAGCTCAGCCATTGTACTTGGAAAGGAATCCCTAGTTACTATCACCAGATCTATGGGTGGACCAGCTATTCTTCTATCAGGCTGTGCAAAATACTTAGCATCATTTAAACTTTTGTCCACCCCTGTCTCACATGCCCACAAAGAGTTTCCTGGAAACCTGGCTACTCTCCAAGGATTTCTCAGAATAGAATGTCTCCCAGAACTCCAATGTTCCATTCACTTGGAACAACATAAAAAAAAAGGCAGACTTGAACTCAGACTCTTGAACCTAATATGTATATCCAGGACTTAAAAGGATGGATATAGCAGCAGGAAGATCTTCATCAGCAATCTACTTTAGGACTCTACTTGTAAGACTCATTTGAAGTCTAAATGGTAGAATTAGAGATGTAGTTCAGTGGTAGAATGCATAGCATTTATAAAGCCCTGGGTTTTGATCCTCAGCACTTCAAAAATTACAACAACAACATCAATAATAATGATAATAAATCAAGTTATAAATTAATAGACAATTATACACTATAAGTGAGACAATGTATTCAATTCAGAGCCAGTGTATACCACATAACAATATGTAACTAACATAATT
The DNA here is from genome assembly GCF_031878675.1 of Megascapheus bottae. NCBI lineage: Eukaryota > Metazoa > Chordata > Mammalia > Rodentia > Geomyidae > Megascapheus > Megascapheus bottae. The sequence goes on from NC_143522.1 coordinate 11,282,468, forward strand.
ATTATCACCACTAATGTTATTATTGAGTTTATATAATGGTTGGTTTTCTCTCCTAGCTATTAGAAGGAAACCTTTTATGAGGCATAAATGATATGACACGCATAATTCTGAACTTGGCACATAGTCTCAGTAACCATTTGTTATTAGTAACATGATTAACATGTGAGACCTGGTTACCTCTCCACACCATTCCTAATAACTAGCAACGCTGGTAACTTTTCACAATTGGTCTTATTTCTCTATACATTTATGTTTCTTTTTCGGGGGTGTAAAAACTCTATAGTTGTCACAAACACAGTTTCAGATTTGGAGTTCATAAAATATGACCAACAAAGCCATGACCCAGTCTAATTTCCTGCTTGCCCAATACCAAGAAACTTACAAGACAGGCTAATTGTGGCAGAATCGCCACTTTGCAAAAAAGTGCAGGCCTGATCCCGTCCCGGTTCCAATGGTAGGGAAATATGTGCAGATGAATGACCAGGGACTTGACTGTGTGATCAACCTGGGCATGGATGGCTCACATCTATAATTGTAGCTATCAGAAAACTAAGATCTGAGGATCATGGATAGAAGCCAGAGCAGGCCAGAAATTCTGGACTTTTATCTCCAATTAACCTCCCAAAAGCCAAAAGTAGAGTTCTTGGTAAAACATCAGCCTTGAACACAAAAGCTAAGGAACAATACCCAGGCTCTGAGTTCAAAACATACACACACACACACACACACACACACACACACACACACACACACACACGCAGCAAGACTACACATGTTGGAAGTAGTAAGAATCATGAAACTGAATAATCAATAACAATTTTGTAGAAACTTATTTCCCCTCAAGTCAGGAGAAGGAGTCTAGTTTGTGACATGATTGCTGAGAGAAGAGGTTAGAGTGACCAAGCAGGATGGTTGAAGCTGGCTTCCTTCTAAGGGAGGAAGATATGAAGGGCTGGCCTTTAGCCAGGAAAAAGCAGGAACTATAATTAAGAAAACCCCATTATTTTGGCTTTGAGTCATTTCTCAAGACTCACCCGTGATTACTATATGAGAAAGATTGGGGGAGGGAAGGAAGTCTCCTGAAGTATAAACTATTTTGGCAAAATAGTGTAGAAAGACAAAGACCTTTATATCTCATTTTACTATCTTTTCAGGCCAGGGGAATCTACTCAAATTCTACCCTCCCGTTCCAAATGCTTACCATCTCTCATCCTTTCTCTCATTCCTTCTCTTTCCCTGTCCATATTTGCACACTTTTTTTTTGTCTTCTGTGTTCTATGCAGCAGAAAACTATCCTCACAAAGAAGTGTATTAGGAAAAGCCATCAGTTTGGTGGCTTTAACTCAGGGCCTCACTTGCTTCCTTGCTTTATTGTTCACATCTGGTACTCTACCTCTTAAGCCACACCTCTAGTCCAGTTTTAAGCTAGTTATTTTGAAGATGGAAACTTGCAGATTTTTCTGCCTAGGCTTGCTTTTGAACTACCATCCTCTGTGTCTCCACCTTCTGTGTAGCTAGGATTACAGACATACATCTCCAGTACCTGGCTGCTTTAGAAATCTTTAGGTTGTAATGGTTTCCAAAGCCATCTTGTCTAGCACAATCTACTCTTACTACACCTAAGACCTTGAAAAATAGTCACAGATGATGACTTACACCTTTGCTTCTGAATCAAGTCACTTATGCTGTGATATAAGGAAACCTGCTTTTTGTTATTTTTTGGCACACAACTTTGTTGGTTGGTTGGTTTTTGTCCAAGCTGGCCTTGAACTTCAGATCCTTTTAACTTTACTTCCCAGGTAGCTGGAATTTCAAGCAGATACGGAATGACCATCTTCTACTGATTTTTTGAGGTGCCCTAACTCTGTTCTCTTCTCCTGACACATTCCCAGACATTACCACATCTGTGCATGGGAAGATTCAAAGCAGAAGTTTCTAGAAAGGCAAAGGGGAGGCTGGGAATGTGGCTTAGTGGTAGAGTGCTTGTCTAGCATGCATGAAGCCCTGGGTATGATTCCTCAGAATAAACATAAACAGAAAAAAATCCAGAAGTGGTGCTGTGGCTCAAATAGTAGAGTGTTAGTGAGCCTTAAAGCAAAAGAAGCCCAGATACAGTACCCAGGCACTGAGCTCAAACCTCAGGTCTGAGGGTAGGGAGGAGGGGAGGTAAAGGGAAGGTATGTACTAATATCAAGTTCCTCTTCCAGTGTCGTGTCTTCTCTCCTTCCCATTCTGTTTCCTCTGTGTACATGACAGCCGGAGCTGGGCACCTTGTGGCTCACGCCTGTAATCCTAGCTATTCAGGAGGCTGAGATCTGAGGATTGAGGTTCAAAGCCAACCCAGACAGAAAAGTCCATGAAAACTCTTATCTCCAATTACAGACCAAAAGATTCGCTCAAGTGGTAGAACTCTTAGCAAAAAAGCTAAGGGATAGCACCCAGTCCCTGAGTTCAAGCCCCAGTAATACTGCACATGCATGAAGACACACACACACACACGTGCACACACACACACACACACACACACACACACACACACACACACACACAGAAGACTTAAAAATTTCAATTCTTCTTAGTAACCTCTGTCTGCCCCTAGGTAGGCTGGCCTAGTTTAGAAGGGAAAGAAGAGGTCTGACTACACAATAGGGATGGTGTATTTATTTACTTAGCCTTTTCCTGAACTGTAGTCAGTGCTGTGGCCATTTCATTTCACCCTCAGGAAGCGTATTTAGTAGTAGGCTTTCTTTCTTTTCCTGTTAGTTTCCTGCAAAAGGACATCAGTGTCCTGGTTAGTCCAGCAGCTGATAAGAAGGATGTTTGTCACTCAAAGGGAGACAAACTTATTTCCCATCACGCACTGTCCCAAGGATGTGAAGAATTGGGCCTGGTTATAGAAATAACAGAAGAAACTGATTTTCTGAAACTGGTGCTATCTTCCTTTCCTGAAATAAATCTCTCGGGTGGGATAGAATAATTATATCTTCCACTTCAGTAGAATTTCACACTTTCTAAAAGTAGTAACCATGTTGTAAAAAAGCAGATTTGGAGGCACTGCAATTGGCAAAGCCTGGTGGTTACATTGAAGGGTTAACATGAGAGGCAGCTTGGGGTTTGTTTCCTGGAACTCTTACAAAAATGCATAGGTTTACTGGAAGTTGCATTTCACTTGCTAGCTCCCGAACTCACTCTGCTGATCATCTTCAAAGTTAACTTTTTGCAGTGGAGCCTCCTGACATCTCCTGTGCCAGACACTAACGGGGCGTATCCTTCTAATACACAGCACATATCCTACTTCCTAGGATGTGCATATCCTGTGGGTAGACATATTCAGTGCCTCTCCATCCTGCAGTGCGTCAGCACCGAGACAGCAAGGATCATACACATCCTTCCTGCTCAGGGCTGCCTAGCACAGGACCTGCCCACCAGGATATCACTAAATAGTGAATGAATCAAGAATCAGCTCACAAAAGCCAGGCGTGGTGGCTCATGCCTGTAATCCTAGCTACTCAGGTGGCTGAGATCTGAGGATCACCATTCAAAGCCAGCATGGGCATAAAAGACCAGGAGACTCTTATTTCCAGTAAACCACTAGAAAACAGAAGTGGTGCTGTGGCTCCAGGGATAGAGTGGTATCCTTGAGCTGAAGAGTTCAGGGACAATGCCCAGGCTCTGGGGTAGTACAGTAGCCTTGAGCTGAAGAGCTCAGGAACTGAGCCCAGGCCCAGAGTCCAAGCCCCACAACTGACAAAAAAAAATCATCTCACAGAGCAATCTGACCATAGCCATTTATTTTGGGGTGGTGCTTTAAGAGTAATATATATATGTCTCTGTCTTTCTCTTTTTTTCTATCTATCTATCTATCTATCTATCTATCTATCTATCTATCTATGTGTGTGTCTATATCCAGACATGCAAATTATCAGATCATGATCACTAGTAGTTATAGTAATTAGTAGGTAAAAGCATAGTAGTGGAAGACTGGGACTGTGGCTCAAGTGGTAGAGGAGTTGCCTAATAAGTGAGAGGTCCTTAGTTCAATCCCAAGCATAGCTAACCCAAACCAAACCAAACAAATTAAAAAAAAACACAAAGATGGAATAGGACTAAATAAAGCCCTCTGCTAGTATGTATGTATGAGGCCATCCCTGTACTGTAATTTTTTTTTTTGCCAGTCCTGGGCTTGAGCTCAGGGCCTGAGCACTGTCCTTGGACTTTTCAAGGCTAGAGCTCTACCACTTGAGCCTCAGCACCACTTCTGGCTTTTTTTCTATGTATGTGGTATCAAGGAATCGAACCTGGGTCTTCGTGCATGCTAGACAAGCACTCTACCACTAGGCCAAACTCCTCGCACTCATTGCCTATTTTTGTTGGACTCCTGTAGACAGGGCTATTCTTTTAGGAAATTCTGAACAGCAATGCCTGCTGGCTGCTCTCCCATTGCTGATGCTGGAAACAAGGAGAGATCAGTTTCCCTTGACTCCAGCAAAACCTTTCTGGTCTAAAATGAAACAAGTCCTCTGACATTTCCCATCAGGCTCTGAGACAGAGTTCCTCACCAAGGGTCTGTGTTAAATCACTGCTTCTCCAAAGAAAACAAGTCTAAAGGCAACTCCCTTGGAGTGGCTAGGGTAAAAAAACAGACTCATCCTTCTAATCTACCCCTCCACCCTTGGAAGCAAAGGTTCATGGCCCTGGCTTGCTCCCTGGTTACAAGAAGGCAACCCAGCAGAAAAAAATCTCTTCTACACCATTGCTTCCTCTTTCTCTCACAAGCTCATGGTCTTTCCTTTGCTATGGGGAAGTGAAGATGGTGAGAAAGAAGAAGAAGAAACTAGACAATATCATGGTGGACTGAGAACAGGCAGCCTGGACGGAGAGAGATGAATTGAGATGAAAGATAACAAGACATGAAGAATCCCTGGAGATTCTTCAACAGTTTTCACACTTTGGACAGCTAAGGCACAGCCCAGCTGCCAGGACACTGAGGAACCCAGAAATACAGTCAGTGGGAGGTGATGACAGCACAGAAACAAGCTGATCTGATATGCAGGTCTCTATAATGAGCTATGCCCTGTGGGAATACCACAAACTGCTTCAAATTGGGTGTTCCATGTGACCCTTAAATTAGGAGACACACACTATTTCCAGCTCAGACTCCAATTTATAGGGAGGACTACAAGCAAAAGATGAATGTCAGAGATGTGGCTTAATCAGCTGCCTAAAGGATAGGCGCATGTTTTCGAGATGCTTTGAAATCTTTAGATGAAAGGAATGCCAGGAAAAGCTATCATTACTTTGGGTACTGATCATAGAGGAGTCAGAGCATCTCTGACCTGTTCTAGTGCTGGAGTTTGAGGCCATAGTATTTTCATTTTGGAAACTTGTTTTCTAATATCAGTTGGGAACGGAATAACTAGTGAAACCTCTAAAGAGTGCAACTAGAAATCTCATCCCTGGAACCCAGGAATGTCTCCAATGAGTTTTCTGTGCAAAGTGATTCTGGCCATGGCTAACCTGCCTAGAGGATGATGTGCAGGCTATGTAACACTTCTGTCTTTCTTGCTTTGACATGTGCATTTACTTGGGGCTAGGTGTTGGTGGCTCATACCTGTAATCCTAGCTACTCAGGAGGCTAAGATCTGAAGATCCTGATTTGAGCCCTGCTGAGGCAGGAAAGTTTATGAGACTCTAATTAACTACCGACACGTTGGAATTGGACAGAAAAGATTTGTGCAAATATATGACTAAAGAACCAAAATGAACGAGGCTTCTTGGTGGTTGCTTTTTTGGTTTTGTTTTGTTTTAATTTGTATTTGTATTATCACTGAGTCTTGAACTCAAGGCCTCATGCTCTTATATAGCTTTTTTCCAAACAAATCGGGCACTCTGTCACTTGAGCCCACCTCCACTTCTGACATTTTGCTGATTTATTAGGGATGAGTCTCTCAGATGTGCCTGCTCAATCTGGCTCTGTCAGAACTGAGATCCTGAGATCTCAGCCTCTTGAATAATTAAGATTGTGGGCACAAGCCACAAGCACCTGGCAGAATGGTTCTTTATGTGGTGTATGTGTGTGTGTGTGTGTGTGTGTGTGTGTGTGTGTGTGTGCATGTGTGGTGCACATGTGCGCGCACACCCTGATACTTGAACTCAGGGCCTAGGTGCTGGACCTATGCCTTTTTTCTCAAGTGTAGTGCTATACCACTTGAGCCACAGCTCCACTTCTGGCTTTTTGGTGATTCATTAGAAATAAGAATCTCACAGACTTTCCTTCCCTGATTGGCTCTGAACTTCAATCCTCAGATTTCAGCCTACTGAGTAGCTAGGATTTAGGTGTGAGTCATTGGTTCCCAGCAAAGTATAAAGTATTCTTCCCTCCCTCATTTCCTTCCTTCCCTCCTTCCTTCCTTCCTTCCTTCCTTCCTTCCTTCCTTCCTTCCTTCCTTCCTTCCTCTTCCCTCCCTTTCTCCCTCCCTCCCTTCTTCCTTGCTTGCTTGCTTGCTTCCTTGCTTTTTTTTCTGTGTGTACCAGTCCTGGGGCCTGGTTGCTGTTCCTGAGAGGTTTTTTGTTGTTGTTGTTGTTGATTTGTTTCTCCTCTCTCAAGGTTAGCACTCTGCCACTTGAGCTACAGCTCTACTTCCTGATTCTTGAACTAGTCATTTTTCAACCCTTATCCTATGTGTGAATCCCAGGTTCCTTTCTTAGTTCCAGGATTCCAATTTAGCAGGTTAGAGAAGGAACCAAGGATCTGCATTACGTTTTGTCAAAGTTCTTCAAGTAACTCAAAGTTAACATTTCCTCCAAGGGTATTCAAATACTTTTTCTCCAACATCAAAGATTGACTCTGGTAATCCTTGTATCTTAATAGTCAAAATAACTCGATTGGTGAATAAAAATATAGAGACAGATACAGCTGGTATCCTTGTGATCTGGGAACAAATTCTAAAGTAGCCATTAGATTCTGAATCAAGCTTTGTAGTAGCTTCAGCTCTTTGGATCATTTAAAATACTCTCCAATATCTGTGAGTCTTTTCCCCCACTGGGATAAATTATCTGGGGAGTATAGAGCAAGATCCTGCTTTTTGGAAGGAAACATTCATATTTGTTTGCTAGGATAAGTTTGCGGGCTTATTTATGTCTTCCCCTTATGGCTTATGTACAATGTTTAACACCATCCTTGGCATTCATTCATTCAGTAAATATGTTCGGATTACAAGTTAGATACATGTTCTAGGCTGATTTCCAGTTGCCAAGAATACAAATAAGTAGCTCACCTCTTAGCTATCTAATAGGCATTCAAAAGCTACTGTAGAGGGTGGGGACAATGGTACAGCCATCTCAAGAAATTAAGTGATCCATTTGCACCATTTTAGGAACACAGCATTGAAGTTCTTCTCAAAGCAGGCCAAGAATAACTAGAAAAGAGGGTGGCCACCTTTTCTTCCCAAAGGCACCCATAAGTAAAGGATAAAAACAAACTTCTAGGGTATGAGAACTATTTGTATTCGATTTCCTCGTCTTAAACGATTTCCGCAGCAGTCATCTAGTGTCAATCATCTTAGGAACAGATAGGATTTTTCTGCTATTTCAAAGTACCTGACACAGAGGTAAGTATTCCATGCTTCTCAGTAACTAAATGAAATCGAGTGCCAGTTCTGCCACCTCCTGTGGATCCTTGTACAAAATCCTTCTCTCTTTTAAATATAGGGTCTTATTGTATGGCCCAGTCATCCTCTTGCCTCAGCCTCCTCACTGCTGGGGTCATCATCACAGAATTTTTGACCCTCACCTACCTCATCACTGAGACAACAGCTACCTTGTCCATTTGTGATATGAATAGAAACCATGTTTTATTTTCTTAATGGTGCTTTGGTTGTTGTTATTTTTGTTTTTGGTGTACAGGGGTTTGAACTAAGGACCTTATGCTTGCTGCATGCTCCTAGTTGAACTCACATTGGCAGCGCAGAGAACCAAAAGCTTCCAGGAATCAACTTGTATGGCCAAACTGACACCTAGTGGTGCACTTTTAGAACATATACCAAGAGGAAAAGTATAGTCAATTATGGTTTGAAAATTAAATTGGGGAATCACTAATAATTAACAGTGCATTTGTTTTATATGAGTGACAGTATTAATCCCCACTACTAATCTCCAACCCTGGATGCATATTAGAATGACTTGCAAAGCGTTTAAAACATAACCCTGAATTCTGATTTAACTTACAAGAAGTGTGTGCTCAAAGCTGGGCATGGTGGCTCATGCTTGTAATCCTAGCTACTCAGGAGGCTGAGATCTGAGGATCGCGGTTCAAAGCCAGCCCAGGCACTAAAAAGTCCATCAGACTCTTATCTTCAATTAATTACCAGGAAACCAGAAGTAGTGCTGTGGCTCAAGGGGTAGGGTGGTAGCCTTGAGCTGAAGAGCCTAGGGACAACACCCAGGCCAAGGGGTAGAGCGGTAGCCTTAAGCTGAAGAGCTCAGGGACAGTGCCCAGGCCCAGTGTTCAAATTCCATAGCTGACAAAAAAAAGTGTGTGCCCAAGCTTTGACATTAATTTTTTTGTTTTGTTTTGTGGATTGGGGGGCTGGAACATAGAGCCTGGAAAATGTCCCTGAGCTCTTAAAAAAAAAAAGATGAACACAGATTAAACCAACCGTTGGTTATTGAGGACTAAAGAGCTAACTATATATACTGCTACTATACATGTACCTTTTTGGCCAAAGGCAATTGAGATGACAGGCAAAGAGAAATGCAAAGGTCCAAATCTTAACATCTAGGACTTTGTCCAAAGTTGGTCTCTCCCAAAGGTCCTAAGGGGACTGGTGATCTTGAAAGGCCAGAGAAGCACAAGTCCATTCTGAAACTGTCCTGTAGAAACTGCCTCTCAGTGCAGGCATGGAAAATGAATGGGTTCTGGGGTGATGTATGGCCAGTAAGCAATAATGAGGATAAGACAAGGGGATCCCAAGTTTGAGACTAAACTGAGCTCCCCTTTTGGGAAAAAAAATATATGAGAGAAAAAGAAAAAGGAAACGAATGAGAATGAGAATGGAACTTCTCTGGGTTAGGGAAGAAGGCTGCAGAACTTCCTAGAGATGAATGGGAATCAGGGCCATGCCTGCCAGTGCCTGGCTCAATTAGTTGCTAGGATGATTTCCTTGAATTTTATGGGGAAGGTTTTTATTTTATTGGTGTTTTTTTCTAATTGATATGAGAGCAGGTTGAGGATGCTAAGGTTCAGTCAAGCAAGCAACATTCTAGGAATTCATCATTTGGAAAGCCTACATGAGGAACAACAAACCGTCTGCCTGAGGGCTGAACTTGGCCCAGAGATGTTTTTGGCACAAGGTTAGTTTACAGTGTTTTACCTATTTTCCAATCAGTCACCCATGTTTAACACTGGGGAGATTTCACATCTTAAAGAAATCTGTATTTTTGACCTTAGATACACTATAGAGGACATCCATAGTTGTGATCATTGCTGTATTTCCCCCAAAGTCTAGAATAGTACCTAGGACATAGTAGCAATTGAATTAAAAAAATTTTTTAGAGACAAGGTTTCATTATGTTACCCAGACTGAAACTTGTAATCCTGCTGCAGCCTCCCAAATAATTGGGGTTATAAACAGGCACGAACACCTTTGTTTTTAGTCGATACCTTAAAAACCAATTTTATAAACTAGGAATTATTTTTAATAGTGATCAAAAGAAATCTCAGAGAATTATTTGCATTAAGTTTCACAGCCAAGACATTTTCCAGTAGCAGAAGGTTTGGGCTCAGATATCTCTGATTTCTAAAGCAGTGTCCATCTGATGGGTCTTTCAGGTCCATTAAAGGCTTTCAATGTAGACTTACAGACTCTCCCACACATATCCTGTTCTCTTTTGTTTTGGCTAGTCCTAGGGTTTGAACTCAGGGCCTGAGCACTGTCCTTGGGCTTTCCTCAAGGCTAGCACTCTACCACTTGAGCCACAGCACTACTTCTCTTTTTCCTATGTATGTGGTACTGAGGAATCGAATATCGGTCTTCATGCATGCTAGGCAAGCACTCTACCACTATGCCAAACTCCTAGCCCTCCTTTTCTCTTTTTATGCTGGGGATAGAACCCAATGCCTCACATATACTAAGTAAGTGCTCTACCACTGAGCTGTAGTCGTCCCTTCAACAGAGAAGTTAAGATATAATCATCACACACATCATTTGCCTACTTACAGTATTATAACAGTGTTTTTCAGTTTAACCACAGAGTTTTGTGACCTCACCACAGTCTAATTTTAGAGCCTATTCAATTCCATGGGGTTGAATTAGCAGACAATTCTCATTCCCTTCCCCACCTACTTCTTTCAGGACTAAGCAACCATTAATCTACTTTCTGTCTTTATGGATTTGCCTATTCTGGACATTCATATAAATGGAATTTTCTATGTACTGTTTTGTGTCTGGTGGTTATTACTTAGTATTCTCTTTTCAAAGCTGATCCATGTTGTAGCATGGAGATAATTACTTTTGTGTATTTGGTTAGTAGGAATAGATGATCAAAATCACAATGGTATGGGCCTAGGAGTTTGGCCTAGTGGTAAAGTGCTTTCCTAGCCTGCATGAAGATCTGGGTTTGATTCCTCAGTACCACATACATAGAAAAACCTGGAAGTGGTGCTATGGCTCAAGTGGTAGAGCCTTGAGGAAAGCCCAAGAACAGTGTTCAGGCCCTGAGTTCAAGGCCCAAGACTTGGAAAAAAATCATAATGATGAGATGGGGTGCCAGCTCCTCTGTTGTGAAGACACAAATGAATGGGAAATAGGAGAAGAGAAAGAAATTGTGAATCTCTGTCATGACCATTCCTTCTGTCAGCCTTTTCTCCCATTGTCTCTTTACCTGAAAAGGTCTTCCCTTTTCCCCTGTATCTAAATCTTATGCAGTCTCAAATCCAATGAAAATGCCTTGTCTTGACTTGAGCACTCTGCTCCCTTGAAATCCTTCAGCACATCTGCTGTGTGCCACACAATTCCCACTAGATTAAGCATATTGTTTTGAAAGGTTCTTGTATGTGTGCATTATAAGATCTCTTGTAAACTCCTCAAGGACAAGGGCCATTTCTTCTGCTCTGTTATGTCATCCACAGTGCCAGTGGCCTAAGAGACCCTCTGTACCCTTTGCTGGCTCACTAACTGGAGAATTCAGTTCTACTTTCTAGTTCTTGCCAGTAATGCAAAGAGCACACAATAAAGTCCTTTCAGTATTAAATGACAAATTCAAAGATAGAGGGGCTGAGAAAGTACAAGCACAGAATTACTCATTGTCTCAAATGCCTCATGGGAGCCAGATCCCAGAATCCTCAGGTTAGATGTGGGAATAATTTTTGATATTCTGTATGCAATGGTGCTTCTCAGATCAGTATTTCACCTAGATTGAATGTGTATAGTAATAAAAGCATGGATTACATGAGTCAGGAAAAAGGAAGAATATCTGTTATACAATGAATATATATTCTCCCAGTCATGTTTTGTGGCTGCTAGTTCATGGGGGAAAGTAATAAATTTTACATTTTATTGAAAACAGAGCCACCAGAAAAGAAAATACATTTGAGAAAAGAGAGGGGAAACATATATTGATGAATGCTTTAATTATTCTTAGATGGTAAATATCAATGGGTATTTTAGGAAAGGAAGTTGTATTCACACTTCTTTGAATTCTGGGTCTCTCCTTTTCCTAGGCAATTTTGTTTTCTTTTCCATGGCTACTAAGTGCTCTTATAGAATCCTGTTTCATGATATACATAGTTTGAAGTTGTTTCACAATGTCCAGATCTTATGAGAAGTGGTAATCAAGGCTGGAAGCAGATAAGCCCTTTCCTCAGGATCTAAATATATAGGGTTTATTTTGTAATGGGGTGCTGTGACTTGTCTTTCACATAGCCTTATAGACTGAAGTTAAAGAACTTCCTCTTGAGTAAGACTAGACTGGTGTTTTTTGTTTTTTTTTTCCTAGACAAACAGGATTCTAATTTGGGTTCACAAGGAGAATCTGTACAGCTTGCAAATGATACTGAGTCTTGACATTTCTCCTGTACAACAATTTGTAGCTCTGGCCTAAGGCTCTGGCTGTATTTAGCATATGATCTTTGAAAAGTATGGGAAAATATACACGTAATGTGATGTCAGGCTTCTTTAAACCTCTATGTAAATGGCACACATTAAAAAATCAAGCAGACTGTTAAATAATTTTTCTTTATAAATATAGCAACAAGAAGATTGTAACAAACCAACCGAAGAGACTGAATGTGACCTGGTCCACCATTGCCTGCTTTTTTGGGGGCAAGAGAAGCATTCAGTCTATCAATGAGCATCTTTCCTTCCACAGGGAGAAGATTTGAGGCTGGAAAAACATCTTCAGAGTATTAACCCAGCTAGAACTTCTTCTCATCAGGAGCCCCAAAGGGTCCTATAGCAACCCTTTTTTCCCGGGTGGTTCGTAGATCTAATGATGATGGACTTCTTCGCATATTTAGGGCTATGACTGGACTTCGTAGCCAGGGATTTGGTGCTGGGGGCAAAACAGGCTGCAGAGAAATAGTAATATGTGAACAAGTTATGGCAAACATAGAGTTTCATGTGAGAAGGTAGACCCAGAGTGAAAATCTCTTGAGCCATGGTTTGTTAGAATAACTGTGAGTTACTTAAGTTAGTATGAATATAGAATGTATGAGTCCTATACCAACCCACCCTGACCCTAGATAGCATATATGTTTAAAGCCAGTCTAGAAAGAAAAGTCCTCTTATTTAAATATACATGTATAAAACAGTATATATTTTAGCCAGGCACTGGTGGCTCATGTCTATGGTCCTAGCTCCTTAGGAGGCTGAGATCTGAAGAAATCACTCAAAGCCAGCCCAGGGAGGAAAGGTTGTGAGACTGTTATCTCCAATTAACCATCAGAAAAACCAGAAGTGGTGCTGTGGCTTACTTGGTAGAGTGCTATCCTTGAGACAATGCCCAGGCCCAGAGTTCAAGTCCCATAACCAACAAAAAAATTTATATATACATATGTATCTCTATTTATAAATATATAGATTTCATAAATATGAGCTCACATATGATTTCATAAACACATGAGATAATATATAATCTCATATGTGTGATATATATGTGATATATATGAGTGTACATACATGTAATAATCATATACAAATTATAATTTTGTAGGGCTGGGAGTTTGGCCTAGTGATAAGAGTGCTTGCCTAACATGCATGAAGACCTGGGCTCGATTCCTTGGTACCATATACATAGGCAAAAGCTAGAAGTGGTGCTATGACTCAAATGGAGGAGCTATAACCTTGAGAAAGCCCAAGGACAGTACTCAGGCCCTGAGTTCAAGGTATAGGACTGGTAAAAAAAAAATACAATTTGTAATTATTTCAAAACTGGAACTTATATATGTAAGTAAGTAATTACTTTTTTTTCCAGTCCTGGGCTTGGGCTCAGGGCCTGAGCACTGTCCCTAGATTTTCTCAGGCTAGGGCTCTACCACTTGAGCCACAGCACCACTTCTGGCTTTTTTCTATGTATGTGGTCCGAGGAATCGAACCCAGGTCTTCAAGCATGCTAGGCAAGCACTCTACCACTAGGCCAAACTCCCGGCCCAACAATTACTTTTAAAAGATGCCAAAGGGGGGCGTGGGGGGGGAGGGAAATGGGTACCAAGACATGTGAAAGGGTATCAATGTACGTGAATTAATGCACCTTCTATCTGGCAAATATCATGTAACCCTTTTACTAATTACAATAAAAAATGCAAAAAAAAAAAAAAAGATGCCAAGGGCCAGGAGTTTGGCATAGTGGTAGAGTGCTTGCCTAGCATGCACAAAGGCCCGGGTTCGATTCCTTGATACCACATACATAGAAAAAAGCCAGAAGTGGTGCTGAGGCTCAAATGGTAGAGCTCTAGCCATGAGAAAGTCCAAGGGCCCTGAGCTCAAGCCCAGAACTAGCAAAAAAAAAAAGGTTCCAAGAAAAGATATGCTAAATATATTATAAATTAAAAATTCAATTTACAGAATAACACGTTGTTCATTTCTTTTTGTTTTAATAAAAGCTCTTCAGCTCAAGGCTATCTCCCTACCCTTGAGCCAAGACCCACTTCCCATTTACTAGAGATTAATTGGAGATAAGAATCTCAGGTCCGGGCTGGGAGTTTGGCCTAGTGGTTAAAGTGCTTGCCTAGTGTGCACGAAGACCCGGGTTCGATTCCTTGGTACCACATACATACAAAAAAGCCGGAAGTGGTGCTGAGGCTCAAGTGGTAGAGCTCTAGACTTGAGAAAGTCCAAGAACAGTGCTCAGGTCCTGAGCTCAAGCCCAGGACTGGCCAAAAAATAAAAAAGAATCTCAGGTCCTTTTGTGCTGGGCTGGTTTTAAACCTTGATCCTCAGAGCTCAGCTCCTGAGTAGCTAGGATTACAGGCATGAGCCAGAGTTTTACTTCATTGCCCAGGCTGGTGCACACTTTGTGAGCTTAGGGAATCTTCCTGTGTCAGTCTCCAGTAAGTGGGACTGCAAATATATACCATTTATTCAATATTTTCCTAGGAGAAGAATTAATGTGCAAAAGATATTAAAAGTTTAATGGTTTGAGTGATTTATTCACTGTAACATATTATAATATAAAGTTTCCTGAGGGTTGAAAATGTGTCTTAATGGTAGAGTGCTTGCCTAGCATGCATGAAGCTCTGGGTTCCATTCCTCAGTACCACATACATAGAAAAGTTCAAAGTGGCACTGTGGCTCAAGTGGTAGAGTGCTATCCTTGAGCAAAAGAAGCTCAGGGACAATGTGCATGCTCTGAGTTCAAGCCCCAAGACTGGCAAGAAAAGAGACTCCTTAGTATATGTGGATGTACAAATAATCATATATATACACACTAAAACACATATGTGAACAATAAATAGGATTCAAATGTAATTTTTATTTTATCTTCATTTTCCTCATCCAACAACATTTTAAGGACATTATTCCAAACCATTAAATTATATCTATATGAAAATGGTTATTTTTTTTTAAGCTGGAAGTGGAGCTGAGGCTCAAGTGGAAGAATGCTAGTTGAGCAAAAATAGCTCGGGAAAATGCCAAGGCCCTGAGTTCAAGCCCCAGGACTAGCACACACACACATGCACACACACACACACACACACACACACACAGTTATTAATAGCTCCTTTTGTGTAAGAACTTAGTAATGTTTCAGGAAAAATGATGAAATTAAAGATAGTCAGATTCCAAAAGGCAACTCCTACTTTCAGGGGAAACCAGAAGACGGAACTATCAACAAGATTCTGTAACTGAGGAAATCCTAAGATGCTGAAAAAAGAAGAGGATGAGGTCACAGGAAAGACTGGGAGAAGGAGATATAGCACATGGAAATGACAAATAGCTCTCTTAGTAGCTGAGCACAGCCAGTTTTGCAGACAGAGAAGCCTAGTGCATTCCTCTTTTTAGGATGTGTCCTTTGTCAACTAAAAACCATTCTTTTTGAAAGGCAATTCTATCCCCAGTAACAAATACGATATATTCTCGATATCAGTATGCCTGTATCCTAGCAGTAGGGAGTCTGAGACAGGAAAATCATCAGTTTGAGGACAGCCTGGATTACACAGCTAGATTCTGTCTCAAAAACAACAAAAGCAACAACAGAAAACAATGCAACAATAGGTCACAAAGAAAGTAGCTATGTTCTCCGGGCCAGGAGTGTGGCCTTGTGGTAGAATGCTTGCCTAGCATGCATGACATCCCTGGTTTGATTCCTTGGCATCACACACACAGAGAAAAGCCAGAAGTGGTGCTGTGGTAGAGCGCTAGCCTTGAGAAAAGTCCAAGGACAGTGCCCAGGCCCTGAGTTCAAGCCCCAGGACTGGCAAAGAGAAAAAAAAAAAAGATAGTAACCATGTTCTCAAAAGCTTAGGCAGACCACATTGTCTGTTAAATGAGAGGCTAAATTTTAAGTAGCTTATTTAATAATCAGGAAAGTAAAGACTGAAGATTCTCTAGAGAAGCTGTAGCTGATGAAATAAAACCTCAGATGGTGGGAAAGAAAGACACCAAAAAATGCATGTGCAGAAGTTTCTAAGCTTTTATGAGAGAGAAGGTAATGACTGCAGATGTCTAATGAAGAAAGGAAGTTAGGGGCAAGAACTCTTAAGAGTTTCAATCACAGAAGTTTTCTGCAGAGTAACTGGAATTTGTGTAGAATCTCGAACTTTCCCTGGTGACATTCTATGAAAAGGTCATATGGCACTTTATAGTGAAGGCTGCTGGGGCATAATTCCGTTCACATAAACGAAGACTGAAGGAAGAACATGGCAATATGTAGACTAGAAATGGCCAGTTGTTTCTCTCCTAGAAGTGACTAGAAACTTAACTTTTAAGTTGCTTCCTGAATATGAAGTCTTCATAATCTGTCAGGGATTCTGCCTCTGAGTGTGACCCATGTATGAAATTCAACGTTTACTAACAGAGGGGAGGGGCCTGGTAGACGGATGTGGGTGTGGCCAACCCGGTGCCGGTTGGAGGCCACGCCCCCTTCCCAGAAGGCACCGCAGCGGGAACTCCGCTGAGGTCCTTTCCGGTCAGTTTCCCGCGGGGCTCGTACTTCGGTACCAGCATGGATGGGCTCCAGCCTAGTGTGGCTCAGTTGAGACGCGGGCGGGTCAAGCGCCGTCGCCAGCCGCAGCCACACAGCGGGTCGGTCTTGGCCTTGCCCTTGAGGCCAAGGAAGGTCCGAAGGCAGCTGAGGAGAAATGGCGCGTCCCGCGTGGCTGCATTGAGGGCTCCGGCGCCGCCGAGCGAGGATTCTGAAGACACTAGAGTGGAGTCGACGGCCGACGGGGAGGGAGCCGCGCTCCACGGCGGGCCGGCCGCTGCAGCCGTGTGGAACGCGGGCCGGCGGGAGCCGCGTGGCCCCCGGGGGTCGGCGGAGCTGCCGGAGTCCTCGGCCGCCGCGCGCCCGGGGCTGACTTTGACCGACCCCACCGCCCTCCGAGGCGCTGCTCAGCCCTTGGCGGTCAGTGTTCCGCCCGCGACGCTGGCGGGACCGCAGGCGGCGGAGGCCGCTGGGGAGCTTCCCCGGGACTCCCCGCTGCAGCGCATCTTGGCGGAGCTGAACCGCATCCCCAGCAGCCGGCGGCGGGCGGCGCGCCTCTTTGAGTGGCTCATCGCGCCGGTGCCTCCCGACCATTTCTACCGGCGCCTTTGGGAGCGGGAGGCAGTGCTAGTGCGGCGGCAGGATCACGCCTACTACCAGGGCCTCTTTTCTACCGCGGACCTAGACTCCATACTGCGCCAGGAGGAGGTGCAGTTCGGCCAGCACCTGGACGCCGCGCGTTACGTCCGTGGCCGACGCGAGACCCTAAACCCACCGGGCCGCGCGCTGCCCGCCGCCGCGTGGTCCCTGTACCAGGCCGGCTGCTCTTTGCGCCTTCTCTGTCCGCAGGCTTTCTCTACCACCGTGTGGCAGTTTTTGGCGGTACTCCAGGAACAGTTTGGAAGCATGGCAGGCTCCAATGTTTACCTCACGCCCCCCAACTCACAGGGCTTTGCCCCTCACTACGATGACATCGAGGCTTTTGTACTGCAGTTGGAAGGTAGGAAACTCTGGCGTGTCTACCGACCTCGTGTTCCAACTGAGGAACTGGCCTTGACATCAAGCCCCAACTTCAGCCAGGAAGACCTTGGCGAGCCGGTACTTCAGACTGTGCTGGAACCTGGAGATTTGCTCTATTTTCCTCGCGGCTTCATTCATCAAGCAGAATGCCAGGATGGAGTTCACTCCCTGCACCTCACCTTGTCCACATACCAGCGCAATACCTGGGGTGACTTCCTGGAAGCAGTGCTGCCTCTGGCAATTCAGGCTGCAATGGAAGAAAACTTGGAATTTCGGAGGGGTCTACCTCGAGACTTCATGGATTACATGGGGGCCCAGCATTCTGATTCCAAAGATCCTCGAAGAACTGCTTTCATGGAAAAGGTACGGGTCTTGGTTGCCCGCCTGGGACATTTCGCTCCCGTCGACGCTGTAGCCGACCAGCGAGCCAAAGACTTCATCCACGATTCTCTGCCACCGGTGTTGACTGATAGGGAGAGGGCACTTAGTGTTTATGGGCTCCCAATTCGCTGGGAGGCTGGAGAACCTGTAAATGTGGGGGCCCAGTTGACAACAGAAACAGAAGTCCATATGCTGCAGGATGGCATAGCTCGGATGGTGGGCGAGGGAGGTCATTTGTTCCTCTACTACACAGTGGAAAACTCCCGTGTTTATCATCTAGAGGAACCTAAGTGCTTGGAAATATACCCCCAACAAGCTGATGCCATGGAACTGTTGCTTCGCTCCTACCCAGAATTTGTAAGAGTAGGAGATCTGCCCTGTGACAGTGTAGAAGACCAACTTTCCTTAGCAACCATATTGTATGATAAAGGATTACTGATCACCAAGATGCCTCTAACTCTAAACTGATTTCCTGTTGATGACTTAAAGATTGCAGAACTGATTCCCTAGAGCCACTGTCACTTTTTAAACTCCTTACCTTGATAATTACCAGTACAGTCATACTTACCTTAATGACTGCTTCAGTGTCACACATCTCAGATGGTCTTCTAGAAAGAACCATTTCATCTAGGTTTAAAAAAAAAAAGAAAGCAGAAATTGGAGGAGGAAAAAAAACTTTTTTTTTTTTTTTTTTGGACAAGTAACCTTGATCCCTGATCATTTCAAAACACCAGCTTCTTTCCCCCTCAAGCTTCAGGGTAATTTCAGGGTACTGTGTAACACTGACTGGGTCTTAGTGCTTGACACATTACAAGTTTTTTGCAAGTTGCATTTTTTGTTTCAGTTTTTTCAGCAGTTTTTTTTTTTTTTTTGTGGGAGGGTGGGGTTGGGATAAATATGCTGTTTGTTATTATGTATGAATTTTAGAAGTTATTAAAGTGAAAAAATCTTTCCTTTTCTAAACCTAGGTTGTTATGTTGGTTGGTTTGAAAAAATACAGGAGAAGGAGGGACATAAGAAAAATCCATAAGGAATTGAGATGAAAGGCAATTTGGAAGGGTTCCAACATATAAATGAAGCATGTTAAGCCAGGAGCTGGTAGCTCACGCCTGTCATCCTCGCTACTTGGGAGGCTGAGATCTAAGAATTGCAGTTCAAAACCAGGCCAGGCAGGTTTATCTCCAGTTAGCTACCAAAAAAAACAACTGGAAATGTAACTATGGGCTCAAGTGATAGAGTGCTAACCTTCAGCAAAGAGTCAGGAGAAGTGCCCAGTCCCCGAGTTCAAGCCCCAGGACTGGCACCAAAACAACACAGAAGTATGTTCACTTACTAAAGAATAAGGCCTGGGACACAGTGGTAAATAATTTCTTAGCATGCTTTAGGCCTTACCGTTCCTTGGTACCCTTTCCCCTCCCCCACAACATTAAAGAGGAGTAACTCATTGGTGCCATTTATTTAGCTTTGGGGATAATTTACTCACTTCAGTTCTGCCATTTGAATCCCAAACAGGACAGTACTTGCAGAAAAGTTATTTCCCACTAGCAGGATCCATTTTAATAAGTTCTATTGTTTCTGCTCAATTCTTTTTTTTTTTTTTTTGCCAGTCCTGGGCCTTGAACTCGGCCCCTGAGCACTGTCCTTGGGCTTTCTCAAGGCTAGAGCTCTACCACAGCATTATTTCTGGCTTTTTCTGTGTATGTGGTAATGAGGAATCAAACCTGGACCTTTGTGCATGCTAGGCAAGCACTCTACCACTAGCTCAAACTCCCAGCCCTCTTTCTGCTCAATTCTTAATCAAATCAGTAGCTGATGCTGCTTGGATAAGTGCAGCATATCACCCAGTTATGCTGTCATTAGCCTTAATAACCAAACTGTAGCAAGCTGGCCATGAGGAAAGGCTGGTGTTCAGGTTACTTTCCACATTTTTGTTTTTTTTTCCTGGCAGTTGGAAGAAACTCCCCCAGTTCTGACAAATGAATATTATCAGAGGTTGATGGAAAAGAGCTGGTGTACTAGCAAGAACACTGAACTTGGAACCTGAAGACTTGGGTTTGGGGTGGTGGTTGGTAGGCAACTGGCTGAGTGACCTGAGGCTGCTGCTATGCTTGGGCACACAGAGTTTGTAAGTATATTTTGGTATATTTGGCTTGATTTCTGCACCCTCAGGTGCAGAAATTCAGGTCATGTTCTGAGATGTTAGATGTTTTTATAACATGAAGCATAGATGTACTTAAAGATGGTACATTTTCCTCCAATCCCACTTTCCAGAGATAATCACTCTAAAAAACTAATTGTAAAAGATACCTTTGGGAGTTGCTTAAAGATACACAGTAATTCTTTCTGTTTTGTTTTTACAAAAACATAGGTCCTTTTTTAACCTAAGGTTTTGGGTTTTGTTTTTTTTCAGTACTAAGGCTTGAAGTCAGTTTTATACTCAGTAAGGCAGCTTTTCTACCACTTGAGCTACACTTCCAGCCTTGGAGCTAACTTTTAAATCTTACCAAATGGAGATACCTTAGACAAAATCACAAATGAATTTAAAAACATGGTGTGTGGAGGGGGAACAAAGTCTGAGGAGGAAAAAAATGGTGATCAAGAAAAAGAAGTAGTTGTTCCTGACTTATCCTTCAAGGCTCCCCACTTAGTCCCAAAACACCTAGAACTCTGAAAAAGTGCCTTATTAAAGGAGTCAACAACCTGGGCAGCCTACCCTGAAAAGTATCTTGGAGAAAAGTAGGAAAGTCAAGTGCTTTTTGTCCCTCTTTGGGCTGTGAGTAAATACGTTTTGCTTCTTCCTTCACTCTTTGTACAACCATTTCCATTTTGAATATTTTCTGGCTCAACAAGTCCTTCTGGTTTAGCGTTTGAATCTAGATTAGACAAGAATGAGTTAAAACGACTGTAGTAGGCAATAAAATAGTAATAAACTACTTACATAATGCTTAATAAAAATTATGCCTTAGGCAAATAGGGCTCAGATTAAGAAGGAGAAGGAAAATTTAGAACATTTTTGTATGTAATGCAAAAGAGAAAAACCAAGTTAGATCTCAGGCAGAGATAAACATTTCTTTTGGATATTCCTTGCTTGTCCCTCAATAATCTGTTACTATGACTCACTTTATATTGCTGTGAAAAAGCTTGTATATTTATTAAGTTTTGAATTCTACCCACAAGTCTGGCCTTGGCTGGATAGTCC
Source organism: Megascapheus bottae (assembly GCF_031878675.1). Lineage (NCBI taxonomy): Eukaryota > Metazoa > Chordata > Mammalia > Rodentia > Geomyidae > Megascapheus > Megascapheus bottae. The sequence goes on from NC_143522.1 coordinate 11,303,706, forward strand.
CCTTCCCCTTGTAAGGCATGGTGAAGAAAAAAATGAGATGGAAAGGAAACTTTAAAAACAATAACCGTGGCACGCCACCAGTCATCACACATGTAATCTTAGCTACTCAGGAGATTGAGATCTAAGGATCACAGTTCAAAGCCAGCCCAGGCACGAAAGTCCTGAGACTCTTACATCCAAATAACCACCAGAAGTGACACTCTGGCTCAATTGGTAGAGTAGTAGCCTTGATCTGAAGAGCTCAAGGACAACAGCCAGGCCCAGAGTTCATGACAAAAAACAACAACAAAAGAAAACTCCAGTAACCGCTGATTTTGAGGGCTCCCTCTTTATGGGATTATTAGAATTTTACCTTTTCATTAGATTTTCTAACTCAATTTTGCACAAGTGTTTTGCATCTTCATATGAAATAATACATGTTTAAAGTTGTGGAATATTTCTGTGATGAGGAAGAGTATATGTATATGCTTAGAGGAAAAAGGGTCTTTAATGCTCCTGAATATTCTCTAGAGAAATATAGTTTATACTTACCCTCTTCCTGATTTCTGTAATCAATTCTTGGTGACCTTCTTTATCTATGTTGAGTGTTTTCATTGCCTGATAAACTTCCCTGAAAGATAAGAAGGGGGTCTTAGGTTGTTCTATCCTGTCCTGAGGAGGGCCCAGAGTATGGCCTAGTGGTAGAGTGCTTGCCTAGCACACATGAAGTCCTGGGTTTGATTCCTCAGGGCCACATAGACAGAAAAAGCCAGAAGTGGTGTTGTGGCTCAAGTGGTAGAATGCTAGCCTTGAGAAAGCATAAGGACAGTGTCCTGGTCCTGAGCTTAAGCACCAGGGTTGACATAAAACAAAGCAAAACATGGGGGGAATAAAGGTAGATAGGAGATGGGGGTGGGGCAGGGAATATAGGACTTAGAATTTGGCAAGAGTCCAAAATTCCAATCCTAACTTCAGTTTTGCTGAGCCCTCAAGGTATAGTTATTTCACAGTTCGCAGAAATACCACACAGTTTTAGAAATAACTTATTTGAAGCTATCAAATACTTTTTATAATGGATAATAAATGTCTTCTCATTTTACTGTCACCACAGCACTGTAATTATAAACTGTAATATAACAGATTGTGAATGGCTGGTCTCTTGGCTGAAATCATTTGGTCTAACTCTGCCAAGGCAACTACAGGCAGGACTCACAATTCAGTAAATTGAGGAGCCTTTAACAGCATACATTTATATGAAGCAAATCATAAAAATAACTTTTCAGGACTGGGAATGTGGCTTAGTGGTACAGTGCTTGCCTAGCATGCGTGAAGCCTTGGGTTTGATTCCTCAATACTACATAAACAGAAAAAGCTGGAAGTTGGAAGTGGCACGGTGGCTCACATGGTAAAGTGCTAGCTCTGAGCAAAGGAAGCTCAGGGACAGTATTCAGCCCTGAGTTCAAGCCTGAGGTTGGGGCAAAGAAAGAAAACAAAACAAAGCTTTTCTTTTTTTGGTGCCAATATTGGGGTTTATCAGGATCTGGTGTTGTCCCTTAGCCTTTTCTGCTCAAAGCTGGTGTTCTACCACTTGAATCACATTTCTACTGACTGTTTTTGCTGGTTAATTGGAAGTAAGAGTATCTCCAATTAGTCTGCTTGGGCTGGCTTCAAACTGAGATACTCAGCTCTCAGCCTTCTAAATAGCTAGTACTACAGGTATGAGCCCATCAATAACATTGTTTGTGTTGTTGTTGTTGGTTGTGGGGCTTGAACTCAGGGCCTGGGTACTGTTTGTGAGCACTGTTCGTGCTCAAGGCTAGTATTTTCCTGTCCAGGCTGGCTTTAAACCACAATCCTCAGATCTCAGCCTCCTGAGTAGCTAAGATTATAGGCGTGAGCCACTGGGTGCCTGGCTATTAGGGTATTTTTTTGGGGGGGTGGGGGAGGTCAGTCTTGGGGCTTGAACTCTGGACTTGGGTGCTGTCCCTAAGCACTTCAGTTCAAGGCTACCTACCACTCTACCCCTTGAGCCACAGCACCACTTCTTGTTTTTTGGTGGTTAATTGGAAATTCACTGACTTTTGTGTCCAGGCTGCCTTTGAATCATGATCCTCAGATCTCAGCCTCCTGAGTAGCTAGGATTCCAGGTGTAAGCCACCAGCGCCCAGCAATAATAAAGATTTTGAGGGACAAGCATCTCCAGAAAAAGGATTCCCTGCCCCTTAGACTATAACTTGCATCTGACACTTAACTAAAATGGGCTTAGAGTTTTAACTGCTGCTCCAGGCTCACTATTGCATGACAGAAGTGGAATTCAAACCCCAGTACTTCTTTTGGGGGGCGGGGAGGGAGTTACTAGTCCTGGAGATTGAACTCAGGACCTGAGCATTATCTCTGATTTTTGTGCGTGTGTGTGGACCATGGGGCTTGAACTCGGGGACTGGGTACTGTCCCTGGACTCTTTAGCTCAAGTCTACACCTTGATCCACAGCCCCACTTCCCCTTTTCTAGTGATTAATTGGAGATAAGAGTCTCCTTGTCTGTAGCGCCTAGGCTGGCTTTGCACTATGATCCTTAGATCTCAGCCTCTTGAGTAGCTAGGATTACAGGTGTGAGCCCAGCTTTCCCTGTCCTTTTGCTCAAAGGTAGCACTCTACCATTGGAGGCACAGTTCCACTTCTGACTTTTTGGTAGTTTACTGGAGATAAGAGTCTCATGAACTTTACTGCCCAGGTCGGCTTTAAACCATGATCCTCATATCTCAGCCTCCTGAATAGCTAGGATTATAGTCATGAGCCACTGGCACCTGGTCCAAATCGCTGTACATTTTTAGACCGAAAACCTGTGTTGCTAGGCACAAGTGGTTTACATCTGTAACCTTAGCTACTTAAGAGACTGAGATTATGGTTTCAGGCCAGCCAAGGCAGAAAAGCCTGAGAGACTCTTATCTCGAGATTAGCCAGCAAATTTAACTACTAGAGGCATGGTTCAAGTGGTAGAGTGCCAGCTGTCAACTTGAGAAGAAGAATGAGAAGCTCTGAGTTAAAGATACGGTACCAGTATAAAATTACTAAAACCAATGATCACAGTAGTCACTTAGTAAATGTTAGTCAAACAAGCCAGTGTGATGGTGTGCATCTGTAACCTTGGATAGGATATAAGTAGTAGGGTGTTGGTCCAACGGTGGCCTGGGCAAAAAGCATAAGACCCTAATTTAAAAGAACTAAAGCAAGAAAGAGTGAGCTGGGGGCATTGCTCAAGTAGTAGAGCACATGCCTAGTAAATACAAGAAAACTACCTGTAAGGAAGACAACACATGAACCACAGTAGAATTGTAGCACTTACTTGAGAACAGCCTCATGGTTCTCCAGGAGCAAAACGTGTAGGAAGGTGTCCCTTACTTGGTCTCCCTGAAGTTTTAGGGCTTGGATGCTACGACACGCTTCCAGTCGTACACCTGGTGCATCTTCATAGTGGATAGCCCAGAGCAGGAGATCTGTCAGCTCGGGACTCACTTGTCCAATCTGTCCCAAAGCTGCACAGAGGAGAGGGCAACCTGGTCACTGAAACATGACTTGGTTATATCCTAGCATCCAGAAAGAAGAGTGTTATGAACAGTATCTTCCCTTTTGAATGACAATAGCTTCCCATTTTAGGGTTTATTTTTTAGAATTATAAATATAAATTTGATCCCCAACACCATCATCAAAATAAAAAAGCTTGTGCGGATGGCCTACTTCTGTATTAAGTTACTCTGGAGACTTAGATCCAAAGGATCATGGTTTGAGGCCAGCCTGAAGAGAAAAGTCTAACAGACCCTAGCTTTAAAATAACCAGCAAAAGGTGGGACTGGAATCATGGCTTGAATGAGCAAGCCAGCCAGGAAGTATGAAGTCCTGAGTTCAAGCCCTAGTGCCAGCAAAAACACAAGAGAAAAAAAGGTTTAAGGGTGGGTTGAATGGGATACTCTCTCCAAAAGAGTCTTAAAAGAGAGATGGTTCCTACCATCTCCTACCCAGAATGTGAATAAGAACTAATTTGCCTATTTCGGGATGAGATATGGGACTGATAACTTGAAAGACTACCGCAGTCAAGTCAGGGTGATGGGGCGAGGAGGCAGGGTATTTCACAGGATTGCATAGGTGCAATCCTGCTAGGAATCTGTCAACGATCATGTCAGAAAGTAAATCAATGCCAAAGGTCCTAGAAAGAAACTAGGAAAATCTAAGAGTAGGGTTTTAGTGGTGTTGAATCTAGGCTGACTTTTGCTTTAGTTGAAACCTCTAGAGAAAGCAAGATGAGTTACTACTAAGGCAGGGACCGCCTTACTCAGTAGAGTAACATGATCCTCAACTAAAAATTAAAAAGAAGAAAACCTTTCCTATCTCAAGGAAAATCTTTCTTATCCCCTAGAGATTTTCCTCACTAGAAAATTTCTGGGAATCATTTCTACTAGCATAAGATATATATATATATATTAAAGTTGGGCCATAACTTCTGAAATACCTCGAATGGCAAAAGCTTTGATTTTCCAGTATGGATCTTTATGCATCAGTTTCAGGAGGCATTCCAACACCTAAGATGGACAAAAGGCAATATTAAGTGGAAGGAAAGAGAACAAGAATGGACCAGAAACAGGGACCTCCCACTTGTTAGATAACGTAACAAAAATAAAATGTTTGTCAATTCTAGTGATAAATAGACTGGAGGCAGTACATGTTATTAGCTGCATTTTCTGCTCTCCATACATTTTCCTCAGGTTATAGATCTATGGATATACATATGACTTTTTTTGGGGGGGTAGGGAGGTAGGGAGGTACAGGGGATTGAACTCAGGACCTCTTGTTTGCTAGATAATCGTTCTACTACAGATCCATGCCTCCAGCCCAGTACAGAGTATGTGTGTGCGTGTAGGAGGGTTTGTGCTGAGATCATGTCCAGTCTTGCTCATGCTAAGCATGCTGAGTCTATACTGTCTCCTGAACCTACTACTGCTGAGCTACACGTTAAGTCTCAAACTTCTTTTGAATACTTAATCAGGCTTTCCCCTATTAACTAGGGAATTATAACTCCACTCTCCAAAGTTGATTCTAAAACTTCTCAGCTCCTGATCGGTAATGAGAAGGTAGTTAACTGATATGAAAACAGTATTTAGAGGTAGTCTCTAGCTTAAGGTTTAGAATAGCTGGGAGTGAAATGGTCTTTACTGATTGATACGTTCTAGATCACCTGCGGGCTCTGATCTCCCACTCTGTATCCCCAAAGAATAATGAATGCACTGTGCACAGAAAGGAAAGGCAGTGCCCTCTTCAGGTCAGTCAGGGAACATGTCTTCTTCACTTACCAATTTGTTCTGGATCTTCAGGGCACCTGCTGCCAAACAGGCTGCCTGCCGAACTGCTATGAAGTCATCAGAGAAACAATGTAGAAAGCCTGGGAGAAGTTTAGCAGTCATAAGCTTGAGTCCGCCTATCAGGGAAAGCGCCTCTACACGCTCCTGGGAATTTCCTTGACCAAGCTTAACCCTGTAAGGTACAAATGGCTTTTAATTTTCCTTTTCAGACTTCCTGTGGCTAACACATTCTCTTTCCCCCAGGATACAACTTACAGTGTTATAAGTTCTCTGTTATTTAGCTCTCCCCTTTCTTCAGCCTAAATTTCACTGAGTAAAGATCTCAGCTATCTATTTAAGTATCTACTACCTAGCTTATGCTAAGTAGTCATCTTTGTTAAGTGACTGAATAAAGGAAAAGGATCAACTTTTATTCCTTGTGAGTGACATCTCCTCTCCAAAGCTCTTGTGTGAATTTTTTTTTTTTTGGTCAGGGGTTGTGGGACTTGAACTCTTGGCCGAGGCTTCAGCTCAAGGCTACCACCCTACCCCTTGAGCCACAGCACCACTTCCTGTTTTCTGGTGGTTAATTGGCTATAAGAGTCTCACAGACTTTTGTGCCCAGGCTGGCTTTGAACCACCATCCTCAGATCTCAGCCTCTGGAGTAGCTAGGATTATAAACGTGAGCCTCGGGTGCCTGGCTACTTGTATGGTTCTTTTTGTGGATTGAACTCAGGTCCTGAGTGCTGCCCCTGAATTCTTTTGCTCAAGGCTAGCATTCTACCACTGGAGCCACAGGTCCACTTCTTAATTGGAGATAATTGTCTCATGAGCTTTCCTGCCTAGGCTGGCTTCAAACTACAATCCTTAGTTCTCAGCCTCCCGAGTAGCTGAAGTTTACAGGCATGAGCCACTGCACCTGGCAAGAGTTTTTTAAACTTTTTTTTTTCGGTACTGGGGATCAAATCCAGGACATTGCACACTTGTTATGTAATCACTTTGACACTGAGCTCTATCCCAGCCCTTGGTTTTGAGTTTTTTCAGGGGGTGCAGTTAGTACTGGCATTTGAATTTTAGGTTTCACCTTGGTTCAGCTACTAGGTCCATTCCTTCATTCTGGCCTTTTGCTGGGTATATTTTTTGGAGATGGAGTCTTGTAGACTTTCGTGCTCCAGTTGGCTTCAAACCTTGATCCTTTAAGATCTGAGCCCCCTTCATAGCTAAGAGTATAGGTGTGAGCCACCAATGCCCAGCTGATTTGACTGGGCATTTGTGCATCTTACCTGTGTTCATTAGACATGAGTCCTTTTCTTTTTCTTTTTTTTGCTAGTCCTGGGGCTTGAACTCAGAGCCTGGGCACTGTGCCTAAGATTTTTTTTTTTTTTGCTTAAGGGTAGAACTCTACCACTCGAGCCCCAGCACCAGCTTTCTGGCAGTTTAGTACAGATGAGAGTCTCACATACTTCAAACCATGATCCTTAGCTCTCAGCCTCATGAGCACTTAGAATTAATTACGGTATGAGCCTTCAAAGTCCCCACTAACATTTTTCCCCCCACTAAATGTTTCTTAGAAGAGTTTCTCCTGGCCATACCTGATTGTGTCATGCACCTCTTTCCCAAGGCTCATTTGTCCTAGTGCTTGAGCAGCTGCTTGTCTCACTTCCTTACTCCAGTCGTTCCACATCAGCTGGATCAACTTATGTTTCATATCCTATAAACAGGTATAATAATTAGTTACTATTCGTCAAATGTTAATTTTATAATTGCCTTTAACTCCTCCCATCCCCCCCAAACCATCCAATAGAGCAAATGTTATTAATGTTTTGCCCAAGGTTAACCTGGTGAGATCTGGAACCAGGACTCGAGTCCTGGCTCTTTTTCCCAATCTCATCATTTAAATTGCTGTATGGTATCAGAACCAACATAATTTATGGGAGAAAGAAAATTTGAAAGTGATATTTAATGGGGTTGGGACCAGTTTGATTTTCCTGACTAGTTTCATATCCTAGACAAACCAGGACAATTGATTATCATCTCAGTGTGCTTATATATGAAAAGTTTACTAAGCTTACAGTTGATTAATGTATAGATGTGTATAAGCTATTCTCTGCCTGAAACATCTCCCTTCTGGTATCAGATGTTTACTCTTTAAGAATTATCTATAATGCATCTCCTTAGTGAAGTCTTTTTTGCTTCCAATAAGTATAGAAAACCATAATACCTTAGAGCTGCTTCTGTTATACCTATTGTTTTAACATTTACCAAGGTAATATTAATTATCTTTCCACAACCAGTGCCAGCATAATGCTTAGTAATGTAGGTTGTGATCTGTTTTTCTTTTTTTTTTAATTAAAAAAATTTGGTGCTGGGAGTGGGGCTTGAACTTAGGGAATGGGTTCTGTCCCTTAGCTGTTTCTGCTAAAGGCTCGTAGAGAGAGGAGTTTCATGTACTTTCCCGTCTGGGCTGGCTTTGAACTGTGATCCTCAGATATCAGCCTCTTGAGTTGCTAGAATTACAGGTGTGAAACTGGCTCCAGAAACCGTTTATTGAATGAGTGAAATAATTCAAGACATATTGTCTAGATATGTCTTTCATGAAGTCCTCATGATCTTTGCCTCATTCATGGCTAGTTCTTCATGTCAATTTACTTTGAACTGATAAATCCTGAATGATTAGGTGCCAAAGAGGTGAATATGTCAGTGGTCAGATGTTAAAATGATATTGTTAAAATGCAGATCCTGATTAGATTGGCCTAAAGTGACACTCTGCAAGTCTAAAAAGTTCCCAGGTAATGTTTGTGTTGCTGGTCCAAGATTTTAGGTACAGGATATTATATAGTATTTAAAATAAAATTAACTCACTCTCTTCTCCATGGGGTATTGAATGACCAGATTATGTATTTTCCTATATGAAAATATGAGGGTTAAAGAGGCTAAGGTGCTGTACTTCTAGCACCAATGATGGTGTTACGGCCATTCCAGATACAACCAGAGTGTCTGTTTAAGGGGAAAAAAATACAGTAGCACAAAGAAAGAAAGGAAAGATTCCATTTGGACTTGAAAGTAATAGCAGAAAGGAGATTAGAGTTTTCCTTGCCTGGAATTCCTTCTTCAACTGTAGCTAGCCACCCTCCACAGAATTTTAATTGATAAGTTTAGTTCACACTCATCTCTCTCTCTCTGAAGAGTTTCAAGAGAATACCTTCATTTAATGCTTGCTCTTTTCACCATTTGTGTTTGTGAGTATTGTTGCAGTATCAGCTGTTTGAAAGCAGGAACTATATTTTACACATATTTATTGAACATCCAGAGAGCCATTTTGTTGGGTTGTTGATTCTTTTATGTAAGTGCTTCTCAAACTGATGATGGACTGACTAATTTTAGGGCTGAAATAGGGTAGGAATATATCACTGACTGAAGCTTTATAAAGTAATTGCTATTGAAGCACTGCCAAATAGCTTCAAAAAATGATTAATCTTGCTTTTAGTTTTTATTATGGTTCCCTTACGGATTATCACCACACTGAAATGGCAGTGGCTTAAATCCCAGAACATGTGACATCTAAAGGTAATTCTTTTCTCTCTCTCTCTCTCTCTTTTTTTTTTGCCATCCCTGGGGCTTGAACCCAGGTCCTGGGCACTGTCCTTGAGCTTTCTCAGGGCTAGTGCTTTACCACTTGAGCCATACCACAACTCCAGGGTTTTTCTGTGTATGTACTACAAAGGACTTGAACCCAGGGTTTCATTCATGCTATACAAGCACCCTGCCACTAGGCCACACTCCTGGCCCCTTGAAGATAATTCTGGATTATGAGTAAGAGGTAACATAGTGAGATAGCAATCTGTCTGTTGAGAATGAGATATTAAATAGCAGCACAAAGCACAAGCTAGCCCAGTTCTGCTTAGCAAAGAAAGAAACTTACTAAGCAAATATTGCCACTGATGCGGGCAAAAGCTCTGCAGGCAAGGATTCGGTCCTTCCATTGACTGCTATTCAGCTCCACCGCAAGCATAGTATGTATCAGGGTCTGAGGAAACAGATTTATATGGATAGTCACTCACTTTTAGAGATACTACTATATTAAAGAAGTTCTACCCTAACAGTTTATCTAACAGACTGTCCCAAGGTAATAAGGTAACTATCCCTATTGAAGGTCTGGGTTTCTAAGAGTTGAGGCATACATTCAGCTAACCTGACTGACTCTAGAAACAACAGATTTAATAATCTGAACAAGAAATGAGGGCTTCCTTTCTCTTACTGATTGTAACTTTTTTTTTTGGGTCAATCATGGCACTTGAACTCTGAGCTTGGGCGTTGTCCCTGAGTTCTTTAGCTCAAGACTACCGCCCTACCCATTAAACCACATTGCCACTTTCAGTTTTCTGGTGATTAATTGGAGAAAGAGTCTCACAGACTTTTCAGTGTCCGGGCTGGGCACTTTGAACCTCGATCTTCAGATTTCAGCCTCCTGAGTAGCTAGGATTACAGGCCTGAGCCACTGTGCCCAGCATTGATTGTAACTATTTTTGCCTACAAAATGTCTTGTATATGTCTTAATCTTGGTGAGTCTCACATTTTTACTGAAAATTAAACATAATTATAGGTATATGGGTTCCTTCTTCCCCTTGTCCTTCCCTCCCTCCCTTTGTAACATTTTCACTCAGCTTTTTGCACTCACAGCTGGTGCTCTTATCACTTGAGCCATGCCTACACTTCTACCTTTTTACTGGCTAACTGGAGATTAGTGTTTAGGTTTTTGTCTTCCTTGGGTGGCTGATTGTCAAAGCTGAGCCTTTTGAGTATCTTGGGCTACAGGCATGAGTTGTTGGTGCTTGGTTCTTATGTGGTTTTCAATGGTAAATATCTCTCAAGAAACAAATTCTAGGTGTCACAACTCATGCATGCTACACTATACTACTAGGCTAAACTCTTAGCCCTGTAACAACTCAAACTGTTTTAAAAAAATTACAGCCAGGCACAGGTAGCTCATACCTATAATCTTAGCTACTCACGAGGCTGAGATCTGATGAGCACGGTTAGAAGCCAGCTTGAGCAGGAAAGTCTGTGTGAATTTTTTTTTTTTGTTGGTTGTGGGGCTTGAACTCTAGGCTGGAGAGTTATCCCTAAGCTCTTCAGCTCACGGTTGGTGCTCTACTCCTTGAGCCACAGCACCACTTTCCTGTGAGACTTTTATCTCCAATCAACCACTCCAAAACCCAGAAGTGGCACTGTCACTTGAGTGGAAGAGTGCTAGCCTTGAGCAAAAAAGAGCTCAGGGACAGCACCCAAGCCTAGAGTTTGAGCCCCAGAATGACCAGAACAACAACAACAACAAAAATCCCCAGTTATTTGAAACTCTTTTTACTTTTCCCAGCCATCTGGTGTCATGTCTCCCTATATACATTATATCCAGGTTTACCCACACTTGCTACACTTTCACTTGTGCTTGACATTGTATGACCTAACCACCTGCATTACTGTTTTTTTTTTTTAGTGTAAAAACCCAATTCATTCTCTAATAGTAGTTTTCTCCTGCCACCCTATAATGGACACATACCGTTTTACTACTGAGATGACTTAGTAGAATGCAAGACTGGTTTTCGGTTTCCTCATTCCTCTTGTTAAACAGCTCTTGAAGGATCCTCTTGATCACTGGGTAAGTAGCAACACCTTCCAGAGCCAAGCACTGAGCTGCAGCCCAGCTATCTGTACTATTGCCTGCCACCGTGGGATGAGGGGGGGAAAAAAGAGCCTAGAATAATCATTTGTTTTCCCCCAGAGAAAACATCCTTGAGATTGGTACCCAAGGTTGCTCTCTACTTGATACCCCACTTTCCTATGACTCACTCAATCCAGAAATCCAATATACTTAAGACACATACACATCATTTTTTTTTCTTGGCAATTTAAACACAGGGCCTTTTGCTCGCTAGGTGAATGTTCTACTGCCGACCCATGCCTCCAGTCCTTACACCATGTTTAAATAGATCATATCAAGGTTTTAACTATAAACTGAAAATCTGAATCGAAAAAATTAAACCCTAAAAGCTATCGTTAGATAACTGGGTTGTTTTTTTTTTTAGGCACTTATCACTTAGCTAAATGGAATCCCCCTGGGGATAGTGAAGGCTAGAATGGGAGGCTTCCCTAACATAAGGGATATATAGATAAATATTTTTCTCTTTTTTTCCCTTTTTTTGCCAGTCTCGATCTTGAGCTCAGGGCCTGAGCACTATCCTTGGACTTTCTCAAGTTTAGATCTCTACCACTCAAGCCATAGCACCTCTGCCACCTTTTTTCCCCTGTATGTGGTACCAAGGAATTGAACCCCGGTCTTGCATGCAAAGCAAGCACTCTACCACTAGGCCACACTTATTTTTTTTTATTTTTTAATTTGTTGCACTGGGGATCAAATCTAGGGCCCTATACATACTAGGTTACCTCTCCGTCACTGAACTGTATTCCTAGTCCTATAATTTCCTTTTTCTCTCTCTTTTTTGTGGGTCATGGGGCTTGAACTTGGCCTACACACTGTCCCTGAGCTCTTCAGCTCAAGGCTACTGCCCTACCCTTGAGCCAAGCCCCATTTCCCCGTTGTCTAGAGATTAACTGGAGATAAGAGTCTCAGGTCCTTTTGTGCCTGGGCTGGTTTTGAACCTTGATCCTCAGATCTCAGCCTCCTGAGTGGGTAAGATTATAGGAGTGAGCCACCACGCCCAGCCCTAGCCCTATAATTTTTGAGAAATATGTAATGATTGCAATACATGAATTGTAATGGGATTCTGTGATATTTTAATACGTGCCTTTTGCTGTGCACTGATTAAATCTAGCTTCCCTTTAACCATCCTCAGCTTTACAACCTCTAGTAATCTAGTAATCACTATTTACATTTCTGCTAATCTTTTTTTTTTCCTTCAGTCCTGAGGTTTGATCTCTGGGCTTAGGTGCTGCCCTGAGCCTCTTGGTGTTCAAGGCTAGTGGTCTACCATTTGAGCCACAGGCTACTTCCGGTTTTTTCTGCCTGAGCTGGCTTTGAACCTTGATCCTCACATCCCAGCCTCCTGAGTAGCTAGAATTACAGGTGTGAGCCACGGGCACCCAGCATTTTTTTTTAACATGTCCATCTACAAGAGACCATAAAATTCTTGTCTTTGGTTTGATTTATTTCACTTATTGTGGTATCCTAAGTTGAGTCCATTTTAGAGCATAATTTCTATAGGATGAAGTGCATCTATGAAAAGTTTAGTCCACCTATGAAAAACTGTAAAAAGTAACCAAGAAAAATTATTATTATTATTATTATTATTATTATTATTTGCCAGTCCTGAGGCTTGAATTCAGGGCCTGAGCATTGTTCTTGGGCTTTCTCAAGGCTAGAGCTTTACCACTTTAGCCATAGCACCATTTCCAGCTTTTTTTTTCTTTCCATGTGTATGGTAGCGAGGAATCAAACCTGCATACTAGAGTGCATACTAGGCAAGCACTCTACCATTAGGCTAAATTCCCAGCTCCAGGAAAACTTATTTTTGAATGTTCTAACATAAACCAAACTTTATAGACATGCTCATGGGGAGGGAAAAACGGGAAAATGGATGATGTTATCCTCTTGTTTTCCATTCCCAGGTCAGAAGTAAGAGGGCATTGCTCACCCTTCACAAGGACAGTCTGCATGATGTCCTGGGCACGTGGATTATGAGACTGTATTGCATACTGACATAATGCTGCTGCCATCCGCACATTGGTATTCTTGTCAGAAAGAGCAGCTTCTAGGGCAGGCAGTAGAGCATCTGGCAAGTCCTTGATAACTGGGATTTTCACCATCTCTGGGATTAAAAGAGAGCCAGGTAAGAAACAGATCTTTGCTTTTCTCCTTTAAATGTATACCACTTTCTTCCCAAGGCCTCCAGCTCTTGCAGGTGCTTATAATGCTTAATAAAATCACAGTCGAGCTTTGCTTCCTTCTCTTCAGGGGATTAGAGTTTGTATCTAAGCTGGTATTCCAGTTTTGATCTTTATCCTCTGGCTTCTGGTACTGAAGTCTAAGATGTATGTTTCTTGGTAAGTTAGGGTGACCTTCATCAGTTTAAAACCAGCCTTTCCTAACCCCCTTATTTATCCCACCTTGCAGGTAAATAGGTTTGTTGTTGTTGTTTTGTTTTTTTAAATTTTTGTGCCTGTACTGGAGCTTGAACTCAGAGCCTTGTACACTCACTTAGCTTTTTTCCCCCTCAAAGTTGGTATTCTACCAGCTGAGTCACACTTCCACTTCTGGTTTTTTACTGATTAATTGGGGATATGAGTCTTAAGGATTCTTCTGCATAAGTTGGCTTTGAACTGTGATTTTCAGATCTCAGCTCCTGAATAGCTAAGATTATAGGTATGATCCACCAGCACTTGGCCCTATTAAGTTTTATACTGCTAATAATAATTGTAGTTCACTCAATCCTTTGCCACTTTTTTTTTCCAGTCCTGGGGCTTGAACTCAGGGCCTGAGCAAGGTCCTTGGGCTTTCTCAAGGCTACCACTCTACCACATGAGCCACCGCACCACTTAAGGCTTTTTCTATGTAGTGGAACCAAGGAATCGAGCATGCTAGGCAAACACTCTACCACTAGGCCAAACTCTCCACCCCTATTTTACCACTTTTATATTGTTGCATTCAATCCTGATTGAATTAGGGAAGGTATGTATCATTCCAGAGTGTACCAGGGAAGTCGAACTATAATATACATTCACAAAACTAAGACAGGCTATACATAGGACAGAAATACAATTTGTTAATAGGGTAGCAGTGTCAATGCATTCTTTGGCCAGAGTTCTTCAGGTTATGTAGCACTCCACAGTGTTCTGGGGCCAGTTCTGGGGTATGGAGTTTGCTCTGGGTGAACTTAGGTTTCATAGGCATTAGAATCTCTGGCATCTCTATAGATAGAATTCTGATCCACAAATGACATGCCTGTAATGGATTACAGCATTTACCTTACATCTTACCCTTTCCAGAAGAGCAACTGGGCATTTACCTGAAGCCCAAATTGTAAAGTAGAAGGGGAAAGGGTTACCTCTTTTTTTTCTGATCTTCATTTTCTCAATGAAGAAGCTCAGAGAGGTTAGCCAACTTCCAAAGAAGTTAGGCTTATGACTCAACATTTTAGGGTTTCTTTTTTCTTTTCTTAACTAATACTGTAGGCTGATATGCCATGTGTTAAGCTGAAATTTTAGTTCCATCTCTATTGTTAATAAGTTATGGATATTTTCAGGCCAATCTCTAAGCCTTGGTTTCCACGTTTATGAAAGTGGTCTCGGCTAAGTTTCCATGCTCCTATCAGCATAGACGTTTGGCGGCTTTATGAAGGAAACTGCAGATGTTCGCAAGCTACTTTCACCTGAGTCACTTTGGTGGATGGTAATCCGGGGCCGTTCCAAAGCAGCCGTGGCGCATGTAATGAGGGTTTGGATACGAACATCATCATACAGGTTTTGCAAGCCCCTTTTTAAGCTCTCCACTGTCTCGTGGTGCCACTCAATAACTGTATCACAATGAAGATGGTAAGAAGAGAACCTAGTTAGGTTTAGAAGTATGCTAAAGCAGGTCACAAAAAGCTCTCTTTCTCAAAGACAATTCAAGTAAAATATTAGCTCAGAATAAAGAACTCAGAGAGGCTCTCCTTAGGAAAGTTAATTCCTTGATTAGCTAATTACCTCTCAGATAATTGCCCCTAGGTTCCATCCTGTTTTGTGTTGGAGGTTTTGATCTTTTTTTTTTTTTTTCCTTAAATAACTATGGGTATTGTTGTTACTTTGCCAGTCCTGGGACTTAAACTCAGGGCCTGGGCACTTTCCCTGAACTTTTTTGCTCCAGGCTAATGCTCTACCTCTTGAGCCACAGCTCCATGTCCAGCTTTTGGGGGTTTGTTTGGAGATAAGTGTCTCATTGA
The DNA here is from genome assembly GCF_031878675.1 of Megascapheus bottae. NCBI lineage: Eukaryota > Metazoa > Chordata > Mammalia > Rodentia > Geomyidae > Megascapheus > Megascapheus bottae. The sequence goes on from NC_143522.1 coordinate 11,318,953, forward strand.
CTCTGAGCTCAGGAGTTGAAGACCAGCTAGGGCAACACAATGATAATCTCATTTATACTGGATTACTGTTTGGGTTAAGTGTGTTAACTAGAAAATGGCTGGCAAGAAAAAAAATTCTATAGCAATCCATTTTCTTAAGTTGATGGCCAAATGTTAAACTGTTATTTTTCATATCATTTCTAATCTTGTCACAATCCATTTAGCAAAGTTTGATTCGATTTCAGTGAAAATTTTCTTCCAGAATAAGTTTGGGGTTAAATAACTTTACTACAATTAGTATATATGGTACAGAATTTCATGCAAATAAAGTGTGCCAGCAGTGTGATAATATAAACATATACAAACAACAAAAACAAAACGAAACAAAAACAAGGACAAATGCACAGACTTGCTGCTACTTAGATCACAGCAGCTTGTAGGGCCCAGTTGCTTTTACTGATTTAAAAACAAAATGGAAAAAAATAAAAATAGAAAAAGTTATGCCTGAAATGAAAAAAAAAAAAGAAGAAAATGTCTGGCAAGACAATCAGAGGGCACAGTTCAAGTGGTAATAAAACTTACCAAGAACGCTTGAGGCCCTGGGTTCAACAAATAAATAAACAAGCAAATATGTTTGTATAAGCTTATTTTGAGAACTAAAAGATAACAGTTTAACTAAAGCTGGCACTGGTGGCTCACACCTATAAGCGTAGCTATTCAGGAAGGTGAGATCTGAGAACTGAGGTTCAAAGACAGCCCAGGCAGTCAGTAAAAACTGAGTGACTCTTATCTCAAATTAATCACCAGAAAACTGGAAGGTGGCACCGTGGCTCAAGTGGTAGAGCACTAACCTTGAACTGAAGAGCTCAGGGACAGCACCTAGGCCCACAGTTCAAGCCCCATGACCAACAACAACAACAACAACAACAAAAATGTTTGATTTGTGCTGATAAAAAGCCCCACAACCAACAAAGGGGAAAAAAAAGTTGAATTAATACTGTTTTTTTTTTCTTTTTACTTTTTTTTCTTTTTCTTTCTTTCTTTTTTTTTTTGGCCAGTCCTGGGGCTGGAACTCAAACCTGGGCACTGTCTTTGGGTTTTCTTAAAGCTCAAGCTCTACCATTTGAACCATAGCACCACTTCTGGCTTTTTCTGTGTATGTGGTACTGAGGAATCAAACTCAGGGCTTCAGGCATGCAAGGCAAGCACTTTGCCAGTAGGCCTCACACCTGGTCCCTCAACTAATACTGTTGCCTTTTGACAGGGATGGATCCCAAAGCTTGTGATCTCTCATCCTGCTGCGGATCTCTCATCCTGGCACAACAAAGTAATTGTTGTACTTACTAGATTTTCTGTCCTCAAGGCTAGTGCTCTACCACCTGAACCACAGAACCACTTCCAGCTTTTTTTCTGTGTATATGGTACTGAGGGATTGAACCTGGGTCTTCATGAATGTTAGGCAAGCACTCTACTGCTAGGCCATTCTCCTGGCCCCCTTACTTATCTTTGAAGGAAGAATAGCTATATAGCAACCTTCATTTCACAAGTGAAGTCCCTTAATACCAGTCACCTATATTTTACATTTCAAAAGAGAGGGATGGATTTTCAAAGGCTGGGAATCACTAGTCCAAGGTGAGCTCCATCTCCTCAGAAATACACACCAGTTATCTCGGGCCCCGCTTTGACTCACTAAAAGCCCAGGCATTCTTCCACTCCCGTAGCATCCTTCGTAGGACCACCAGCTCCCAAGTCACTTCCTCCTTCAGCGGAGTCACTTGCTTCTTCGTTCTCCTGGTCTTTGTGGACGACATGTCTTCTACATCTAACTGTATCATCTGGTCCTTGACTGGGGTAGGCAAAGCAGTCCAGCGCTGGGCTCCTCTTGTAGGTCTAAAAGCTGTGCAATAGGACAGCAGAAGGCCTCACTTGACTGTGTCAGGCCCTGCCACGACAGTAGTCTCATCTAGCACCTCCTTCCAATTCCTAACAACACCCAGGCAAAAAACCAAATTATTTGCTTTGATCTAGAAGTGAACAAGTAGAATAAATTCTCAGGAACACAGATAGCTTGCCAAGATGGAGGCAGAGGTGTGTGGGAATGCTTTGTCTACGCATTGTCACTGGAGACCCTGACAAAGGAATGTGTATATTGGGGAAACTGTCCATAGCTGCCCTTCCTGGTACTTCCTCTCCCCCAGTGGCCATTGCCTGTTCCCACAGCACGAATGACCATTGTTTGGGCTGGTCACTACTACTGTTGGTGTCTATGCACCAAAGGAATACTCTGAACAGAGATGGTAAGAAGAAGAGAACAGGGCTGGGAGTTTGGCCTAGTGGTTCAAGTGCTTGCCTAGCATGCACAAAGACCCGGGTTCGATTCCTCGGTACCACATACATAGAAAAAAGCCGGAAGTGCTGCTGAGGCTCAAGTGGTAGAGCTCTAGCCTTGAGAAAGTCCAAGGACAGAGCTCAGGCCCTGAGCTCATGCCACAGGAATGGCAAAAAAAAAAAGAAGAAGAAGTGGGAAATGGAGAGAGAGTGGGATGGGTACATTTTGTTACATAACTTCCTTCCTACCACCATCTCTGTCTAAAGGAAGAAACTGAAACTTAAAGGAAGAAAACACTCTAAAGAGTAGAGCCAACTTGATGTACTTCATCTTGAGGCATCTTGTTGCAATGATTGACACTAAAGCACCTGATTATACCTAAATTATATCTGTCCAACTAAAAATATGATCCATCAAAGCTCTTCCTACTGAACAATACACTGTATAATTTTAGGTGGTGATTTTTTTTTCATTGCTGGCAGTGCCTCAGCCTAAAAACTAGGGACTCAGCCCACAAACTAAAGAAATAGCCATCACGACCCAGGCCCTCCCCTGCCCCAACATTATCAGCTCCTTGCTTACGTGCTTCAGGAACAGGCTGGGAAGTCCACGTTTCTGGACTTTCAGGGAAAATTTTAGATAGCTGCTTGTTGTACTTATGGGCATTTTCTAGGAGAATCTGGTCCTTCTTCCCATCAATCTGGTGGACGATCTTGACTCCATCTGTGAGCAAAGGAACAACTCCTGGTGACATTACAAACCCATCATCCATCCACTCCCTCCACAGGAGAGAGAAGAGAAAACTGTTTGCTACCCACCAGCACTTTTCTTCAGTCTGTGCTGGTTTCCAGGGGCTATACTGTGAATACCTGGGCTCATCTCCATCCATGACTGTCCCTGGCCATCCTTACCTCCCCGTTCCGTGCTCACCTCTGCCCCCTACAGGCCCCAGTGTTATTACCAAAGTAAATCTCCTGCTCAAAAAGGTTGTCTGTTGAGTAAGCAAACTCTCCAGCTTTCGGATTCACTTGTCGAAAGTAGCTGTCCTCTGAGGGCTCTGTGGGTCTTTTCATTTGCTTGAGATCTTTGGTTGTCATATTGTTGGCAGGAATGGCTTCACTTATGTCTTCTTGTGGAGAGTAACCTGGCAGTCTTGGCATGGATGGGGAGAGGGGAAAGGAAAGAGAAGAGGAAAGTATTCCTCTTTCCATTTGGTCCACAGCTCTCCAAAGCCCACTTAAGCTCAGCTCCTACACATGAGCATCTGAAAAACACCTGTGTCGAATTATTATTCTTGTTCCCAAGGTGACATCTGAATGTGGAGCTGTCAGAGTGATCTGTCTTTAGCTACCCTCAGCCCTAACTGGGCAATGTGGCAGGAGAACTATGCTTCCAGCATAGTATTTTTTTTTTTTTAAGAAACATTATCTTCCTTAGAGGTTGCATAGACTTGGAGAAAGGAATCTTCCTAAATTACCTTGCCCTACCTAGAATGTGTATGCTGATTAAATGTCTGCCCACTCAGTGAACTCATATGTTGCTAGCACTTTACAGATTGCCTGAAGTAGCAAGAATACAATTTGTATTTGTCCAATAAATTAGCAAATAAATAGAGTTCCACTCCCTTTATTTCCCTTGAGAAATCAGGGATTTTTCTTTTTTTAATGATAGGCCCAGAAGAAAGAAATTCAATACAAGGAAGAAATCTGAGAAGTATGGAATCACCTTCTCTCAGACTGCATAGTTCCCAGTTCCGCAGCTGGTTGAGTTTGGAGTAGTGACATTCTGCCTCCTTATTCAAAGTGTGGCAGGGTCTAAACCTGCCATGCCGCATATGTCTTCCTGTCTCTCAGCCTGGATGCATTTCTGAGGGTGTCTTGGCTGGTAGCTAGGTTAGCAGTCTGACTTCTGGGGAACCCTGAGAACCAAACCTATCTCTCTCTCTCTCTCTCTCTCTCTCTCCCTCCCTCCCTCCCTCTCTGTCTCTGTCTCTGTCTGTCTCTGTCTGTCTCTGTCTCTCTCTCTCTCTCTCTCTCTCTCTTCCTTCCTTCCTCTCCTCCCTCCCTCTCCCACTCTCCCTCTCCCTCCCTCCCTCCCTCCTTCCTTCTCCCTCTCATTCTTGCTCTCTCGCTCTTTCTTTCTTTCTCTTTCTTTCATTCTTTCTTTCCTTCTTTCTTTGTGCTGGTCCTGGGGCTTGAACTCAGGGCCTGGGCATTATCCTTGGGCTTCCTCAGGGCTAGCACCCTACCATACCATGCTACAATGCACAGGGTAGACCTCATAACAAAATATTCAACCCATTAGTACAGACTGTGATGCCTCTCCCTCTCCCTTTCTTCCTTTCCTCCTTTCCTTTTTTTTTTTCTTTTTTGGTACTGGGGATGGAACCCAGGATGTTGCACTTGCTAGGCAAACACTTTGCCACTGAGATACATCCTAGCCCCTTTTCTTCCTTTTCTAAGACAGAGTCCCCATTATATAGTCCAGGGTAGCCTTGAACTCACTTCGTAGCCCTAGATTTCCTCAAACTCATGACCCCTCCTTCCTGTGCCTCTCAAGTGCTAGGATTACAAATGTGCATTAGCAACCCTTATTTTGAGATCTCAAGTGAGCAGGTTGCTAGTGGAAAACATGTGCTTGAAGAGAAAGGGTACAAGGGAATGCAATATAAACTGGGGTGTAGCTCTGCTGGTAGCGTCCTTGCTAATCTGTGTGAAACTCTTTCTGGGTTCAATCCCCAGTAAATCAACAAACATGTCAGATAAGAATTTGAAGATGGGAAGCCAAGAGGTTCTGGCCCAGCCTTGGCCAGCCTACCTGTAGTAAACAGGAAGGAGCAGATCCAGTTTCTCTGTGTCCTTGGGGTTCGGGGTGATAGAGTCCTGCTCAAGTTCTGCAGTCTCCTCAGCTTCCAGCTGTTGCAGGAGCTCCAGGTCGCTGGCGGAGGAGAGTTCATCCCGGATGTGGCTCCAGTCGTACTGCTGGCGCAAGAAGCCTTGCCACTTGCTGGGCGTTATGCCGGGTCTGGGAGGAAACTTGCTCTGGATCCATCGTGCAGTGCGCTTGTTTAGCTTTTCCAGCACAAAGGCCTCCCAGGCTCTGGCCTCCCTCTCTCGGGGCGGGAGCCACGTTTCCCTTTTTTCCAGGTTAACATCTGGAGAGTGTGGCATCTCCAGCAGATCTGAATCCTGGCGGGGGCGACCGATGCGAAGGCGAGGGACTTCCTTGCGCGCACTTGCCGGCTTTGATGGCGGGGGTTTCTTTTTAGCACTGGCAGAGCCCTCTGTCTTCCCAGACTGGGACGTGTCCACTGCTGAGGCACTCTCGGGACCCAGGACCTTGCTCTGGGCAGATTTCTCGGGTAGGGGCGACCTGAGCCGGTGAGGCTGGATAATGCCTTCGGTGTTATAGATGTGGCTAAAGCTGTACTGGCTGTAAGGCATGCTGGGCAGGCCCCGCTGCCACCCCACTTCCAGAGAGAAGGTCAGGTTGGCGGCAGCTCTTTTCATATACTGGTTCTTGAGGTGTGCACAGTACTTTGGGCTGAAGTTGAACACAGGAGGCACGCAGGAGAAAGAGGCACAGGCCTTGTCCTTGAGCCTGGGGTAGTAGAAAGTTATGCCCCATCCCAACCGAGGCGGGAATGCTGGAGGGCCATGAGGGGAGAACAAAGTCTTTTTCTTTTTGGTTCTCATGTTTCCCAGCAAATGCTGTTTTCCACACCGCTAGTCTAGAGTCTAGGTAGCCATGTCCAGGCCCCTGTAATGTGGCAGAGAGAAACCAGAGAGAGTTCTTTACAAACTACAAAGAATTATGTAAATATGCTGTTACTGGTTTATTTATTTATTTATTTTTGGTGGGTCACGGAGCTTGAACTCTGGGCCTGGGAGCTGTCCCTGAGCTCAAGGCTACCCCCCTACCCTTGAGCCACAGCCCCACTTACTGGAGATAAGAGTCTCAAGTTCTTTAGTGCCCGGGCTGGCTTTGAACTGTGATCCTCAGATCTCAGCCTCCTGAGTAGCTAGGATTACAGGTGTGAACCACCACGCCCAGCGCTCTTACTAAGTTAAAGGACAGACTTTCTCAGGCGTCAAGTTAGTATTGAGCCTAGGACCTTCAAAGATGCATAGAAAGGAAGAAAGGGTATTAGAGCTACATTAGATACATTAGGGTCTGGAAGCTCCGTCGTATTCAAAGTCACAAGCTATCTGGACCAGCATTGTGAGGCAGGGCCATCATTTCTAGTAGATATTCCCCCCAGAACCCCTGTAGAACCCGACACAATGGCAGGTCCCCTCCTTTAGTGTAAATCAATCCTAGTCCAACTGCAGTCCCAGTAAGTGGCAATCATGAACACTGTCTCTGCATTCTAAAACTTGGGGTGAAGTGTAAGAGTTGGGTTGTAGAGCATGCTACCAGTTAAAACCTGATGAAGTGGCCAGGAGTTTGGCCTAGTGGTAGCGTGCTTGCCTAGCATGCATGAAGACCTGGGTACAATTCCTCGGTACCACATACATAGAAAAGGCCAGAAATGGTGCTGTGGCTCAAGTGGTAGAGCTTTAGCCTTGAGAAAGTCCAGACAGTGCTCAGACCCTGAGTTCAAGCCCCAGGCAGGACTGGCAAAAAAAAATCAAATAAAACCTGATGAAAGCTGGAGGCGTGTCTCAGTGGTAGAGCACCTGACTAGCAAGAATAAGCTCAAACACCAACACCACCAGAAAACAAAAAAGAAATCACTTGTCAAACAAGAGCAGTGATGCAAGTGATTCCCAGAGCTGAGCAAGCACAAGTCCCCGAGTTCAAATCCTGGTTTCTGGAAAACAAAATACAAAAACCTGATGAATTTTGAAGATTTCCGCCAAATGTAACAACAGAGACTGGGAAAGCTGATTCATACTCTCCTTTGGTATTATTGTGACTGCAGCACCCCAACCAGAATTGAGTTAATAGTTCAGAATTTCCTAATTTACTTCTAATCTATTTATTTTCTCCATCCCTTAATCTCATCCCGGTCTGCTGTATTCACTTTACAAATGATTGAGATTGTTTGAATAATATGTTCTGATGTTAAGACAGGAAAAAAATAGTTTTGGAAGAAAAGACTAAAAAGCAATAAGCCTTATCAGCTGTCCTCACAATCATTTGAAGTTGACAGTGTTTAAGAGAGGGTGCTCAGTCTCTGGATTAGTATTTGTAGGTATGGCTAAGGAGCCTCCTTCATTCTTAAAATGCAGATTTCTATCGAATATCCCTAAAATGTCGCTTCAGTAGGCTATAAATGAGGCCTAGAAATAAAAAAAAAAAGCGAACCCTTAAACCTCTCAAGAAAGCTGTGCACAGCAGGCCATTGGCTCACATTTGTAATCCTAGCTATTCAGGAGGCTGAGATCTGAGGATCAAGGTTCAAAGCCAGCCTAGGCACTAAAGAACAAAACTCTTATCTCCAATTAATCAGCAGAAAAGGGGAATTAGGGCGGTAGCCTTGAGCTGAAGAGCTCAGGAACAGCACCTAGTCCCAGAGTTCAAGCCCGATGACCCACAAGAAAGAAAATAAAGAAAGAAAGAAGGAAAGAAGCCGGGAGTTTGGCCTAGTGGTTAAAGTGCTTGCCTAGCATGCATGAAGACCCAGGTTCGATTCCTTGGTACCACATACATAGAAAAAAGCCGGAAGTGGTGCTGAGGCTCAAGTGGTAGAGCTCTAGCCTTGAGAAAGTCCAAGGACATTGCTCAGGCCCTGAGCTCAAGCCCAGGACTGGCAAAAAAAAAAAAAAAAAAGAAAGAAAGAAGGAAAGAGAAAGAAAGAAAGAAAGAGAGAGCAAGAGTGACAAAGCGAGTGAGAGAGAGAGAGAAACAAAGAAGGAAAGAAAAGCAAACAAGCAAGCAAGCTAGGCACTGATGGCTCAGGCCTATAATCCTAGATACTCATGAGGGAGGCTGAGATCTGAGAATGGTAGTTCAAAGCCAGCCTAGAAAAGAAAATCCAGGAGACTCTCATCTCCAATTAACCACCAGAAAACTGGAAGTCAGGCTGTGGCTCAAAGTGGTAGAGCACTAGCCTTGAGCAAAAGATCTCAGAGACAGAATCATTCAGGGTAATGTCAGTCTGTGTTGCCCTGGTCACTCATATTTGGTCCAGAATAAAGCATTTAAAAAATTCTTTTCCTTGCTGTGCACGGTGGCTCATGCCTGTAATCCTAGCTACTCAGGAGACTGAGATCTGAGTACTGGGCTTCAGAGCCAGCCCAGGCACTAAAGTCTGACAGACTCTTATCTTCAATTAAACATCAGGAAACCGGAAGTGGTGCTGTGGTTCAAGGGGTAGGGCAGTAGCCTTGAGCTGAAGAGCTCAGGGACAATGCCCAGGCCCAGAGTTCAAGTTTCACAACCAGCAACAACAACAAAAATGTCTTTAAGCCAGATGCTGGTGGCTCATGCCTGTAATCCTACTCAGGAGGCTGAGATCTGAGCATCACAGTTCAAAGCCTAGGCAGGAAAGTCTGGGAGAGGCTCCAGTTAACCCTCAGAAAACCAAAAGTGGAGCTGTGGCTCAAAGTGGTAGAGCACTGGCCTTGAGTGAAAAAACTCAGAGACAGAGCCCAGACCCAAGAACAAACAAACAAAAGTCGTAGGTCCTTGAGCAAAAAGAGCTCAGGGACAGCTCCTAGGCCCTGAGTTCAAGTCCTGCAAGGAAGGAAGGAAGGAAAGAAGGAAGGAAGGAAGGTTCCTTTAAAACAGTTATTTTTACATTTAAGGTAATCAGGATCTCAAAGCTTGGTTAATGGGAAGCTTCTGTTTTTTTTTGGGTTTTTTTTGGTTTTTTTTTGCCAGTCTTGGGCTTGAGCTCAGGGCCTGAGCACTGTCCTTGGACTTTCTCAAGGCTAGAGCTCTACCACTTGAGCCTCAGCACCACTTCCGGCTTTTTTCTATGTATGTGGTACTGAGGAATCGAACCCGGGTCTTCATGCATGCTAGGCAAGCACTTTAACCATTAGGCCAAACTCTCGGCCCAATGGGAAGCTTCTTAAAGTGATTTGTTTGCCCCCCCCCCATTTCTCTGCATTTATACAACTGTACAGCTGTCTCCAGGAATTAAAATGAAAATACTGCCATAAGATGACCTATTCCTCTCAATATATCACCTCTATAATAACAGTAACATAAAAAAGATCTGTTCTAATATTTTCATCTTATAGATATGCAAAACTGGGACCCAGAGAGAAGAAATTTGACCATGGTCACAGTCCTGGGTGGTATCTAAATATTCACCCTTTTAATACCTAATCCAAGTCTTCAGTTACCAGAGTCTGACTATAATGGTTCTGGTAAGGCTAACGAATTCCTGTCATGCCTTGGTAATGGTATAGCATTTTGAAATTACCTTAAAAATGGCCTTTCATGACACAATCCTTAAGGAAGTTTAAGTCAAATGTAACCTGGTTTCTCAGGTTCCAAAACTGTTTATATTGATTACCAAGCAACCAACTCTTCAGAATTCCATGAGTCTACCCACAGATACTCGGGGTTCAATTGAGGGCATCATCACCTATTTATCAAAATTCTTTCTTTATACACTGAGTTTTGGGAAATATTTACTGATTGGTGGCCTAATGGATCTTTTATAGCCATTCTTTGAAAAGGTAACCTTTAGTTCTAGACAGTTCAATTTAATATTTTCCTGTGCTGGCGAGAAAAAAAAAGAGAGAGAGAGAGAGAATAAATGAATAGGTAGCTCTGGCATTTTTCAGATTTCTGAGTAGATAGAATAAATGGTTAAAAAAAAAAAGCCAGGAGCCAGTGGCTCACATCTATAAATCCTAGCTACTCAGGAGGCTGAGTTCTGAGGATCAAGGTTCAAATCCAGCCCAGGCAGAAAAGTCAGTGAGACTCTTATCTCCAATTAACCACCAGAAAACGAAGTGGCACTGTGACCCAAAATGGTAGTTTATTAGCCTTGAGCTGAAGAGCTTATGAACAGCACCCAGGCTACGAGTTCAAGCCCACCAACTGATCCTACCCCTAAAGAACAACAACAACAAAAAGAATAAATTGTAAATAAATGTCTTAGGACCTTTTCCATTCTTCTTCTTCTTTTTTTTTTTTGCCAGTCCTGGGCTTGAGCTCAGGGCCTGAGCACTGTCCTTGGACTTTCTCAAGGCTAGAACTCTACCACTTGAGCCTCAGCACCACTTCTGGCTTTTTCTATATATGTGGTACCAAGGAATTGAACCTGGGTCTTCATGCATACTAGGCAAGCCCTTTACCACTAGGCCAACTCCCAGCCCTCCATTCTTCTTTTATCTTCTCCTTGCTATCTAATCTGTTCCCACAAAGACAGTTCCACCCCTAAGTCCTAGCTGATCAATTAGCCAATAACACTATTTTTACATGGGGACACTTTAAATCTTGTTTTTCAAAGAGCATAAATTTAGAGAAACACTGCTATGGCTGAGTGTAATGGTGCATGTTTGTGGTCCCATCTGCTCAGGAGCAGAGATAGAAGGATCACAATTTGATGCCTGTCTAGGCAAATCCTATCTAAAAACAAACTTAAAAAAAAAAATAAATAGTTGCTGAGAGTTTGGCCTAGTGGTAGATTGCTTGCCTAGCATGCACGAAGACCCGGGTTCGATTCCTCGGTACCACATACATAAAAAAAAAAAAAGCCGGTAGAAAGTGTACCAATGTATGTGAATCCATGCACCTCCTATTTGGCAAATATAATGTAACCCTTCTATTAATTACAATAAAAAATACATGAAAAAAAAGCCGGAAATGGTACTGAGGCTCAAGTGGTTGAGCTCTAACCTTGAGAAAAAGAACCCAAGGACAGTACTCAGGCCCTGAGTCCAAGCCCAGGACTGGCAAAAAACAACAAAAAAAATCTGGCAAATATCATGTAAACCCTTCTATTAATTACAATAAAAATATATAAAAAAAACAAAACAAAAAAATAAAATTAAAGGCTGGGAGTTTGATCTAGTGGTAGAGTGCTTGCCTAGCATACACAAAGACCTAGGTCCAATTCTTCGGTACCACATACATAAAAAAAAGTGGGAAGTGGTGCTGAGGCTCAAGTGGTAGAGCTCTGGTTTTGAGAAAGTCCAAGAACAGTGCTCAGGCCCTGAGCTCAAGCCCAGGACTGGCAAAAAAAAAAAAAAGAATAATAATTAATTAATGAATGAAATTAAAAACAGAAGAGAAGGACTGGGGGCATGCTCAAATGAGGTCCTAAGTTCATCCCCCAGTACCAAAAAGAAAAGAAAAAATAATCTTTCCAACAAGAAATATTTTAGGTCCAATGCTCTGTCTTATTGACCAAAGTCATGCTGCTCAGGTAGTTTTCAGGATAGGATGGTATTCTTGACTAACATAAGCACTGACTTTAGTGCCTGGCCCAAGCTATAATTAGACCCTTGGACTCCCTCAAAATGGTGAGAAGATATAGCCAAGATGGATGAAGAGATGATGTGAAAGATTGAAAGATTAAATAGGAAGTTCCTGTTGAAGGTAGGCATGGTGATGGATGCCTGGATGCCTGTTGTGAAGCTGGCAGTCTTGAAAGCTTGAGGCAGAAGGATGTCAAGAAACTGGAATAGTGCATGTCGTGTGCTGGGGGATGAGAGGATTGAGGTGTTTGTGACTTCAAAGTTTCTCTTTGAAATGACAAAACAACTTCTAGAGCTGGACTTGTTGGCTAATGCCTGTAATCCCAGCTACTTCAGAGGCTGAGATGAAACTGAGGTTTGAAGCGAGCCTGGGCAGAAAAGTTCCTGAGACTCTTGTCTCCATTTAGTCAACCAGCAAAAAGCTGAAAGTGGCTCAGGTGGTAGATGCCAGCCTTGAGTGAAAAAAACTGAGAGCATGAAGTCCTAAGTTCAAATATCAGGGAGAAAACAAAACAAAACAAAAACTTGAGATGAATGGTATCAGAAGGGGATCTGTGGCTAAGAGCACTAGCTTTGAGCACAAAAGCTCAGTGATAGTGCCAGGCTCTGAGTTCAAGCTCCATTACCAACCAAAAAAGAAAGGAAAGAGATGAATAGTGGTGATGGATATACAGAAATGTGACTGTATTTAATGTCCATTACACCTAAACATGATAATACATTAACAGCCCTGTTTTAAAGGATATACTACATTCTGATATAAAGAGTTCTGAGGGCTGGGAATGTGGCTTAGTGGTAGAGTGCTTGCCTACATGCATGAAGCCCTGGGTTTGATTCCTTAGGACCATATAAGGAGAAAAAGCTGGAAGTGGTGCATGGCTCAAGTGGGAGAGTGCTCACTTTGAGCAAAAGAAGCTCAGGTATGGTGCCCAGGTCCTGAGTTCAAGCCCCAGGACTAGCAAAAAAAAAAAAAAAAAAAAAAGGAAGGGACAAAAATAAGAATTGCCACTTCTAAGGCCTAGGTTAAGTTTATTTCTAATTCACTTTTTAACTTTTCTTTATTAAAACCATATGAACAAACCAGGCCTAGTGGTTCCATGTCTTTCATCCCAGCGCCTGGGTGGTGATGATCACCTTATCTGAGGAACAATGTATAAACAGAAGGGCTAAGTAATATACCAAACCTTTGCCCTGAGTTCAGTCCCTAGTACAGTCAATTGATTAATCAAATAATCCCAAACCATGACTGGAGAGGTAGCTCAGTGACTAGCTTGTGCAAGGGCCTAGGTTTAATCCTCAACAGGATAAAAAAAGAAAAAGATGATACTCTTCCTTGTAGCCAAAATGTCACACATTCATGAATATTTACAAGTTATTCTAGACATGGAATTGTGAGTTGAAGAGTATTAGGAGCTGCTGAAGCTGCCGACAGGGTCCTGCAGTGGCTGATGGTGGTCGGAGCCAGCTCTGAACATTGCTCACCTTCTCTCTTCCTCATTCAATGTTGGATGGTGTGCTTTGAACCAACAAAGTAGACACTGATTGCTCTAAAAAGAACATACCGATTTATGCAGGCACTAGTATTTAAGTACATTTTTCAAATCCTCTTGTTAACATAAGACATTTTGTGAAAAGCAATTAAGTCACTGATTTAGAGCATAGGTTAGAAAATCAGTCTACAATCTTAGTACCCCCATTTTCTTAACTTAATTTTATCATAAGGTTCATGTAAGGGTTAAGAGAGTGATTATTTTTTCTTTTTTTTTTTGATCAGAGGTGAGCATAATTTATACAGTTCCAGATATTTTCTAATAACAAAGCTCTGAAACTGTGGATATGAAGTTATCCTTATTAGCCTTCATGGGACCTAAAGCTTAAGTCAGATTAAAAAAAAAAATTCGACCTCTGTTTGGAACCAATAACTTAGGAAAAAGTGGGAAAAATTGAGATGATCAGGATGAGTAAGGGATAATGCTTGCCTAGAGGAACAACATAATGTGTGTATATATATATATACACACATATATATTAAAAAAACGAATACTTGCTATGTCATCTGGCTAATCTTGCACCTGTGTGGAACACAGCTGGGGTTACAACAGTTACCAATATATTTCTATGTGGGACCGATGTAGAATATAACTTGTTCACATTTAGAAAGAAAAGGCTTAAGAATTGGAAAGATCAGGCTGTTCTCCATCAGCCCAAAGGTAGGGAGTAGCCGCTGTGCTATTAAACTGACTCCTAGCTCTGGTCCAAACAAAAAAAAAAAAAATAGAAAGGAATGTGGATTGCTCCACAGAGTGAGGAAGCTGCATCCCAGCCCTGCATTCTTTTAGCCAAGAGGCAAATGAAGGTTTAGCTGGGGGCCAGGCTCCCGGCTCACACTCGGCCCCCCCGCTCCGGATCCGGGGGGCCCTGAGAGGCAGGGCGAGGAAGGGTGACTCCCACACGCCCTGACTTCTCCGTGATTACCGTCGCGTCCGCTGATTGGTGGAACTCTGTCCTTCCCAGCTTACTGGGCTGAACTCGATGACGCTGCCCGGGTGAGACTGCCAGCAGGGGCCGCCGCCTCTGGACCTGTCTCCACCAAGTGTCAGCTCCCAGTGCTAAAACCAAACGCAAAATGGTTGCCAACCTTCTAGCTTTCCTGAGAGCGAGCGGGTTTGGCCAGTGGGGCCGGAGGGGTTGGGAGAGGGTGTCAGGGCCTGCACAGCTCCGGATGGGGACTCAGAACACTCGGACCCCTATCCGGACAGCAGCCACGGTGGTGGTGGAGCCCGCGGGCCGCGTGTGCTGGGACGAGCCGGTGCGCATCGCCGTGCGCGGCCTGGCCCCCGAGCAGCCCGTGGCGCTGCGCGCGTCCCTGCGCGACGAGAAGGGCGCGCTCTTCCGGGCCCACGCGCGCTACCGCGCCGACGCCCGCGGCCAGCTGGACCTGCAGCGCGCGCCCGCGCTGGGCGGCAGCTTCTCGGGGCTCGAGCCCATGGGGCTCCTCTGGGCCCTGCAGCCCGACAAGCCGTTCTGGCGCTTGGTCAAGCGCGACGTGCAGACGCCCTTCGCGCTGGAGCTGGAGGTGCTGGACGGCCACGAGCCCGCGGGGCCCGACGGCGGGCGGGTGCTGGCGCGGGCGGTGCACGAGCGGCACTTCATGGCGGCCGGGGTGCGGCGGGTGCCGGTGCGCGAGGGCCGGGTGCGGGCCACCCTCTTCCTGCCGCCAGGTGAGTCCCCTGCCGGCCTCTTTGCTCACAAGTCACTGCCCTGGGTCCTGTGCTTTCACCAAAGCACAGAGGGAACTTGCAGCTGCACTCTCGGGTGCGAAGGAGACCAGGATGGGATGGAGGAATGCAACGACTGGCAGCTAGACCTGGAGGTCAGGACAGTTCAGCTTTCCTAAGGTCTTTGAGAAGTCTGCTTCTCAGTTTCTTTAACAACTTTGCTCCCATGCACACCCGTTAGGTGGAGGTTGATGTGAAGTAGCGGTTACAGGAGGAGGAAGGCCTTTTCCTATCAACTGGACATGGGCTGAGATTCTTAAATAAACACTCACCGCCAATGACTCCTTTGTAATCAAGGAAATAAGAAATACAACTACTGAGTCCATTCATTGCAAGACCTCAGGAGTGGCAGCCAGTTACAAGTCTGTCCTGCCAATTGTTGATAAGAACTGGAGGAAAAGTGATCCTCCAAAGAGTAGAAGTAGAAAGTTTTCCATTACATGCATGATACATTATTCTTCCTTGTCACAACCCGTGTGGACCTACAGATAAATCTAAATGTCCACCACGACAGAACTGATGAGTGGCTGGAGGCAGAGTTCTAGCAGTCAAACTGAGTCTGGAGGCAGAGTTCTAGCAGTCAAACTGAGTGGACCGCAGCTGGGAGAATCACCACAGAGGAGTGTCACCCAGTCATCCCCAGCAGCATCTCCACTGTTACTGCACTGAGATAAGGATCACAACATCAGCCAAATAAGAAGGGTGATATTGTCAAGAAAACCAAGAGAGGTGCACAGAACCTAGGATGGTACTAGGGGAGAAAGGAGCCCAGCTGCAGAGTGAGGCCTGTCAGGTACTTGCTGAGTTCCTGGGAATATTAAAAGACACACTTTCCTCAATGTGGAAAAATCCCATGCCTAGAATCATCCAGGAGGAATGTAGCCTTTGGAATCTGTGTGCACGCACTTTTCAGACAGCAAGTGAGAGTCTTGGCTATGTTTCTGGCATCAGGCATGTATAGTAGGCAAGTACTCTCCTCAGTGAGCTAGCTGTATCCATGGCCTGTGAAGTGAAGTGTTTATATCAAAAAGCAGTCCATGATCTTGGTAAAAATCTGAGGGACTTTGAGGGGATGTGGAATTAGTCTTAGCCACTCTAGTCTTTAAACTATTTTTTTTGAGGGGGTGTTGGTAGTAGGGCTTGAGCTGTGGGTCTGGGTGCTATCCCTGGGTGCTCTTCAGCTCCACGCTACCACTCTACCACTTGAGCCACAGTGCCACTAACAGGCTTCTGGTGGTTAATTGGAGATAAGAGTCTTACAAATTTTAGTGCCCAGGGTGGCTTTGAACTGCGATCCTCAGATCTCAGCCTCCTGAGTAACTAGGATTACATGTGTGAGCCACCGGCGCCTTCCTCTTTCAGTGTTTTTGACCAGGGAAACTCTGTTCATCCTCCTGTAGTCAACAAATGGCTTTTGATACCACTGCAAAGAGTTTCAGGAATTGTTTACTATTGTTTTGTCTTGTTTCTTCCCAAGAACCTGGGCCCTATCCGGGGATTGTGGACATGTTTGGAGTTGGAGGAGGCCTCCTGGAGTACCGAGCAAGTCTGTTGGCTGGGAAGGGTTTTGCTGTGATGGCGCTGGCTTATTACAACTACGACGACCTCCCCAAGGGCATGGATGCCATGCACATGGAGTACTTTGAAGAAGCTCTGAACTTCCTGCGCAGTCACCCTGAGGTTAGATCTTCTCTGGGTTTTCTGGGATAGGTAACAGGTTTCCTCTTCATTCATGCTCTGCCCCTGCCTGCCATTTCCTTCCTTACTTCTGTGTGTGTGTGTGTGTGTGTGTGTGTGCGTGTGCGTGTGCGTGTCTGTGTCTGTGTGTTTATTGGCTCCTACTGGTACTTGAACACTTAAAGCCTTATGGTCTTTATTATCTTTTCCTCTTGGCTGACCCACAAGTTGACCCATACCTTTACTTTTTTTTTTTTTTGGCCAGTCCTGGGCTAGAGCTCAGGGCCTGAGCACTGTCCTTGCACTTTCTCAAGGCCAGAGCTCTACCAGTTGAGCTTCAGCACCGCTTCTGGCTTTTTTTCTATGTGTGTGGTACCAAGGAATCGACCCTGGTGTTTGTGCATGCTAGGCAAGCACTTTACCACTAGGCCAAACTCCAGGCTCCCATACCTTTACTTTTGACTTTTGGCTTAACTGAACATAAGAAGGTCTTCTTTCAGTTTTGTTAATTGTGGGGCTTGAACTGAAGGCCTGAGTGCTGTTCCTGAGCTCTTTTGCTCAAGGCTAGCATTCTACCATTTTGAACCACTGTGGTGGTTAATTAGAGTTAAGAATCTCACAGACTTTACTACCTAGTCTGGCTTTCAACTGTGATCTTCCACTCTCACCCCTTTGAATAGCTAGGATTACAGGCATGAGCCACCAGCACCTGGCCAAACATGAGACCTCTGAGGAACCATCTGCCTGGACTGGCTCCAACGTGTGATTCTCAGATCTGAGCCTCCTAAGTAGCTATGTGATTTTTGTCAATTTCTGTGTCCAACACTTTACTACCTCCTTTCTGCTTTGAAGACCTAGGGCGATTCAAATGTCTTTATTGATACTTGAGCCCAAGAGTCATTTATTTACTACATGAACCACTAGGATGTAAGGACAGGAGTCATTCTTGTGGTAAACTCAAAAAATCAACCACACTACTGTTGATAGCATTGAGTGAGTTATTAAGAAAAAAAAAGAAACAAATCTAGGTAACTGTTCTCACAGGTTTGTTATGAACGGGAATAGGAAATCTCAGCAGTGGCCAGGTGCTGGTGGCTCATACCTATGATCCTAGCTACACAGAAGGCTGATATCTAAACGTCCCCATGGAGGCCAGCTGAGACAGAAAAAGCCATGAGACTTTTATCTCCAATTAACCACAAGAAAACCAACAATGGCACTGTAGCTCAAAGTAGTAGAGCTCTAGCACTGAGTGAAAAAGCTCAGGGACAGCATCAGGGCCTGAGTTCAAGCCCCACAAAACAACAACAAAACATCAGGACAGTTATTATTTTGTCTGAAGTCACAAATTGTCAGTAATAGAGCAGAAAGTACATGAAAGGAAAGAAGCAGTAGGGAAAGCTTAATAAAGGTAGAGAGAGCTGGAGGAAAATCAAGAGGCAATCCTAGAGAATGGAGTTATGGTTCCCCAAACACAACTCGATGGTGGCCTTTCAGACAGTCAGGAGGGACACCTAAGAACTTGACTTGGTGTGGAAATGGGTGGACTAGGCAGTGGAAAATTGAGACTCCCCCATGCATTCGCTTCAGTTTCCAGGATATAGTGGAAAGCTGAGGGGGGTGTGAGGGCTGAAGTAGCTGAGGAGACAGAAGATGTAGATGACTCCAGAGAAGGGGAAAGCAAAACACCAGTGACGTGTGACACTGTGAAGGCTCACTGGGTGGAAATCAGTGCTCAGCTCCTCATTCCCCAAGCCCAGCAGTGGCCTGGAGGATGTGAACAGGGAGGTTCCATGAGAGGTGGCCTTCTCCAGGCCAGTAGGAGAAAGCACAAGAGGTAATAAAGAGGTAATGAGAATGTTTGCAAGGTGCACTTACACTGAGGAAGCATGAAATCCAAGCAAGAAGAGGTGGGAAATGAGAACAGGAGAGATAATGGCAATGAAGCAGAGAAGAACACCTCAGGATGTCATTGAAATCACCAAGAATGTGATGGAGAAATTGTGGAGAGGAAGGCAAGGGGGAAGGACGTGTAACCTAGAGAACCGGGAGAGCCCAGAGGCAGGCCCACGACGTGTAACCTAGAGAACCGGGAGAGCCCAGAGGCAGGCCCACGTCCACCTGAGCCAGCCTGGGCATCGCTCCCTCCACTGTACAGTTTGAGACTCATTCCCCTTCTGTTTTGCATTTCTTTCTCAGGTAAAGGGTCCCGGCATTGGGCTCCTTGGGCATTCCAAAGGAGGTGAACTCGGCCTTGCTGTCACCTCTTTCCTGAAGGGTGTCACGGCTGCTGTCATCATCAATGGCTCTGTGGCTGCCGTGGGGGGAACCATATACTATAAGGATGAATCTGTGCCCTCTGTGAGTTTGCTCAGAGACAAAGTCAAGATCACCAAAGATGGCATCATGGATGTGGTAGAAGGCCTGCAAAGCCCTTTGGTAGAAGAGAAGAGCTTCATTCCTGTGGAAAGGGCTGACACCTCCTTCCTGTTCCTTGTAGGTCAGGATGACCACAACTGGAAGAGCGAGTTCTATGCGAATGAGGCCTCTAAGCGCCTGCAGGCCCATGGGAAGGAAAAGCCTCAGATCATCCTTTACCCTGAGGCAGGGCACTATATTGAGCCCCCTTACTTTCCCTTGTGCAGGGCTGGCATGCACCTCTTGGTTGGTGCCAATATCTTGTTTGGAGGGGAACCCAGGGCTCATGCTGTGGCCCAGGTGGATGCATGGAAGCAACTCCAGACTTTCTTCCACAAACACTTCAGTGGCAAGAATTAGGAAGCCCTCCAATAAACACCACTCATCCTCTGCAGCTTTAGGATAAAAGATAAAAATGTATTCTAAAAATATCCTGAAAATTAGTTCATTTCAAAGTTTTATTATGTCTTTTTTTTTTTTTTTTTTTTTTTTTTTTTGCCAATCCTGGGCTTGGGCTCAGAATCTGAGCACTGTCCTTGGGTTTTCTCAAAGCTATCACTCTACCACTTGAGCCATATCATCACTTCTGACTTTTTTCTATGTATATGGTACTGAAGAATTGAATCCAGTTCTTTGTGCATGCTAGGCAAGTACTCTACCACTAGGCCAAACTCCTGGCCCCTTATTATGTCTCTTTAAGTTTCTTTTTTTTTTTTTTTGTGCATCATGGGTCTTGAAATTGGCCTGGTCCATGTCCTTGAGCTCTTCAGCTCAATTCTACCACCTTACCCCTGGGCCTGGGTGTTGTCCCAGAGCTCTGCAGCTCAAGGCTACCACCCTAGCCTTGACCCAAGCCCCACTTCCCTTTTTTTTTTTTTTTGAGGTTAATTGGAGATAAGAGTCTCAGGTTCTTTTGTGCCTGGGCTGGCTTTGAACTTTGATGCTTAGATCTCATACTCCTGAGTAGCTAGAATTACGGAAATGGACACTGTGGGGCTGTTTTGTTTATTTTGCTATCCTGTGGCTTGAACTTAGCCTGGGTGCTGTTTTTGAGCTTTTTCTTGTTGTTGTTGTTTTTTATAAAGCTGTCAGTCTACCACTTGGGCCACAGATTCATTTCTGGCTCTTTAGTTTTGGGTTTTTTGTTTGCTTATTTGTTTGTTTTTAGTACTTTATTGTAAATTTAAATCTCATTGATTTTCCTTCCCAGACTTGCTCAAACTGCAATCCTCAGAACTTAGTCTATTAAAGAGGTAGGATGTCAACCAATAATGCCCAGCTATTAGAAGCCTTTTAAGGTGCTTTTTTCCTCTTTAAATAATGTAAGTGCCTACCACCTATGAGGCTGAGACAGAAGGATCATATGTTCAAAGCCAACTTGTAGTTTGTGTGAGACCTTGTCTCATACAATGACAAACAAACAGAAAGTGCCTTTCCAAAAAACTGTATCCAGAATCGATGTGTATTTACAGTCTGGAACATTACACACCAAGCTATTATGTCCTCTAATGTTTGCAATAGTTTTACCACTGTCTCCATCCTGCCTCCTAGTAGTTTTGGTGGATAATTTTGGTCTGTATCTTTTCAGATGTTATGCCTTAAGGTATGAGTGTAACAATAAAAGAGAACTTTTTTCTTTTGTGTCATTTAATGGCAATCTTGATTTCATAAAATTATCAAGTAGTGGGGGAAAGATCACCTTTTACCTGGACAATCCCTGTACCACAGCAGCATGGATGACCGCCAAATAATTTCCTTCTAGGAAGGAGCCAACCAGCAGGGGAAGAAAACAGTCCTTCCAGGACATCGCTTCTGTGCCAAGCATTAAGCCCACAACTCTGCTATGTGCAAGTAAAGGAATGAGTGCAAGCAAAGGCCTTCATAACATCTGAAGGCTCAAGTAATCCGCCAGGGTACGTGCCTAGTATCACAGCTATAAGAGAGGATTTCTTCTTATCTTTCACTCATCTCTACATTCATAAATGAAGGCTTTATAACAAACATAGTTTAACAACAGAAGAATCATGGACTTTCCTCTCCCTCTCCCTTTCCTTCTCCCGCTTTCTCTCCCTCTCTCTCGGTGTGTGTGTGTGTGTGTGTCCAGAGGCTTGAACTCTGTGCCTAAACACTGTCTTGAGCTTTTATGCTCAAGGCACAGCTTCACTTCCAGCTTGTTGGTGGTTAATTGGAAATAAGACTCATGAACTTCCTGTCTGTGGCTCTGAACTATAATCCTCAGATTTTAGGCTCCTGAATAGCTAGGACTATAGGCATGAATTACCAGTGTCCAGCTTACCTACTTGTTCTTTACCATTTGAGCATGTGACTTTCTTCTAAGGTCAAACAAATGTCATTTAGGTATTCAAAGATATTACCACTTCCTTGTCAAGTTCAAGAAGTAGAATGAATAGTAGATTTTGCTCTCTAAAGGTGAATGTGGTTAAATATGGCAAGAGACAAAGCAGAGATGGCAACAGGTTTCAAATTTTCTCCATTCCAAGTTCATTTTTTCCCCTCCCAAATGTTAGCCTGTATACTATCAGTGACCCAAGAACCACCGCCAGATGCAGAAGCAGAAACACTGACTTATTCTAGCAGCTGAAATTGTCTTCCTTCCCAGAGTCCTTTATAAGCCACAATTTATCCTCCCATGCCAGTATAGTGATAAACAGGTCAGTGACTTATCTCATTCTCTCAACTACCAAATTACCCTTTTAACCTCTCATTTGTTTTTGTATGTATGTATTTATTTTCCAGTCCTGGTGCTTGAACTCAGGGCCTGGGCACTGTCCTTGAACACTTTTTTGCTCAAGACTAGAGCTCTGACACTTGAGCCATAGTACGTGCCACTTTTGGCTTTTTCTGTATATGTGGTACTGAGGAATCGAATCCAGGCAGAGCTTCATGCATGGTAGGCAAGCATTCTACCACTAGGCCACATTCCCAGCCCTCTACCTCCCTTTTAGAATCTCACTTTCCACCTTTTTCCAGTTGGGAATTATTTATCTATATTTATCTAATCAATCTGATCCATTTTTTTCTATAAGCTCTAATACTATCACTTTCACAGTGCTCTTCTGAAATATTCCCTGAATTATACAAATTGACCTAGGCCAGAAGTACCACTCTTAAAGCAATCCAGTAAACTGTGCTAAGTTCAATTAGGTGAGAATGGGTTGGGGGGCATGATCTTTTTCAGATCCTATAATAGAAGATTCCAGATGTTGGGATCTGGGACCATGTTACTCTGGGAACAATGCTGCTTAGTTGAAATCTGTTACTGACTTGTAGTCCCATGAAAAGGCAAGAATGAGATTTCACAGCTTCAGTGTTAAGATCCCACAGCATTAGTCATCAAGGATGGACCTGATGGACCAATCAGACCTGACGAGGTCTGACTGTAGAGACAATACTGTAGAAACGTGGCTATTTTGAACCTGAATTCCAATGGTCAGAGAGGCCAAGCCATGACCATGTTTTCTTGGCTTTCTAAATGTCACACTTGCCTCATAGTTTGGCAGGTGATGATGTTATTTTGTTTTTCCTCTTCACGTGGTAACAGAAGAAAGAGTGTAGCTTGATAAGAGACCACCTTTCCCAGTCACCTACAATATAGCAGGTACCCACGTTTCATGCTACTGGTACATCACCACCATCTTTCCAGGAGGATAGATGTGACCAAACACTGCCATCTGAATTTTAGATTTCTGAGTGCAAATTGCAGACTAACCAGATGGAAAATTCAATGAGGAGTGTGCAAATGCAACTGAGGAGGGAAATGGGACTTAAATTCGGATGTGTTTGTTACTATAAGCTGTGAAACCTGTAATAGTCTAGGGAGTGTCTTATTTCAGCAAGCAGGGCATGGTAAATGCCAGTGGATTTGTTTCAACTGAACTGATAGTTTACAAAGTATCCTGGAATTCAGAAACTGGTGGATCCTGTGTATAAATCTTAGCTCCTTGAGAAGCTCCAAACAAGAAGTTATAGATCCAAGTTAGCCTAAGAGGAAAATAAAATATTTATGAGACCCCTTCTAAACCTATAGCTGGACACAGTACCTTGTGTGTGTTGTCAAAAGCTATGTGGGAGGCTGAGAACAAGAGGTTCCAGTTCCATGCCAACCCAGGCTGAAAAGTCAATGAAACACTGCCTCACGGGAAGGAAGCTGGACACAGCAATTCTTACCTGCAATCCCAGCAATTATAGGAAGTGTTAAAGTAGGCAGAATGAGATGTATAATCCCAGGTGGGAAGTGAGACCCTATGGTAAAAATAACAATCAGTGAAAAACAAGTTCGAGGTATGGTGCAAGGAAGAGCAAGCAAAAGGGAAGGCATTAACTTCAACTCCCCAGAAAAATATACTTTAGCTAGGTACAGTGGTACACACCCAGAGTCCCAAGCTGCTTGAGTCAGGATAGTTACTTGAGTCCAGGAGTTCAAGACCAGTCTTGGAAGCTTTAGTGAGACTTTGTCTCAAAGGTATTTTCCCTGGGTTAGGAATGGGGCTTAGGTGGTAGAATGGGGGTAGAATACCTGCTTAGTGACCATATGGTCCTGAGTTCAGATCTTAGCACTTTACTTCCACCCCCAAAAATTGTTTTACTATTAGGAGAATTAAAAAAAAAACACTGCACACTATTTGCAAAGCACATGTACAGTCTCACAGACTTTCCAGCCTGAGCTGGCTTCAAACTGTGATCCTCAAGAGGCTGTGATCCATAGCCTCCTAAATAGCTAAGAGTACAGGCACGAGCCACCAGCACCCAGCTCTCATGAGACTCTTATCTCCAATTAACCACCATAAAACTGGAAGTGGCTCTGTGTCACAAAGTGGTAGAGCACCCGCCTTGAGTAAAAGAGCTCAGGAAGACCAGGCGTGTGGCCTAGTGGTAAAGTGCTTGCCTAACATGCACAAAGCCCTAGGTTCCATTCCTCGGTACCATATAGAAAAAGCCTGAGTGCTGTGGCTCAAGTAATGAAACACTAGCATTGAAAAAGCCCAAGGACAGTGCCCAGGCCCTGAGTTCAAGGTCCAGGACTGATAAAAAAAAGAAAAAAAAAAAGCTCAGGAAGAGCACCCAAGCCCTGAGTTTGACAACAACAATGAAAAGAACTCGTACCCAAAATAGTAACAAATTCTTAAACAATAAGGAAGCAACCTAAGGAGCAAAACGTGGCAGTATAGATATATCACCCGTGAAGACTATAGATGACAAATAAATACATGAGAAAATGTTGACAGTCATGTGTCATCATGGATTTCCAAATTAAAACTAGACAATCATCAGACACCTATTGGAATAGCTGAAATCCCAAACACTGACATCACCAAATATTAGTGATTGCTTGCCAGCCTCGGCAGGAAAGTCTATAAGACTCTTATTTCCAATAAGCTACCAAAAGGAAAGATGGAGATAGAATTTCGCTCAAGTTGGCAGTGTGCTATCCTTGAACAAAAGAAGCTCAGGGATAGTGCTCAGGATTTGAGCTCAAACCCTAAGACCAGTACACAAAAACTGGCATTCCTTTTTTTCTCAATTTACATTCTACTTTTCCTAAGAGTTAGAACTACTCAGCACAGATGGTGTCAGTAGTGAACAGAGATGGTTGTGGTGTATTTGGTAAGTCAATGTGCCCTTTCTGTTTAGACAACAGTTGCATGGCCCAGCCATTTGATCTTGCTTTCTCGTGATTTCATGAAGTTGCAGAAGTCACCAGTGTGGCACCTGACAGAGTTCATCTCTTCAACTCTTACTATGAGTTGAAAGTAGAGTAAAGGTTATGGCAAGCATCCAACTAGGTGACTACATTCAGTGTTCCGGGAAGTAAGCCAACAGAAGACTCAGGAGAATAAGCTCTTTTTGTACCCAGCTAGCCAGCCAAGTAGGTGTTATGAAAACCCTACCTTCCATTTAACCTAATAACCCTGAGTGTAGAGAGTCCTTCTGGAAATATTAAAGAGAAACCTATCAACTGCTGCACTATCTGATTCCTCTGGAGACACTTATGACACTCAAAGCCAGAAGCTTTGAGGCAGAAAAAAAAGTAGTCATGGGTTTCAAGGGATGTTAGACACAATTTCACAGCTAATGCAAATTCCCTGAAGATTCTGCTCCTGTTTGATGATATGGAGAAGGAGGATCTGACATGGACAGGTTTTTATTAACTCTACAATTGGACACAGAGGACTAAGTATTTTCTCTAGTGGTTTCATTATTCTCAGATAGGACCTTAATATTCTTTTTCTGCAATGTCTATGTTGACCTGACTTTATACTCACACAAATCTTGCAGCAATGGTAGCGTTCCTTCTAGGTGTCAAGCTTCCCCCAATGTTAACAGCATTCATACCATAGGACACATATTATAACCAGGACACTGATTTCAGCAAGAGCAAGATGGGAGAAGAGAGGCACTTAGCACTGGTCTGATCATTCACAAGACTGAACAAAAGCAGCAGGTGAAGGTAAGTGACTGGGCAAAGCAGAGAGCCCAAGAAGGTGAAATGCAGGGACAACAGAGCAAGAGAAACAGTATTCTACAACCTGCCTCTAGGTACCATAGAACACAGCCTAAATAAATAAGAGCTCTAGGGGCTGGGAGTTTGGCCTAGTGGTAGAGCGCTTGCCTAGCATGCATGAAGACTTGGACCACATACAGAAAAAAAAAAAAAAAAAAAAAAGCTGTGGCTCAAATGGTAGAGCTCTAGCCTTGAGAAAACTCAAGGACAGTGCTCAGGCCCTAAGCTCAAGCCCAGGACTGGCAAAAAAAAAAAAAAGCTTTGGGACCCATCTCCCTGTGGATGAGCTCACCACAGGAACTGTCTTGAGAAGGGTCCTAGTGTCTGAGTTTGTACTGCTATGGAGGTCAGAGCCTACAGCATATTCTTGTATGTGGATCTATGAACTCTCTGTGCTGTCTATGCGGTGACTGCCTCAGGAGGTAGTCTTGCCTCTTAGCTTGGGAATGACAGAAGATAATCGGTCATAGTTTTATGCTGAGGAGAGTTCTGGCTGATATACTGAGTTGAATAGAGGACGTTGCCCTCTGGAACTGGCAGAGCAGGGGACCTGCCCACTGAAAAGCCGCATCACCTGTTCCTTGTGGCTTCTCAAGGGGCCAGTAATAAAATGCCAGGATCAAGGGCAGATTGTAAGGTTCTGCAACACTTCTCCCAGCCCAGACCTTGTTGATTCAATTGACCCCTGCCCTCAAAGGCATCCAGGGACTGACCACGGCTATAATCCTACTAAGGTCCAGTCTAAACAGTTCTGGGGAGAATATGTGCCTAGTGTGGCCTCATTTTACACAAACTCTTCTGGTGTAGAATCTGGCTGAGAGGAATTTCAGCTAGATGCAATGGGACTCACTTCTACCCCATTGCTGATATCTGGCAGGAACCCTAACTGAAAGAATAAGGTGAAAAACTCCAATCCTAACTCCCTGCCTCTAGGGTACACAGGCTAAGAAGACACTGAAATGAACTTTGATGAGCAAGCCATCATAGCTAAACACTCACCTAACTTAAGCTTTTGAGTACTTTGGCTAGGAAGATCTAATAGTATAGGAGGCAGAACTACAGAGGTGATACAAGTCAGTCTTTGAACTGCACATGGGTCATGGGTTGTTGACCTCCAGGAAAGTTTTGTTCCAGAGAATACTTGCCCCTGGTTATCCTTGATTGTACCCTTTAGATAATTTATATTGATTACCCCTGATTGTTCCCCATAGATAGCTTGCTTTGTTTCTGTAAAACATGCTTTGCTAGTCCCCATACCATATGACATGTGCCTTGTTGATGTTTGCCTTTATTAGCTTTATACTAACTGTATTCAGCGCTGCAACTTTTTTGGGGACAGGAATCTATTTGCAGTGCACTTTCTAATAAAGACTCCTGACTCAACCTCTCAAAATGTGGCTTCTCTGTATCTCTATAGTTCTCAGAAAGTTTCCATCATCTATTAAGATGCCAAGATGTCAGGGAGGACAAGATGACATTTCTTAGACCCAGTATCCATGTTTTACCTAAACTCAGATCTCCCCAGTGAAGGTGCTTTGAATGGTGGGGCCCAGGCCACATTCTCAGCTGCTTTTTCCTCATGTGTCACTGAGCCGTTTCTGTGGGTCTCATAGGAACCTGGGCACAGGGAAAGGGGAGGAAGAGCAGATATGCACCATTTTTGAATTCTGCCTGTAGCTTTTCATTTCCATGCTGGGCACTGCAGTGGCTTAGTTGAATTCTTTATGATCTTGAGTTTCCTAGATTAGGAAACTTTCCCAGACTGCTACACATTAAACAACAGGTATTTCAACTACCCAGAAGCAATTGCTCCCTTAAGTGGAATGGTGGAAAGGTCACTGAAGCCTAAAGATACTTTTTATTTCAGTTGGTATTTATAAAGCTTCTACTCATTGAACGTTACTTAACCTTGGATAGTGTCCAGATAGGCTGAGCTGTACAGTTGAGGTCTACCAGAGAAAGGCCATGGGAGAGATACTGCAGAATGAAAAGAGAATGAGATAATTTTACTTAATTATCTATTTATTTATATATTTAGTCAGCCATGGAGCTTGGATTCAGGACCTGGGTGGTGTCTCTGAGCTCCTTTGCTCAATGCCAGCACTCTACTACTTTGAGCCACCTCTTGTATTCTCCTGGTTAATTGGAAATAAGAGTATCACAGACATTTCTGCTTGGGCTGGCTTTGAACTGCCATCTTCAGATCTCAGCCTTCTGAGTTGCTAAGACTATAGGGAGAAGCCACCAGCACTTGGCAAAATGATTGTATTTAGTGTTCTCCCCCTAGGAAGTTAAGAGCTCCTACAGGCTTAGCATTGCTGCCCTCAGTTCTGCAACAAACTTCACAGGGTCTTTTATTTCTCATATTTCTATGCCTTTGCAAATGCTTCCTTTGTGAAATGCCCCTCCAGTTGTCTGGTTTTCATGAGTCTCTTGCTATCCCTTAGGACTCATTAAAAACAAAACAACAACAAAAAAACACTGAACCTGACACTGGGAGCAATTAGATTTGTGAGTTAAAGAATTCTTTTCTTTGCAGGAGCAGGAGCCTGGGCCCTGGGTTTTTACGGAGTCTGCCTTCAGTAACTGTAACAAGCTGTCCAGATAAAGAGAATGTATCCAGAGACTTACATATTTCGCTAAAAGATCATCCAGCAAAGCCACACTTGTAGCTAGGGGGGTTGACTGGCTAGCTCTGCAAGCAGAGCTAGGTACCATGAACTTCGGAAAAGGCTTAAGTGATAAACGGGGATCCCAACCATCTTTCTTAGTGATCACATGAATTTCAATCACTCGGGATGCCTCCGAAAATCCAATGGCTGGGGCTTTCAGCCTTTGTTGTAGCCTTTCAGCCTTTGTTGTTGCATCTGTCTTTGTGCTTGATTTTCAGTACGCAAAAAAAAACGTGCATTCTGGGACGAACATTTGCCGGGGGAACAAGTTCTCAACTTTTCAATCAGAAAACTTTTGCTCAACAAACAGGGCTCTCAAAGCAGCTGGGAGAGCGCCCGATCCTCAGCCAATGGGAGGAGAGCCAGTGCTGCAGGCTGAGAGACAGGGGCGGGGACAGGCCACGCTTGTCTCTGCACAGCCTGTCCTTTCTGCACCAGTCGAGATGGCGGCGGCGCCCACGGTGGTGGTGGAGCCCGCGGGCCGCGTGTGCTGGGACGA
Source organism: Megascapheus bottae (assembly GCF_031878675.1). Lineage (NCBI taxonomy): Eukaryota > Metazoa > Chordata > Mammalia > Rodentia > Geomyidae > Megascapheus > Megascapheus bottae. Next base: position 11,347,714 of record NC_143522.1, read on the forward strand.
GCCGGTGCGCATCGCCGTGCGCGGCCTGGCCCCCGAGCAGCCCGTGGCGCTGCGCGCGTCCCTGCGCGACGAGAAGGGCGCGCTCTTCCGGGCCCACGCGCGCTACCGCGCCGACGCCCGAGGCCAGCTGGACCTGCAGCGCGCGCCCGCGCTGGGCGGCAGCTTCTCGGGGCTCGAGCCCATGGGGCTCCTCTGGGCCCTGCAGCCCGACAAGCCGTTCTGGCGCTTGGTCAAGCGCGACGTGCAGACGCCCTTCGCGCTGGAGCTGGAGGTGCTGGACGGCCACGAGCCCGCGGGGCCCGACGGCGGGCGGGTGCTGGCGCGGGCGGTGCACGAGCGGCACTTCATGGCGGCCGGGGTGCGGCGGGTGCCGGTGCGCGAGGGCCGGGTGCGGGCCACCCTCTTCCTGCCGCCAGGTGAGTCCCCTGCCGGCCTCTTTGCTCACAAGTCACTGCCCTGGGTCCTGTGCTTTCACCAAAGCACAGAGGGAACTTGCAGCTGCACTCTCGGGTGCGAAGGAGACCAGGATGGGATGGAGGAATGCAACGACTGGCAGCTAGACCTGGAGGATGGGACAGTTCAGCTTTCCTAAGGTCTTTGAGAAGTCTGCTTCTCAGTTTAACAACTTTGCTCCCATGCACACCCGTTAGGTGTAGGTTGATGTGAAGTAGCGGTTACAGGAGGAGGAAGGCCTTTTCCTATCAACTGGACATGGGCTGAGATTCTTAAATAAACACTCACCGCCAATGACTCCTTTGAAATCAAGGAAATGAGAAATACAACTACTGAGTCCATTCATTACAAGGCCTCAAGAGTGGCAGCCAGTTACAAGTCTTCCCTGTCACTTGTTGATAAAAGCCTAGAGAAATGATCTTCTACGCAGCTACGAATGGAAGTGTTCAGCTCTTGCGGGAAAGTTTTCAATTAGATGGACAATATCATTCTATCTGATCATGATGCATGCGGACCAGGTGGCAATAGAACTGATCAGTGAGCGGACGCAGAGTTCCAGCAGTCACACTGAATCACTGCAGAGCAGTCTCACCCAGTCACCTCCCCAGACAGCACCTCCACTGTTACTTCACTGAAATAACGATCACATCAGCCAGATGAGAAGAGTGATATTGTCAAGAAAACCAAGAGGGGGCTGGGAGTTTGGCTTAGTGGTATAGTGCTTGCCTAGCATGCAGGAAGACCCAGGTTGGATTCCTTGGTACCACATACATAGAAAAAGGCAGAAGTGGTGCGGTGGCTCAGAGTAGAATTCTAGCCTTGAGGAAAGCCCAAGGGCAGTGCTCAGGCCCTGAGCTGAAGCCCAGTATTGGCAAAAAGAAAACCAAGAGAAGCACCCAGAACCTAGGATGGTACTAGGGGAGAAAGGAGCCCAGCTGCAGAGTGAGGCCTGTCAGGTACTTGCTGAGTTCCTGGGAATATTAAAAGACACACTTTCCTCAATGTGGAAAAATCCCATGCCTAGAATCATCCAGGAGGAATGTAGCCTTTGGAATCTGTGTGCACGCACTTTTCAGACAGCAAGTGAGAGTCTTGGCTATGTTTCTGGCATCAGGCATGTATAGTAGGCAAGTACTCTCCTCAGTGAGCTAGCTGTATCCATGGCCTGTGAAGTGTTTATATCAAAAAGCAATCCATCATCTCTGTAACAATCTGCAGGGCTTTGAAGTTCTGACTGTACAGGGGATGTGGATTTAGCCTTAGCCACTCCAGTCTTTTGATGTTTTGTTTTCAGGGTGGGGACTTTGTAGTAGGGCTTGAGCTGTGGGTCTGGGTGCTATCCCTGGGTGCTCTTCAGCTCCACGCTACCACTCTACCACTTGAGCCACAGTGCCACTACCAGACTTCTGGTGGTTAATTGGAGATAAGAGTCTTACAAACTTTAGTGCCCAGGGTGGCTTTGAACTGCGATCCTCAGATCTCAGCCTCCTGAGTAGCTATGTGTGAGCCACCGGCGCCTTCCTCTTTCAGTGTTTTTGATCAGGGAAACTCTGTTTATCCTCCTGAAGTCAACAAATGGCTTTTGATACCACTGCAAAGAGTTTCAGGAATTGTTTACTATTGTTTTGTCTTGTTTCTTCCCAAGAACCTGGGCCCTATCCGGGGATTGTGGACATGTTTGGAGTTGGAGGAGGCCTCTTGGAGTACCGAGCAAGTCTGCTGGCTGGGAAGGGTTTTGCTGTGATGGCGCTGGCTTATTACAACTACGACGACCTCCCCAAGGGCATGGATGCCATGCACATGGAGTACTTTGAAGAAGCTCTGAACTTCCTGCGCAGTCACCCTGAGGTTAGATCTTCTCTGGGTTTTCTGGGATAGGTAACAGGTTTCCTCTTCATTCATGCTCTGCCCCTGCCTGCCGTTTCCTTCCTTACTTCTTAGTGTGTGTGTGTGTGTGTGTGTGTGTGTGTGTGTGTGTGTGTGTGTCTGTGTCTGTGTCTGTGTCTGTGTCTGTGTGTTGGCTCCTACTGTGGCTTGAACAATTAAGGCCTTATGGTCTCTATTATCTTTTCTTCTTGACTGGCCTTCTACAACTTGAGCCATATCTTTACTTTTGACTTAATTGAAGATAAGAGGGGTTTGTTTGTGTTTTTGTGAATGGTGTAGCTTGAACTCAAGGCCTGGGTACTGTCCAGAACTATTTTGCCCAAGGCATCTCTGCAACTTTGAGCCTTAGCACTACTTCTGGTTTTCTGGTAGTTAATTACAGGTAAGAGTCTCATAGACTTTCTTAACCAGGCAGGCTTTGAACTACAATCCTCAGACCTTAGCCTCCTATATAGCTAGGATTACAGGCATAAGCTACCAGCACCCAGCCAAACATGAGAGTTATGAGGAACCATCTGCCGGGCCTGGCTCCAAGTGCAGTTCTCAGATCTCAGCCTTCTAAGTAGCTAGATGTATAGGCGTGAGGCACAAGAACCTAATTGATTTTTGTCAATTTCCATTTCCATTACTTTAACACCTCTTTTTTTCATTTGAAAACCTAGAGATTAAAATGTCTTTAATTACCAGAACTGTGATATATGAGTTTTAGAGTCACGTATGTATGTATGTATGTATGTATGTATGTATGTATGTATGTATGTATATACAGTCATGGAACACTGGAAAACAAGGATAGGCATCATTGTTGTGTCAAACTCTAAAAACCAGCATTGAATGGGATATAGAGGTAAAGAAACAAATCTAGATAACCTTTCCCATAGATTTTGTTATGAACAGGAATAGATTATCAGGGTCACAGTTATTGTGACTGAGATCACAAATTGTCACTAATAGAGCAGAAAGTACATGAAAGGAAAGAAGCAGTAGGGAAAGCTTAATAAAGGTAGAGAGGAGCTGGAGGAAAATCAAGAGGCAATCCTAGAGAATGGAGTTATGGTTCCCCAAACACAAGTCGATGGTGGCCTTTCAGACAGTCAGGAGGGACACCCAAGAACTTGACTTGGTGTGGAAATGGGTGGACTAGGCAGTGGAAAATTGAGACTCCCCCATGCATTCGCTTCAGTTTCCAGGATATAGTGGAAAGCTGAGGGGGGTGTGAGGGCTGAAGTAGCTGAGGAGACAGAAGATGTAGATGACTCCAGAGAAGGGGAAAGCAAAACACCAGTGACGTGTGACACTGTGAAGGCTCACTGGGTGGAAATCAGTGCTCAGCTCCTCATTCCCCAAGCCCAGCAGTGGCCTGGAGGATGTGAACAGGGAGGTTCCATGAGAGGTGGCCTTCTCCAGGCCAGTAGGAGAAAGCACAAGAGGTAATAAAGAGGTAATGAGAATGTTTGCAAGGTGCACTTACACTGAGGAAGCATGAAATCCAAGCAAGAAGAGGTGGGAAATGAGAACAGGAGAGATAATGGCAATGAAGCAGAGAAGAACACCTCAGGATGTCATTGAAGTCACCAAGAATGTGATGGAGAAATTGTGGAGAGGAAGGCAAGGGGGAAGGACGTGTAACCTAGAGAACCGGGAGAGCCCAGAGGCAGGCCCACGTCCACCTGAGCCAGCCTGGGCATCGCTCCCTCCACTGTACAGTTTGAGACTCATTCCCCTTCTGTTTTGCATTTCTTTCTCAGGTAAAGGGTCCCGGAATTGGGCTCCTTGGGCATTCCAAAGGAGGTGAACTCGGCCTTGCTGTCACCTCTTTCCTGAAGGGTGTCACGGCTGCTGTCATCATCAATGGCTCTGTGGCTGCCGTGGGGGGAACCATATACTATAAGGATGAATCTGTGCCCTCTGTGAGTTTGCTCAGAGACAAAGTCAAGATCACCAAAGATGGCATCATGGATGTGGTAGAAGGCCTGCAAAGCCCTTTGGTAGAAGAGAAGAGCTTCATTCCTGTGGAAAGGGCTGACACCTCCTTCCTGTTCCTTGTAGGTCAGGATGACCACAACTGGAAGAGCGAGTTCTATGCAAATGAGGCCTCTAAGCGCCTGCAGGCCCATGGGAAGGAGAAGCCTCAGATCATCCTTTACCCTGAGGCAGGGCACTATATTGAGCCCCCTTACTTCCCCTTGTGCAGGGCTGGCATGCACCTCTTGGTTGGTGCTAATATCTTGTTTGGAGGGGAACCCAGGGCTCATGCTGTGGCCCAGGTGGATGCATGGAAACAACTCCAGACTTTCTTCCACAAACACCTGGGTGGCCAGAATTAAGAGGATTCTCCAGAAACAGTAGCTCTTTTGTTGTTGGTCTAGATTGTAAGATTCAACAATGTAGGAGTTTCAGTGTAGATTAGCTCATCCTTATCTATTAGAGGATTATTCCTTTTTTGCCCCCAAAATGGGGGTGGGTTACTATTTGAAACACTTTATAAAATCATTTTCATTAATAATTTGGGAACCAAAGCGTAAGTACTTTTTTGGAGAGGGTACAATAGTGGGAGAAAAAAATGAAGGAATGGGTAACAATGTTCCATAAGAAATATCCTCATTACCTTACTATATAACTAGAATCCCTGTGTCCATCACCTTTACAGCAAAAGAAAGTGAAATAAAAAAGCAAGTACTTTTTGAAAATGACATTTATAAATGTCCTTGATAAAGATAATGTATCTCTTGGAGGTCGGGGGAGGGTCATGGGAAGCAATATCAGTGTTCAAGAAGTAATATACCCATTATCTATGAATGTTAACTGTAACCCGTCTATACATCACCCCAATAATAAAATACAATTAAAAAAAAAAGAAGATGATGTGATGCTTGGGTTTCCACTATCCATAGACATGAGCATGCTCAGAAAAGTAGTAATGGCTTTCTTGGTGTTCCCTGGTGATTATGCTTTCTCAGTTCCTTGGGAAGCACATAGCAAGATATTAGATTATGCTCTCTCCAAGTCATTTCTTCCACTGTTTATCATGTTGGAGTACTAAGCACCTCACAGTTTTTAGATCAGGGATAGAAACTGAAAACACAATTAATTGTGAAAGCACAATTCAAAGCCAGGTGTGGTGGCTCATACTTGGAATCCTAGCTATTCCGAAGACTGAGATGTGAGGATGGAAGTTCAAAGCCAGCTCGCGCACTAAAGTCTGTGAGACTCTTATCTCCAATTAAGCACCAGAAAGACAGAAGTGGGGCTGTGGCTCAAGGGATAGGGCAGTATCCTTGAGCTCTTCAGAGCTCAGGGACAACTCGCAGGCCCAGCTTTATGGTGGTAGGCTTGAGCTGAAGAGCTCAGGACAGCGCCCAGGCCCAGAGTTCAAGCCCCACAAAAACCAAAACCAAAACCATAAAACCATACAATTACAAAGATGTAGATGAACATGTTCTCTAAAACACTGTCCTTGAAAGCAAAGAGGGGCCTGGGAGTTTGGCCTAGTGGTAGAATGCTTGCCTAGCATGTACTAAGACCCTGGTTTGATTCCTTGGTATCACACACATAGAACAAAGCCGGAAGTAGTGCTGTGACTCTAGTGGTAGAGCTCTAGCCTTGAGAAAACTCAAGAACAGTGATTGGCCCTGAGCTCCAGCCCTGGACTGGCAAAAAAAGAAAAAGAAAAAGAACAAAAGCAAGCAAAGAGGGAAATTTCATTTTTTGTGATTGAGTCACAAAGCAAAGCTTAAATACAGTTTGAGGTGATGAGGGGCAGTTGGGAAAGCAGTCAGCTGCCTAACCGGATCAGTGTACTTCAATGGGTGAAGTGGCGCCTGTGTAAGCGTTAGCTTTGTGGATGGGCTTGGGGTCTGGGGTTTTACTCATTACGATGGAGTTACTAAGTGACATTAAACAGAGGCCCTCAGTTTTGAGGTTTATGAGGATGGGAAGGCCTAGGCCAATGTGTTTGGCCCTCTATGTCTCTCCTACTTAACTCGATAGAGATACTGGCTCCCTGTGGAGAGCATAGGCCCATGCTGCTGTTCATTGACTTATGCATGATCTAGGCCATCTAGGAGTCTTGGGCATTTCTTTGGCTCACCTCTCTCTACATGGCAGCCTATACTAATAGTAATGTGGTACGCTCGATAGAATTCTGAAGCAAATGAAGAAGATGAATTATTTTGAAAGCCAGTGTGTCTTTTTATAAAAACACAACAGCGGTTTCACCCAGCAGTCTAGTCATGTTCTTGATTATCTAACAAAATTACAAAAGTGATCGATACAGCACCTAAAGGTTGAATTTCTCAAAGTTCCAAATATTAACTGGAAATGAGACAAAGGTCTTAGTAAATAACTCAACTAAATTAATTTATGAAGTTCAAGGTACTGGGGAATAACGTGACAGAGGGCTTAACAGGATAATGATGAAGCTCTGCCCAGTCACGGCTGTCCGTGCCTTACATCTAAACCAGGATCCCTAACTGTGGGGAGCACCCCTGTAAGGACTAAAGGAAGGGTCTCTTGAGGAAAGCGGCGTGAGAACCCATCACTCAGTACAATGGTAGATCCTTCTGAGGAACTGCGTGTCTCAGTCCCAAAGCTTTGGACAAGAAAAACAGTCAAGAATTTCAGGAGGAGCCAGGCACCATGCCCATGATCCCAGCTACTCAGGAGGCTGAGATCTGAGGATCAGTCTAGGCACTAAAGTCCATGAGACTCTTGTTTCCTTAGTGACAGTGTTCCAAAAGGCCAGGCTCGGGCCCTCTTCTGGGCTGTTTTCCCCTCATGTGTCACTCACTGAACTATGTGAACTGTGGGCATTGGAGATCAGACGTTTGCCTGTACAATTTCTGAATTCTGCCTGTACCTTTCCGTTTCTGCCTGTATCATATCTTTTTTCTTTTCTTTTTCTTTCCAGTCCTGGGGCTTGAACTCAGGGCCTAGGCACTGTCCTTGAACACTTTTTGCTAGCACTCTGCCATTTGAACCACAGTGCCACTTTCTGCTTTTTCTACGTATGTGGTTCTAGGTAATCGAACCCAGAGTTTCATGTTTGCTAGGAGAGCATGCTACCACTAAAGCCACACTCCCAGCCCATGTCTGTACCATTTCTAAAGTCTACCTGTACCATTCAATTTCTATGCTGGGAGCCTGCATTGATCCAGGTGAGTTCTTTGGCCAGCTAAACTTCCCAGCTTGGGGACTAGCCTGTTACCCCTTAAACAACAGGTACTTGAAATACCCAGAAGCAGTTGCTTCATTTGCTGGAATGGGGAGAAAGGTCACAGAAATTGGGAACTTTGCAGAAATCTGGGACCTAAGGCCCTAGTTTGCTTTTTCCCCCTTCAGTTTGTAAATGTTTATTTAGCTTTTGTTTACCCACATACCCTTCCTTTTCCATCTTGATCAGGGTCCAAGTAGGCAAAACTATACGGTTGAGTTCAGCCAAAGAGAGGCACAAGGAAGGTAAGAGGAAAGTCAGGTTGGGCTAGTCGTGTTATGTCGTCATGTTATGCTTCAAGGATGATTATTCTGCACCAAATATTGTTGTGTCTTTTTTATTTCAAGCCTTCTCTTATTTACAAACTTCTCAAGTTATACTGCTTCTTTTTGGAATTCTTAGTTCTACGACCAAAACAGACATTTCCAGTTACAAGATCTGACACTTGAGGTACAAAATTCTCTCTCTGGGTCGACGCCACAGGCAGATTTGGCAGTGTATTTCTACTTAATATTCTAAACAAACCTTTCACGGGGTAGCTTGTTAAAAACCATTCAAGCTTGGAGTTGAAGGCGTGGCTCGTTACTAGAGCACCAGCCAATGAGGGAAAGGAAGGTATGGAGGGGGGTGGGGGAAGAGCATAAAAGAAAAGGTATCCAAGCAATTAGAAGCAGCCAGATTGTACTGTACTGTACTGGAGGTCGTCTGACCACAAAAGCAACAGAAACCACTCTGATTTCCATTCAAGGCCTCTGGGCAAGGCTTAGCAAGAGATGATGGGATAACTAGGTAGCAAGGACACAGTTAAGAGCCTAACCTGATTTCCCCTCTCCAAACTATCTTTTCCAGTTTTTCAGCTTAGGCCGTCTTTGTACATCTGTTTCAACCCAGTTTTCTCCATCTCCAGTTCATTGAATACAAACTCCACGAATCCAAGGAGCCAGTCAATAAACAGAAGGCTTCAGTCCTAAATTTGGCCCCAAAAGCCATTATATGTCTATGCCTGGTAAAAGCACACCGCACACATCCAGGGAAGGAAAAGTTTAATCTCAGGAAAAGACTGCCAGACTGCTTCTATGCGGGCAGAGAGCAGCGACTGCCCTTATGCAAAGGAGGGTAATTATAGACAGGGCCCCCGCAAGAATGTGGGGTGGAAAACTGCATTGTAAAAGGTAATTAGGGTTTGTGGTGAGGGCAGGTTAGGGTGGCCTGAGTTTCAGGAAGCCAGGCGGAACTTGAGCAGGCATCACTGCAGGCTGACTTCACTAGAGCCAACATCTGCGAAAGGATCCCCGCAGGCCGCTGTGCTGGGATGAGCAGAGCCGGTGCCATGCGAAACAATGACCAACCCCACCCCCTTACATTCCCTTGTGCGGGGCATCCCTGCATGGCTTGTGGGTGGTTTCCTCTGGGGAGGAGAACCCAGGGCCATCGCCCAGTTGGATGCACGGAAGCAGCTCCAGACATTCTTCCACAGACATTTGGGTGGTACTGAGGACACAAGTCCAGCAAAACTGTAATTTTTAGTTGAAAATAAGTTTAGATAAAAATAAGTTTCGAGATTAAAAATAATAATTGCAGGTGTTTTCAGTTTGGAACGTTTATAGAAAATTTAATAGGTAGAAAAAAATCTCCCTCTTAAGCTGGGTGGGGTGGCTCACACCTGTAATCCTAGCTACTCAGGAGGCTAAGATCTGAGGATCAAGATTCAAAGCCAGCCTGGGTACAAAAGGACCTGAGACTCGTCTCCAATTTACCCAGAAAATGGGAAGTGGGGCTTGGCTCAAGGGTAGGGCAGTAGCCTTGAGCTGAAGAGCTCAGGGACAACACCCAGGCTGAGTTCAAGCCCCATGATCCACAAAAAAAAAAGCCTCTTACTGTAGTGTAATATGCAACTGACAAGTGTTTAGCTCTGAAAGGAAAAGCAGTACCTGCTTCATAATTAGAGTGCAAAAATCACTTGCTGAATGATTAACAAATGAATGATCACCTAATGTGTAGTTAAGCATACGTAGTCAACTCTTCATATCCATGGGTTCTATCTATCTATAGTCCCAAACAACCACAGATTGATAACATTACCAAGAAATTGTACCCGTTCTGGACATGTGTGGCCTGTTCCTCAATAGGATATGACAGCTATATCATAACATTGCATTGTAGTAGGCATTAGAAATAATCTGGAAGTTTAAAGTTTATGGGAGAGCTGAGTGCTGGTGCCTCACACCTGTTGTTCTAGCTTCTCAGGAGGCTGAGATCTGAGGATCTTGGTTTGAAGCCAGCTGGGGTAAGGCAAACAAGTCCATGAGACATTTATCTACAACTAGCTACCTAAAAAATTGCAAATTGAGCTGTGGCTCAAAGTGGTAGGGTAGTAGCCTTGAGTGGACAACCTGATTGAAAGTGCCCAGGCCCTGAGCTGAAGCCCTACAACTACAAAAGTATATGGGGGTGGGGGAGGGGGGAAGGGAAATGGGGACCACGACATGTGAAAGGGTATCAATGTGTGGGAATTAAGGCACCATTTATCTGGCAAATACCATGTAACCCTTCTATTAATTACAATAAAAAATATATTAAAAAAAATTCCCCCCCCAAAAAAAGTATGTGGGAGAATGTACAGAGATTATACTGTTTTATATGAGAAACTTAAGCATTTGCACACTTTGGTGTGCAAAAAACACATCTAGGGATAGGAATGTGCCATGCATGAAGCCCTGGGTTCAATTCCTCAGTATCACATAAACAGAAAAAGCTGGAAGTCATGCTGTGACTCATGGCAGAACACTAGCTGTGAGAATAGAGAGGCTCAGAGACAGAACCCAGGCTCTAAGTTCAAGCCCCAGGACCAGCAATAAATAAATAAATAAATACATCTGTAGTAGAAAAACTGTAATCATGTTTGAATTTCCCCTTTGAGAATGGAAGTTACTGCTATCAACTGATTAAACATGCTTAAAATGTTAAAGCAAATACATTTTGAGTTCCTTAATACTCTCCCTTAATACTGTCCCCATGTTCTTCTAGCCAACAGATTTTGCTAAGTTCCTGCCTATAACTATGGATCCTCAAACTATGATAGAACAAGCTGGCTGCCAGTGGCTCATGCCTCTAATCCTAGCTAGTCAGGTGGCTGAGATCCTAGCTAGTCAGGTGGTAAGGATCAAGGTTGGAAGCTAAGCCCAGGGAAGGAAAGTCCAGGAAACTCTTATCTCTGAAAGCCTCAGCCCAGAAGACCATGTGGACACCAAGTCACGATATAGCAAAGGAGTTTACTTGACAGTAAACAGGGGCTGACAGGCTAGCTCTCTTGGGAGGGTAGTTGCCCGACTTTGTACAAGGCGGTAGTTATGTAGAGCCTGGGAAGCTAATGGTGGGAAATTTCAAGTGAGTCATGCAATACGTGAAGTATGTGAAAGCTGGGAATTCCATTGTGGTAGGGCTTAATATTTATGGCCAGGGCTGCAGACTAGAGATAACATATGGCTCGGGAAGTCAAATGGGAGAACAGCCTAGTCATAGTTAAGCCTAGCCAGATTAACTGGTTTGGGGGAGGGGCTGAGGAACTGAGATAGAAGACATCCTGTCAGAATGGAGGAGAGCATGCTAACCATCTCTAACAAGCTACAAAGAAAAAGCCGAAAGTAGTGTATGGCTCAAGTGGTCAAGCGCTAGCCTCGAGCAAAAGAAGCTCAGGGACAATGTCCAGGCCCTGACTTCAAACCCTAGGACCAGCAAAACCACACATACAAAACCCCCAATAGAACAATAGGTATATTAAACACATGATTTTACAATGGTACACATGAAAACAAATAAGAACAATATTTGTTTTACTTGTAGAAATAGCTTTTTTTGTTGGTGGTGGTCATGGGGCTTAAACTCTGGGCCTGGGTTCTGTCCTTAAGCTCTTCAGCTCAAGGTTACTGCCCTACCCCAGGAGCCACAGCCCTATTTCCCATTTTCTAGTGGTTAATTAGAGATAAGAGTCTCTCAGATTTCAGTGCCCAGGCTGGCTTTGGACCATGATCCTTAGATCTCAGCCTCCTGAGTAGCTAGGATTACAGGTGTGAGCCACCGCGCTCTGCCCAGTTCTAGAAATAGCCTCACAATAAACTTAATAAACCTTTCTTAAGGTTTATTTAAAATACAAATACATTTATTTAAATTTATTTAAAATACAAATACATTTATTTAAAATACAAATACATTTATTTAAAATACATTATTTATTTAAAATACAAATACATTTATTTAAAATACATTTATTTAAAATACAAATACATTTATTTAAATTTATTTAAAATACAAATACATTAATTTATCATTGTTGTGGTCTGTTTTTTCAGTGTTTGTTTGTCTGGCTTGAACTCTGGGCCTGGGCTCTGTCCCTGAGCTTCTCTATTCAAGGTTAGTGCTCTACCACTTAAGCCACAGCACCACTTCTGGCTTTTTCTGAGTTGTTTATTAGAGATAAGAGTCTCACAGAGTTTCTTGCCTAGGCTGGCATGGAACTGCAATTCTCAGATCTCAGCCTCCTGAACAGCTAGGATTACAAGTGTGAGTCACCAGTGCCCAGATTCAAGGGTTCTTTTTTTAAAATGTTGATTCCTGGCTGTTGAGATTTACAGATGAACTGTCCTCCCAGAAGGCCAATGGGCTGGTACTGACCCCTGCTGGTAGCACTGTGGAAAGGTGATTGGGCTGTGGGGATGCTGATCTCATCAGTGACAAGTAGTTTGGTTTTGGAGGAGATAATTGGAGGACAATAGCCTGAAATTCCCTATCCTGCCCCTTCCTGTGTTAATAGCCCATCTACTCTTCCATTTCTCTTTTCTTCAAAGAATCAGTGTGTCACAGAAGGCATGAAGGAGAGGGGCATGGGGGATAAGAATCAGAGAACAGTGGAGATTTGGAGGCGTACATGAGAAAGTGTTGCAGACCATATGAAAAGATTCAGAAGGGCTGGGAGCATGGCCTCCCATGCATAAAACCGTGGGTTGTATTCCTCGGTACTTTATACACAGAAAAGGCCAGAAGGGGCACTGTGGCTTAAGTGGCCAGGCGCTAGCCTTGAGCCAAAAGGGTCCAAGGACAGTGCCCAGGCCTGAGTTAAAACCCTAGGACTGGCAAAAATAAATAAATTAATTAAAAAGATTCAGAAATGATTTCTCCTTTAAATTCTTTTGAGTGAGAGGGGACCAACAAATAAACAAACAATTAGATCCAAGCCCCAATAAGGAGTCCAGAAAGAGCCAAGAACGTGTTACAAGAGGGAAAGATCAGAAAATAATTTAGAAGTTCAAAACCCCCCATTTCAAGTTCAAGAGGCCCCCATCTCAACTAAAATTATAGACAGACAGGTATGCAGGCAGATAGGTAGATTAACAGAGATGGAGACAGATATGGAGATAGATAAAGATGGAGGTGGGTAGGTAGGTAGGTAGGTAGGTAGAGTTATAGGTAGAAAAAGGTATGGTGGCATGCACCTGTCCTCTCACCTTTGCAAGAAGCTTAAATAGGAAGGTTGTAGTCAGGTCTGGCTGCCTAGGCAAAAAATGGAGATCCTATTTAAAAAATAGTGTAAGCCAAAAGGGCTAAGCTTAGGTGTTTATCTACTTACTAATGTAGCTGCAAATAAGACATTATATTAGTTTAAAAAGAAACTTAGCTAGGTACTGCTGATTGATGCTTATAATTCTAGCTACTTAGGAGGCAAAGATCAGAGGATCAAGGTTTGAAGCCAGCCCAGGAGAAGAAATCTGAGAATCTCTTATTTGAATTAACCAACAAAAAGCTGGGATTGTGGCTTCATGGTAGAGCACTTGCCTTAGCATGCATGAAGCCCTGGGCTCGAGTCCTCAGTACCACAGAAACAGAAAAAGCTGCAAGTGGTGCTGTGGCTCCACTGTGGTAAAGGAAGCCCAGGGACAGTGCGCAGTCCCTGAATTCAAGTCCCATGACAATGCACACACACACACACACACACACACACACAGAAGTGGAAGTGCTATCCTTTAGCGAAAAAGTTAAGACGCTGAGTTCAACACCCCCCCCCCACACACACATGTACACACACACATCAGAAAAGTTTACATGCTATGATTTGAATATGGATAATGCTTCTCACAGGTTTCTATGTTAAAGGCTTGGTCCCTTGGCGGAGGCTGTTGGCATGTAATGTCCTTCAAAATGCACTGGAGACTTACTTCCCAGTGCCACTGCACTGAAATTTAGGACTCTTAATTTGAGAGATTAAGTCAGGAGAACAGAACCTTGTGGAATGGATTGATTCCCTTGCAGATGGAGTCCAGTAGTCACCTCTGGAATGGGTTGCTCCTAAAACGATCAGCCAGGTCTCACCTCTGTGGTAGGATTTTTTTGGAGGGAGGAGGAGGGGTGGATGTGTTGTGGATTGAACCCAGAACCTGGCCTATGGAAGTGCACACACACACACACAAACACACACACACTACCACTGAGATATACCTCCACCGTGGCCCCAGCCCTTTCTTATGTGTTTCTATTCTCCTTAGGATAACGTACAAGAACACATCCTTGCTAAAGATGGACTCTTCAACTTGGGCTTCAGAATGCTAAGAAATAAATTTGTGTTCTTTATAAATTACCTGACCTGGGGGGAGGGAAATGGGGACAAAGACATTGAAGTAATTCACCTCCTATCTGGTGAATATAATGTAACCCTTCTATTAAATACAATAAAATATATGAAAAAATAAAATAAAATAAATGACCTGACCTCAGGCATTCTGTCATGGCAGTCACAAAAGAGCAAGAGTCTAAGACAAACTTACACTTCACTGAACTTCACTGAAGTCGTTTATTGTTTTTGTTTTTGCCAGTTCCAGGCTTGAACTCAGGGCCTGGGTGCTGCCCATGAGTCAATTTGTGCCAAAGGCTAGTGCTCTACTACTTGGGGGTAAGAGCCTCACAGATTTTCTGGTCTGGGCTGGCTTGGAACTGCCATCCTCAGATCTCAGCCTCCTAAGTAACTAAGATTTCAGGCATGAGCCTCTGGTGCCTGGCCATTTAATTTCTCTTTTCCTTAGTTTCTCCTTTCTTTCCCTCCCTCCTTCCCTCCCTCAATCCATGGAGGAGTTGGACTAGGCCTTGCCCTCGCTGGCATCTGGCCTCCTCACTAATAGATCACTTAATGGTTTTTGCTCCAACACGTGGAGGATGGTGAGAGGCCAGGAGCCTCTTCCCACAGGGGCTCAGCTTCCCCCCAGGGCCTGGGCCCCCGCGCCGCCCCGACCCACCCTGCCAGTTCCCTGCCCGGACCTGCGGATCGGAAACTGCCCGACCCCTCCCGGGTCGGCTGGGCCACCCCGCGCTCCCAGTCCCGGGCTGGGCCCCACGTGGTGCGCTCGCCACGACCTGGGCAGGGCTGGGCTTCCTGGGCTTCGAGTCCGGCATGGCGGCGCCCAGGGTGGTGGTGGAGCCCGCGGGCCGCGTGTGCTGGGACGAGCCGGTGCGCATCGCCGTGCGCGGCCTGGCCCCCGAGCAGCCCGTGGCGCTGCGCGCGTCCCTGCGCGACGAGAAGGGCGCGCTCTTCCGGGCCCACGCGCGCTACCGCGCCGACGCCCGCGGCCAGCTGGACCTGCAGCGCGCGCCCGCGCTGGGCGGCAGCTTCTCGGGGCTCGAGCCCATGGGGCTCCTCTGGGCCCTGCAGCCCGACAAGCCGTTCTGGCGCTTGGTCAAGCGCGACGTGCAGACGCCCTTCGCGCTGGAGCTGGAGGTGCTGGACGGCCACGAGCCCGCGGGGCCCGACGGCGGGCGGGTGCTGGCGCGGGCGGTGCACGAGCGGCACTTCATGGCGGCCGGGGTGCGGCGAGTGCCGGTGCGCGAGGGCCGGGTGCGGGCCACCCTCTTCCTGCCGCCAGGTGAGCTGGGACTTTGGAAATTATGAGCTCACCACTGCTGGTCGCCCGTGGTGCCCCGGCCGGGTTCGGCTCCTGTGCCCCGGGGTTGGCAGCATCGGCGTGGACAGCAGCTGGCTGCGCACCCGTGTGAAGGGTTTGGCTGTTGGGCTCCCCGTATAGGACCTTCTACTTATATCATCTCATTTAATACCGTTGAGGTCACTTCGCTATTTATTATTCACTGTTCTGCAGTCCCTCCTCCTCCCCCCAGCAGCAGCAGCACGAGTGGTTGGGAAATGATGACTGCCAAGGAGACAGTGTGTCCTTTTCTGGTGATCTGGGCACCCGGGGTCTCTGCTTCGCTTCTTCACCCATTTCTGTCACCCTCCAGGCTGTGCTGCCTTCCTCACCAAAAGTCAACTCTGCTGTTTCATTTTTCTTTCCTCTTACACAGACATCTAGACTGTCAATGTACAAGCACACACCCAGAGGTGATGGGGTGTGGTGGAGAGATGGGGAGAGAGACAGGCTGTGGGACTGAGGCAATAGAACATGCAGCTTTCTTTCGAGTTCTTCTACATCCAGTCCTCCATTGCCCATCACACTTCCTTCTAGGATGCCTTCCTTAACAAAAGCATTTACCACTCTCCCTTGCAATAACGATTGATTCTTCAAACCTGGCAGAGAACTTCTAGAGTTATCTACAGGGTTAAATCATCAATGAGAAGTTTCTCTGCATTTTGGACTTTTTTTTTTAACCTCTAAGTAGTGACCTGGGGATCTTGCTCTCTTACCATTGATTTGTAGGAACTGGCTAAATAATTTAGAAAAGGAGCCAAGCACAGGTGGCTCTTGCTTATAATCCTAGCTACTCAAGAGGATGAAATCTGCCAATCACAATTCAAAGCCATTTCAGGCAGGAAAGTCCGTGAGACGCTTAATTAAATCACAGAAAAAGCCAGAAGTGGCACTGTGGCTCAAGTGGTAGAGTGCTAATCCTGAGCAAAAAAAAAGCTCAGGGACAGTGCCCTGGCCCAGAGGTCAAGCCTGAAGACTGGCAAGATAAAATAAAATAAAAATAAAGTAAAAGTGGGTTCTTGAAGTTGCATAATGCTTCCATTGTACTATTCCTTTTTTTTTTTTTCTTCTAGGTCAAGGACCTTTCCCAGGAATCATCGACATCTTTGGTGTTGGAGGAGGCCTGTTGGAATATCGAGCTAGCCTTCTGGCTGGCCATGGCTTTGCCACATTGGCTGTAGCCTTTTCAAACTTTGAAGATCTTCCCAAGAATTATAACTGCATATTGGTGGACTACTTTGAAGAAGCCATGTGCTACTTGCTCCAGCACCCCCAGGTGTGCCTCCTGCATTTTATTTTATTACCCTAGGAATCTCTCCAGAATCTCTCTATAGTGGTATCACTTGTACCAGAAGCACTATAGCTGCTTTCTTCCTTCTCCCCATATATTTCTTTTGGAGATTTCTTTGTTTTCAGGGATCTAATATTTTCCCCTATCAGATGGATACATTGTGTAGAATTAGTTGTAAACTCAGTGCCAAATTTCATTTAGTAACATTGGGATTTCTCTTGTAATAAAAATTGAGCTTCTCATCATCTTTACATGCTTGCTTTTACAAAATGCATTTGAATATTTTAAATATATTTTAATATATATTATAATGTAGGTTTCATTGGTCAAATAATGAGCACATTTCTTTTTGGACAGCATCATCCCTTCCTTGGCTCTCTCTCAGTTTTTTCATCCTGTCCCAACCAACTAGTTATTCATTTTCAACATAGTGTCTAGTGAGTAACACTGCTGAATTTTTTTCTTTTTGCCAGTCCTTGGGCTTAAATGCAGGGCCTGGGCACTGTCCTTGAGCTTTCTCAAGGCTAGCACTCTGCCCTTGAGCAGCAGTGCCACTTTTGGCTTTTTCTGTTGTTTGTGGTACCAAAGATTGAACCCAGGGCTTTGTGCATGCTAAGTAAGTACTCTACCACTAAGCCACACTCCTGGCCCTGCATTTGTCTTTAATCTTTCATTTTCAGGCATCAGACTATGTTTTCACATTTTGATCAGAATGTTCCTTTTTAGCTTCTAAGGCTAAGAACCTCTGAAGTGGACTCTGGCATTTTGCTTTGTTTTCTTGAAGTCAGTCATTTGCTAATATATTTGGATGGGGTTGATGAATGTTTCACATCTTGGAATAGAACTTGATTCCACTCAGTTGAATAGCATCAAGTCACATAAAGACATAGATCAATTTCACTTTGAATGGGGCTCTGAACTTGCTGTGGCTCTGTCTTCTCTACTACATGATCCTTTTGGAACATTTATAACCAATTTGTAAATTTGGCAAGTGTGATTTGTTTGCTCTGTGTTTAGGCAAATATTTAATACTTGGGAAAACTCCCTTTAGCTACTGTGAACAGATTGGCACTAGAAGCATCTCTGGTTGCATTGTTTGAACAGCACTTTTATATACAGTACATTCTTGACTCTTTTTTCTTTTCTTCCAGGTAAAGGGCCCTGGAATTGGGCTTCTGGGCATTTCTCTGGGAGCTGATATTTGTCTCTCAATGGCCTCGTTCTTGCCGAACATCTCAGCCACAGTTTCCATCAATGGCTCTGGGTGCAGTGGGAACATACCCATACAATACAAGCAGACTAAGATCCCACCGTTGGGCTATGACCTGAGGAGAAGCAAGATGACTTTCTCAGGCATTCTGGACATTCTGGATATACGGAATGATCTTATAGGAGGGCATAAGAACCCCAGTATGATTCCACTAGAGAAAGCGCAGGGGTCCATCCTCTTCCTTGTCGGCCAGGATGATCATAACTGGAGGAGTGAGTTGTATGCCCAAACAGCTTCTGAACGGCTGCAGGCTCATGGAAAGGAAAGACCCCAGATCATCTCCTATCCTGGAACTGGGCATTACATTGAGCCTCCTTACTTCCCCATGTGCCCAGCTTCCCTGCATGCGTTAGTAAACAAAGCTGTAATGTGGGGAGGGGAAAGCAGGGCCCATTCGAAGGCCCAGATCGATGCCTGGGAACAAATTCTATCCTTCTTTCGCAAGCACTTGGGTGGTACCCAGGAGAGGACTTCTAGACTGTAATACATGTAGTCTGTTGACATGGAAGATTCAAGATCAAATGGTAGTGTTTGTTAACTTTATGTGAATCATGTCTTCCCATACACAGTATTAAATTCATTCTTTGAAATTCATGGTATATTTTAGATCACTTTATTGAATCCGTTTTATTTGCCCATACTGTATTTTACTAACGTATCAAATGCTTATTGCAGAAAATTCAGAACCAGGGGCCAGGAGTTTGGCCTAGTGGTAGAGTGCTTGCCTAGCATGCACAAAGACCTGGGTTCAATTCCTTGGTACCATACACTTAGAAAAAGCTGGAAGTGGTGCTGAGGCTCAAGTGGTAGAACTCTAGCCTTGAGAAAAATCCAAGGATAGTGCTCAGGCCCTGAGCTTAAGCCCAGGACTGGCAAAATAAATAAATAAATAAATAAATAAATAAATAAATAAATAAATAAATAAATAAATAAATAAATTCAGAACCATACAACACAAGAAAATAGAAAAGCATGCTCACTATTAAACCTTATATTTCCTTCTAGGTTTTAGGGGTTCTTTTTAATGCTTTGACTTGTAGGTGAATTGTGTGTGCTCACACAAAATAGTAGAGCTTGAATTCAGGGTCTGGATGTTGTTTTTTAACTTTTTCCATTCAAAGATGACACTCTGCCACTTGAACCACATTTCTGCTTCTCCATCTCCAGCTTTTTGGTGGGTAATTGACATAAGATTCTTATGGACTTTTTTGCTAGAGCTGGCTTTAAATTGTGATCTTCAGATCTCAGCCTCTTGAGTAGCTAGGATTATAGATCTGAGTCCCTGATGCCCAGATTGTAGACTAATTTTAAAAATAAGTGGCTAGATGTAGTGGTACATGCTTGTCATCTTAGCTATTTAGGAGGGAGAGGTTGGGAGGATCACAGTTCAAGACCAGTCTGGGCAACAAGCATGAAACCCTGTCTGAAAAATAACTCAAGCAGGAGGCACGGTTCACCGAGATGAGTGTTTGCTTAGCAAACACAAGAGTGACTATTTTCACCTGTGAAAACAAAGTTGGGAAACTGAGAAACTGTGAGAGCATGATCATCTAACATTCCAGTGACTGTAGCAAGATAAATTTGTAGTGGGCAACAGCAACAGAGTTGTTGCAAAAGATAGGCAGCTGACTTCTTCATTTCGGACATCAGAAGAATCCTTTGCAAGAAGGACTGGGGAGCATCTGTCTCTAGAATGGTTAAAGGTAAGCCCTGCTCCAAGCCTGCATGTGATCTGTTTTCTTTCTCATTTTATGAGTCTAAGACCAGACTTTGGAACATCATATTATGACAGTATTAATGTCGGGGCACTGTATAGGTATGTTTGAATTGGATAACTAAAAGTTACCCAATATTGCTGTCATTGACTTCAAGCCTCATATTCAAGATACAATATAGCCAAAAATAGGATAAATTCAAAGTGTGCCAGAAAACTAGAATCCCCGTGATGTGTGAGGACCCAGCCTTTGAACCATACGTGAGGTTTGACTACCTCATGTTTTTGAAGTTTCATTCATTATATCCCATAGTAAAAATTTACATTCTATATCTCATATCTTTGTATGCTTATAATAGAAACATACTTCAGGTTCAAGAACATTCAAAACTTGGTATAAACTACATAAACTGGGATTAGAAAACTGAACTGATTTCCATAGGCTTAGAATCTATATGGCCTAAAAGAAATGATCAAATTTACTAATATGAATAAAATCAATAACTCTTCCTAGTAACACAGTAGAGTATTCCACATGTCACAATTATATTTAAAAGAAGCAGAAATGTAACCACTGATTGACCTGCTGCCTCCCTCACATACCCATCGACAAATCCTGATGGCATTACAGCCTTTCCCAAAGTACCCTCTTCTCCACTGCGATATGCCAATCGGCACTCATCAACTCCTATTTAGTCCTGCAGTTTAGTATTTCTTCAAATCATTTCTACTCTGAAGCCAGATCTGATCATGAGTATTTCATTCATTAAAATCTCACTGATCCAGGGCCGGGAATTTGGCCTAGTGGTAGGGTGCCTGCCTAGCATGCACGAAGACCCAGGTTCAATTCCTCAGTACCATATAACATAGAAAAGGCCAGAAGTGGTGCTGTGCCTCAAGTGAGCTCTTGCCTTGAGAAAGTCCAAGGGTAGTGCTCAGGCCCTGAGTTTAAGCCTCAAGACTGGCAAAAAAAAAAAAATCTCACTGATCTGTCTCTTTCTTCTCTTATACTTTAAATACATTAAATTTCTTGCTTTTACATATAATGTTCTTTCTTCTATAAACTTGTGACCAAGTAGACAACCTCTACTTCCAGTCAATGTCTCCTCCTTTCCTCCCTCCCTCCTCCCTCCCTCCCTCCTTCCTTCCTTCTTTCCTTTATTCTCACTACAACTTTATTGACAAAGCAGTCACCTGGCCAGATTTTACGTGTGAGCTGTATTTTGCTAAGTCACATGGTATATCAATCAGTTTTCTCTGTCTATAACAAATGCATACAACAATCAACTTATGAAGACAAAAAGACTATTTTATCTCCCAGTTTGGGAGGCTCCGGTGAATACACAACGGCCCCGCTGATCGGTGTCATGGTACAACAACGTCATGGCAGGAGCACCTGGCAGCGCAAAGTTGTTCACCTTATGGCTGGGAAGTGATAGAAGCCACTGGTCCCCAGCACCTCCCCAATCACCTGAAAACCTCCCTCTAAAATTTCCACCACCTCTCAATAAAGACAAGCTGAAGATCACGCTTCTGACACGATAGCCATTGCGGGACATTTAAGATAAATTCAGTATGATATGTTGTTTTAACTCAAGACTTCCCACTTGAGTCAGACCCTAGCCCTTTTTGCTTTAGCTTGTTTTTCAGGTAGGGTCTCCTACTTTTGCTCAGGCTGGCCTCAGGTTATGATCCTCCTACCTCCGTCTTTTGAATAACTTGATTACAGGCATCGCCATCACACTTAGCTTGCTTTGTTGAGGCGGAGTCTCATGAACATTTTGCTGAGCTGGTCCCAAACCATGTCCTTCTACCATGTTTCTACCACCTCGCAGCAGCACCACTCCCCAAGCCTTTTCCAAGGTAACCAAGCTTTTTACACGAGTCTCTGAAAAACAATTAAAATCCAAACTATAGCAGTGGCAAATAAGCATATGATAAAATACTTAACAACATGCCATTGAGGTTTTAAAAAATGAAACGACAACAAGAAGCAAAACGCATGCGTCAAATAGAAAAACATTGACAATACCAAATGTGGATGATCATATAAAGCAATAGGAATTTCCATTCATTGCTGGTAGGTTGGCAAAAGGGACAACCATGTTAGAAAGCAGTTGTGGCTACTATGATCAAGCAATCATTCACTTTGGTATTTATTCACATGGATTGAAAAGTTCTGTCTTCAAATGCCATAAACTAATGTTTATAAGATCTTTATTCATACCTGCCAAAGTATGGAAGCAACCAAGATGTCCTTGATAGACAAATGGCACATCCACACAATGGAAAGGTGCTAAAAAGCAAAAAAAGGAAATAAGCTATCACAGAAGCACAAAGAATCACCTTAAGGCCTATTTTTAGCCTGAGAAAGTCAGTCTGAAAAGTTGATGTACTATATGATGAGAGCTGTATAAGATCTTTTTTTTCTTTTTTGTCAGTCCTGTGGCTTGAACTCAGGGTCTGGGCGCTGTTTCTGAGCTCTGTCATTCAAGGCTAATGTTCTACCACTTTGAGCCACTGTTCTACTTCCAGTTTTCTGCTCTACTTCCAGTTTTCTCATGTTTAATTGGAGATAAGAGTCTTAAAGACTTTCTTTCCTGGGCTGGCTTTGAACCGCGATCCTCAGATCTCAGACTCCTGAGTAGGGTAGGATTATAGACATGAGCCACCGGCACCCACCTTATGTAACACCTTAAAAGGGCAAAGCTACAAAGACACTGAAAGATCAGTGCTTGCAAGGGATATTGGGAGGGAAGAAGAGATGGGAATAGATGGAGTGCTCAGACTCTTGTGCTCAAGCCCAAGGACAAGTACACACGTGCACACACATACACACACACTCATCACATTTATGTAAGATGTCAATGACAGAAGAAACTACATAAAGAATGTTAATGAGCATGATGTATGAGAATTTTCCCTACTTTCTGTTTAATGTTATCTATCATATATCAATCAATCAATCAACTATCACCTATCCATCATTTATCTGTTAATTCTCTGTGTACCATCTCAGGATGGAAAAGCAAAAGCAAAGGACTACAAATAATTTATTCCCCCAAATTTCTAAAAGTATTCCTTGCCTGATTAGACAAACAAACCAGAGTACCAAACACAATCAAACAACAAAGATAATTTCCTTTTTCTATTCAATATTGCTTAGAGTTTTGTTATTTTGGTCAGTTTAGCCCAGACTGTAAACATCTAAGAGTGAACCCATGATTTCATCTGAGGCTAAAAACAAGACGGAAACAAAAAAAGGCAAAAGAGACTTTTAAGAAACAGACTACTAAGGAAACTTTGAACCAAAAATATAGCCACATAGGGAAAAGATTATGGAACAAGATAAGTGAAGACTTCAAGTTTGGCCATATGAACAGAGATGACTTTCATTTGTGCCATCCTATTAAAAATATAATTCACATTCACCTTTTAAAATAAATTGGTGAATTAAAAATTGAATTAAAATCTAATTATGTATTGATTTATGTATTTATTTAGGTTAGTGCTAGTCCAGGGGGCTTGAACTCAGTGTGTAGGTGCTGTCCCTGAGCTTTTGTTCAAGGCTAGTGCTCTACCATTGGAGCCACAGTTCCAATTCCTGCTCTTTTGTTAGTTCATTGGAGGTAAGAGTTGCGCAGACTTCCCTTCCTAAACTGGCTTCAAACTGTAATCCACAGATCTCATCTTCCCAGGTAGTTAGGATTATAGACATGAGCCACCAGCAACAGGCTATTTTTGTATTTTTTTGTCTTGACTAATATTCTAAAATGAAAGCTGTAAGATCTTGCATATGCGTTTATGTATATTATATATGTATGAATATATATTTGAACTCCATGGTAAAAAAAAAATCTCCTGAGGAATTCTGTTCAACTTGGCTTCCAGATAAATGAACACATAGGTTGTTAACTATTAACAATCATTAATAATATTATAGTAAGTAATAAAGTAATAAATATCCTAAAAAAACTTTTTTTGTATGGGTCTTGGGGCTTGAACTCTGGGACTGGGCACTGTCCCTGAGCTCTTTAGCTCAAGGCTACTGCCCTACCCCTGGGCCTGGGTGTTGTCCCTGAGCTCTTCTGCTCAAGGCTACCTCCCTGCTCCTTGAGCCACAACCACTTTCCATTTTCTAGTGGTTAATTGGAGGTTAGAGTCTCAGGGACTTTAGTGACTTTAGTGCCTGGGCTGGCTTTGAACCTTGATCCTCAGATCTCAGGCTCCTGAGTAGCTAGGATTACAGGCATGAGCCACTGTACCCAGCTCCTAAAAAGACTTTTGAGTCACATAACTTAAATCTTTGCTGAATAAACTGATTTTAAGTTTGCTGGTAGAACAAAAATGAAAATGTCTTTGTAATCATTAATCCCCAGGCTTAAAACTTCTGGAGTTCTATTCCAGTTCTGTCCACTTGCAGGCTACCATCTGCCAAATAAAGAGATTTGGTGAAGGGTAGAGAAAGATTTGTCACATGGAGCAAGCAGCCACAGAATGATAACACTTGAGTTCCTTATCTGTCTTCTCTGAGTTCAGACATGGGCGGTGAGTTTTTGAATAGACAAAGAATTGGGAATAGGGAGAAGGAGGGAAGCCTAGATCAGCAGTCTCAGACATAAGTGTGATCAGATGGTCATTTTTCAGTCCTTGCATTAAGAGAGGTTCTGCAGAAGTTATACAGCTTTATTGCTTTGGCAGGGCAGCCTGGTTAGGAGAAACAAGTCACTGATACCTGGCTAGTGGTCCAATCCTTCCTGGATTCCAAGATGGCTGTAAAGTGAGTGCAGGGTAAGAATGGCTCAGAGAAATGGACATGAGTTGGAAATGGAGAAGGTTTGGATAAAAAGCTTCCCTGCTTTTTGTTTGTAGACTCAAGTAAGTAGTCAGTTCTTAAAAGCAGCCTTTAAGTACCTGTTACTGCACATTCCATACACTGTTTACATTCCATAATAGAAGTACACACATAACCTAAATACAGACTTTTTGGGTACCTAAATAACTATATATTATTTATTTATTTATTTAGTCGGTCATGAGGCTTGGATTCTGGGCCTGGGTACTGTCCTTGATCTCTTCAGCTCAAGGCTACCACCCTACCCCTTTATCCACATTCTCACTTCCAGTTTTCTAGTGGTTAATTGGAGATAAGAGTCTCACGGACTTTAGGGACTGAGCTGGCTTTGAACCTTGATCCTCAGATCTCAGCCTCCTGAGTAGCTAGGATTATAGGCATGAGTCACCATCCCCCAGCCATTTGAAACCTTTTGATTAAAAGGTTTAAATTTTATTTTAAAACCTTTAAATCACTTTTTAACTTTTATAACTGGCTTATAACCCAGGTAAAATCATGCTGGTTAAATGAGTGACTATTGTTTCACAATGATGTGTCATCCCATTTTAGACCTTTGACACATTTGGCAGGCTTTCTCAGGATCAACTTTCAAAATTAAGACTTTTGTACTATTGGGCCCTTTGACATTCTCAAGGTATGTAGCTCTCAAATTGATAATAAGCTTATTAGGCCTACTGGTTATATGGTATTATGGAAAACATGGTGAAATAATAAACTGGTACTTAATCTTCTTTATGCTATATTTATATGGATATGTTATTAATGAGAGTGCTCTAAAGACTGTATGATTTATAGAAGTCTCAGGGTCACTGTGAGTTATGATCACTTTAGTCAGGACATAGACAGTGAGAAATAGCTGAACTTCCTTCTCGATTGATGAACTACAATAAAAATGTAAGCTAAGACTTTTTTTTTTTTTTTTTTTTTTGCCAGTCCTGGGCTTGAGCACTGTCCTTGGACTTTCTCAAGGCTAGAGCTCTACCACTTGAGCCTCAGCACCACTTCTGGCTTTTTTCTATGTATGTGGTACCGAGGAATTGAACCCAGGTCTTCGTGCATGCTAGGCAAGCACTTTAACCACTAGGCCAAACTCCCGGCCCGTAAGCTAAGACTTTTATCATCTAGTTTTCATTCTTTTCTGAAAACATTTGCAACCAGATTTATGGAGAAGACTCTAACAAGACTCTTGAGCATAGTTTTCTGATAGTTTTAAGAATAATAGACGAAATAAAAACTTACCAAATTCTAATGTACTAACTGATGAGGGTCATAAAATTGTTTAATGGAGATCAAACAGGGCCAAGTGCAGTGGCCCCAGCAAAAATTGGGAGACTCATGGTTCAAGGACAATCGAGGCAAAAAGTTAGTGAGATCTCATCTCAAAGAAGTTGAGGGTGGTGGCACATGCCTGAAAAGTTGGAGCCTTGGAGGAGGCACTAAACAGGAGGATCACAATCTAAGGCCAGCCCTTGTCAAAATGTGAAACACTATTCCAAAAATAACTAAAATGGGCCAGGAGTTTGGCCTAGTGGTAGAGGGCTTGCTAGCATGCATGAAGACCTGAGCTTGATTCCTTGGCACCACATGCATAGAAAAAAAGCTGGAAATGGTGCTGTGGCTCAAGGGTAGAGCTCTACCCTTGAGGAAAAAGTCCAAGGACACTGTTCAGGCTCTGAGTTCAGGTCCTACAACTGGCAAAAATAAAAAATAACTAAAATAAGAAAAGGCTGGGAGGGCCGGGAGTTTGGCCTAGTGGTAGAGTGCTTGCCTACCATGCGCGAAGACCCGGGTCCGATTCTTTGGTACCACATACTTAGAAAAAGCCAGAAGTGGTGCTGAGGCTCAAGTGGTAAAGGAGTTCTAGCCTTGAGAAAAATCCAAGGACAGTGCTCAGGCCCTGAGCTTAAGCCCAGGACTGGCAAAAAAAAAAAAAAAAAAAAAGAAAGGGCAAATGTTAGAGTGCTTATCTAGACCTAGAGAAACTTCCTAAGCTATCTATAGTTATATGAATTCGACAGACTATACTTTGGTAAGCAACAGTGGAAACATTACTTGGTTCCCCCAAGGAACACTCCTATTCAGGAGTGTTTTTTGAAAAAAAAATTTCATAGATGCAATACTGTTCTCTGTATGGCAGGAGACAATTAGAAGCATCAGTATATTTGGAAATATAGACTGCCATCTTAATCTTTTGATCACTCCTTTATTCTGTTTTATGACTTCTATTTTGTTACTGCCTTTCTCTTCCTATCCTTGGCTTTGAGCTCAGGAGCAGTGCCCAAGCTCTGAGTACAAGTCCTAGAATGGCACAAAATAAAAATAAAGGAAGTAAGGAAGGAAGAGAGGAAGGGAAGGTGGGAGGGAGAAAGTAAGGGAAAGAGGGATGGTGGAAGGGAGGGAGGGAGAGAAAACTCATCCTAATACATGCCTAACTCATCCTAATACATGCCCATAGTTTACTGTGACATGTCTATTCCTAATACAAATCTATTGCAAAAAAAATCATTATTCTTTGGAGAACTTCGGATTATCAGATTGTTATTCAGTATTACCTAAGTAATTACCTTTGTGATTTCTTTTTTTTTTTTTCCTCTCGGCCATTGGCTTGAATTCAGGGCCTGGGCACTCTCCAGGGCCTCTTCAGCTCTTCAGTTCAGTCTAGAACTTTACCACTTTGAGACACAGTACTACTTCCAGTTTTATGGTGATTAATCAGAAATAAGAGTCTCATGGACTTTTGTGCCTGGGCTGGCTTTGAACTTCGATCCTCAGATCTCAGCCTCCTGAGTAGCTAGGATTACAGGTGTGAGCCACCACACCTGGCTGAAGTATATATATATATATATATATTGGGGGGGAGGTCATGTGGCTTGAACTCTGCCTGGGCACTGTCATTGAGCTCTTTAGCTCAAGGCTACTGCCCTACCCCTGGGCCTGGGCGCTGTCCCTGAGCTCTTCAGCTCAAGGCTATTGTCCTACAACCCCAATTCTACAGGTTAATTGGAGATAAGAGTCTCAGGTCCTTTTGGGCCCGGGCTGGCTTTGAAGCTTGATTCTTAGATCTCAGCCTCCTGAGTAGCTAGGATTACAAGTGTGAGCCACCAGCTGGCCAGCTTGGGCTATACTGTGGTTGATGAAAGGATTCTAGGACAAAGACAGGACAGATTTATCAGCATGAATGTGGAAAGCATTTTATTTTATTTTTCTTTAATAAAAAAATTGTATTTACTTAGAAGCATTCAGAATGTCAACAAAACAGCTGCAACTTTTTTTTTTTGCAATTACAGAGTGGTATTCAGTTAATAGAACAACAATTATTTCGTATAAGCTGCGTCAGACAACTGAAGATGAAAAAAACTACCGTCCCCATATATAACTAATTTGTGCTGTGCACCAACAAGAACCTGCTTTAAATTTCCATGCCAATTTACAATCCCCATACTGTACCAGGCAAGGTTAGTGGCTATTGAAAAGACCACCAGGACAGGGCTATCTAAAGACACATTCGGTAGTGTGTTAACTACACAAAAAAAAAGACACTGCACAGTTTAAAAGCAAATCTTACACAGCCTTACATTTCAATTTTTTTTCTTTAAAAGGAATGAGTTGTGTACAGGGGGGTTAAATGCTTTATAGACAAGAAAAAAAACTGCGCTAGAACCAACTTATTCATCATCATCCTCTTCCTCTTCTTCCTCATCCTCTTCATCTTCCTCATCTTCCTCATCCTCTTCATCTTCCTCCTCTTCCTCCTCTTCCTTCTTTTTCTTGCTCTTTTCAGCCTTCACAACCCCCTTTTTTGCTGCATCCGGCTTTCCTTTAGCTGGGTAGGCAGCTATATCCTTTTCATGGTTTTCCTTCATCTCAGAAGCCTTCTTTTCTTCAGGCTGCTTGTCATCTGCAGCCGTGTCGTTTCCTGTCTCTCCCAGTTTCTTTGCAACATCACCAATAGACAGGCCAGGACGTTCCCCTTTGATTTTAGGGCGATATTCAGAACAGAACAAGAAGAAGGCCGAAGGAGGCCTCTTGGGTGCATTGGGATCCTTGAACTTCTTTTTTGCTTCCCCTTTAGGAGGGATGTAGGTTTTCATTTCTCTTTCATAACGAGCCTTGTCCGCCTTGGTCATGTCTTCAAATTTCCCTTTCTCTTCAGCAGACATAGTCTTCCACCTCTCTGAGCACTTCTCAGAAAACTCTGCAAAGTTGACTGAAGCATCCGGGTGCTTCTTCTTGTGCTCCTCCCGGCAAGTTTGCACAAAGAATGCATATGATGACATTTTGCCTCTCGGCATCTTAGGATCTCCTTTGCCCATGTTTAGTTTTTCCTCTGCGAGGCACAGAGTCGCCCGGTGCCCGTCCGGCTCTCACTTGCCCCTGCGCTGTCTCTTGGAAAGCATTTTAATG
Organism: Megascapheus bottae; assembly: GCF_031878675.1. Lineage (NCBI taxonomy): Eukaryota > Metazoa > Chordata > Mammalia > Rodentia > Geomyidae > Megascapheus > Megascapheus bottae. The sequence goes on from NC_143522.1 coordinate 11,376,761, forward strand.
GTAGCAATATCCTTGAATGTAACACTGAGGACCAGATGATCTATTTTCACATTAGATTGGCATGACAATTTTTATGATCCTAATTATGAGATTTTTAGAGGACAACAGCACAAGTGATTTCATTTCAACAAACACAAAGAAATTTATATTCCTAGCATTTCAAAGATTTAAATCCTCCCCTTTCCAATAATCAAGAACAAAACTCTTAGAGGAAATAAATAGTGAGCAGTCAGAGATAATTACTAAATACGTGTGTGTGTGTGTGTGTGTGTGTGTGTGTGTGTGTGTGTGTGTGTGTGATAGCCTTGGGGCTTGAATTCAGGGCCAGAGCACTGTTCCTAAGCGTTTTATTTTCTTTAAAGGTTGGTACTCTACCACTTAAACCACAGATTCACTTCTGGTTTCTCACTTTTGGCAGTTAATTGGAAATAAAAGTCTCACAGACTTTCCTGCCCTGGCTAGCTTTGAACTGTGACCCTCAGAGCTCAGCCCCCTGAGTATCTAGGACTGTGACACCACAGGCAGTGCAAATACTGTATTTTTGTAAGCCAGTATTATATTTTGTTTATACAATAGCTATGTGACCAAATCTATAATCATGCTTATTGACAGTCTAAGAAAATTACTAAAGCAATCCATGTTCTGTAAGTAGGGGAAAGGTCTTGGCAAGGAATCAAGTAGGTGAATTATATAACACGGTACTAGGAAGTGAGCCAAGATAGGGTTCACCAGGATATTGCTGAGTTTCTCCTGTGCCCAGTCAGTCTATTTTGGACATTATGACTTCCATATAACTCTCCTGAATATTGGGAACCTTCTGGTATGACTGGACCCTAACTGACCTCCAAAAGCCTTGTGCTTAAAGCTCAGTTTCCAGGCAGCAGAGCCTAATGGAAGGAAGTGAGACATGGGATAACCTTGAAAGAGGTATTTGCACCTCTTCCCTTCTAATTGCCATGAGATGGGCAACTCAGCTCAGCTCCTGCCTTGATGATGATGTCTTCTCACAAACCCGACGCGATGGGGCAAAGTGACCATGGATTGAAATTTCTGAAACTGGGAGTCAAAAGAAATCTTTTTCTTATAAGCTGATAGTCTTATGTATTTTTGTCACAGCAACTGAAAGCTGATGACTACGTTCTCTTAAAGACTAAAGATGAGCTGGGCATGGTGGCTCACACCTGTAATCCTAGCTACTCAGGAGGCTGAGATCTGAGGAACGCAGTACAAAGCCAGTCTGGGCACTAAAGTCCTTGAGACTCTTATCTCCAATTAACCACTAGAAAACTGGAAGTGGGCATGTGGCTCCAGGGATAGGGTGGTAGCTGAAGAGCTCAGGGACAGCACCTAGAGTTCAAGACCCATGAGCGACCAACAAAAAAACTAAGGATGAGGCCCCTCACAGGGAGAGACAAGTAGCCCTCATGAAACATCACAATGTCAGGTTCTCTGAGCAAACAATAAGTCTCAGTCCGAGAATTTCTAGGAATTTTTGACACAAGATCATATATAATATAATATCTACCAACTTCCATCCAATCAAACGAACTGAAGCACTTGAGGGATATAGAGTAGGTAGGATCTGAAGGAAACAGATTACATTTACCCTACAGGTGGGACACGGCTGACTCCAATCCTCTCTGATAGTCTTATCGTTCTTATCAATGGATATTCCTGCCTGTGCTTCCTTCTTCCTCTTCTTCTCCTTCTTTTTTTGGTGGGTCATTGGGCTTGAACTCTGCACCTGGTCGCTGTCCCTGAGCTCTTCAGCTCAAGGATACAACAGCCTGACTTTCCATTTTCTAGTGATTAATTGGAGATGAGGGTCTCTCATTCTTCAGTGCCTGGGCTGGCTTTAAACCACAATCCTCAGATTTCAGCCTCCTGAGTAGCTAAGATTACAGGCAGAAGCCACTGTGCCTGGAGACCTGCCTGTCTTCTAATCTTTTCTCTTTGAAATCATTTTACACCTATGTAAACCTTGCAAAGCAAAAATTTCCCTCATCAAACTGTCCCTAATGTTCACATATAACTAACACTGAAATTAGGAAATTACCCTTGCTGGGGCCAGGAGTTTGGTCTAGTGGTACAGTGCTTGCCTAGCATGCAAGAAGCCCTGGGTTCAATTCCTTGGTACTATATACACAGAAAAAGCTGGAAGTGATGCTGTGGGTTAAGTGGTAGAGTGCTAGCTTTGAGAAAGCCCAAGGACAATGCACAGGCCCTGAGTTCAAGTCCCAGGATTGGCCAAAAAAAAAAAAGCAGAATATTCATCCTGAAATTACCCTTGGCAATAATATTCTTAACAATGAGAGTATCACTGAAATTATGCTATGCAGTCTTCAGACAAACATTCAAATGTGTAGCACATTGACTATACAAAATGGAATCAAGTAGCCTTTTCTTATCTTACCTACCTTACATGCATGTTATACAACTATGTCCAAGGTCATGTTCTGTGGTTCATCCAAGAACCACAGAAAACTAAATGAACATCTGAAGTGGGTCTCCTTTTCTCATAGGCCCAGAGTAAAAGAAAGGCAGGAGGGGCAACAAACCAATATGCTCTAGGGTCATGACCTTGGACATAGTTGTATAACACATTGTGGGTCTGTAGGAAAATCTCTGAATCACCACTGATAGAATCCATGTCACAGGAGAAAAAGAAAAATTAGCTTTAAACATCTGAATTCTAGAATCAAATATTTATGCCTTAGCATTAATTGTTCCTATCAGCTGATTGGAAGATGTGACTCTTCTCATTGATGACACAGCGAGTGCAGATTCAGGTACCATTGTCCCACTACCTTACCCTTTCCACACTGAAAGCCAGGGACTATAAACCATGGACAAGTTCAGGGACGCTTTCAGAGATGCCTTGGGTGAGTGTTCATATACATATATATATATATATATATATATCTGTAGATACCCACATATATATACATGTGCACATATGTATGTGCATACATAGATATGTGTATATATAGGTGTGTGTGTGTATCCAGTGTCCTGAATCAGCAGAAGATTTTGTCTATCAATGAAGTCCTAAGCCCTAGTTAAGGGAACAGAAGCTGATGTTCTGGTTTCATTGTGGCACAGTATATCCTCTTTCTGGGTATTAAACTCACACAGCCATCATCAAGACACTGCACAAACACCAGGACTGTGTGGAGCCACTTTCCTGCAGGAGCACCAAGAATTTTCTATGGCAGCTGACACTTTGCGGATTGCGGGCAGCCCTGTGATCTGTTCTGTGCTGCACCTGCTTCTTCCATGCAATGTTTAGGCACAGATCTCCCCCAGTGAAGGTGTTCTGAGTGGCTGGGCCCAGGCCAGAGTCTCAGCTGCTTTTCCCACATGTGTCACTAAGCCATTTCTGTGGGTCTCACAGCAACCTGGGCATCAGGGATGGAGAAGAAGAGCTGCCTGCACCATTTCTGAACTCTGCCTGTACTTTTCAATATTTGCACTGGGGGCTGCAGTATCCCAGGTGAATTCTTTACAAGCTGAGTTTCCTAGACCAGGCCCTAGCTTATTACACTTGAAATATCAAATATTTCAAATATCAGCAATACTTTCTTCATTCGGTCAAATGGGGGAAAGACCACTGAATTCTCAGACCTAAGGCCTAAATCTAAGAACTTTTATTTGTTTTGCTTAATTTTCTTGTGGTGCTGAGGATCTATCCCAGGGCTTGGTACATGTTAAATAAGCAGCTCATCCACTGAGCTACAACTTGAACTCCCTAGTCTGATAACATTTTAAAAAGAAAAGGTCTTGAACTTTCAAATGCCACAAGCTTTCCCTGTATCTTTCTCCCTTTACCATTGTACTCGATGTACAAGGACTCTGAGCTGTGTGATTAGATTCAGCCAAAGAAAGGTGGGATAATGCATTGTAGAACAAGAAGAGAATGAAATCAAGGTATTGCTTCTTCCCCAATTATACATCATCATCATAGGGCTTTCCAGACAGCCCCTGGGCCTACCAATTAGGTCTAACCCTTCCAATCCTCAGTGCTGCCTTGTGTCTTTCTTTAAAAATAAAAACATAACAGACAAGAAACCTGTTGTCCTCGCTTTTGTAGATACTTCCTTGGTGAAATACTTCATAAATGACAAAAGTTTCAGGCAACTTGTTTTTCTGGATGGACCTATGACTGATCAATGATTGATCAAATCCAAATAGCACTGTCCAGTGACCAGATGTGTCAGCTGGGAGAACGATCCTCTCTTTCCCCAGGTCCTCACACCACAGGGGTGTTAGCTAAATGGTTTTAGGTGTTAGCTACGTGCAAACCTTTTGAGAAATAGAAACTAGATTCTGAGAACACACACCTGGTTAAACACCCTGAACAGAATCAACCACAGCCTTGATGGTCTCTGGAAAGAACTCCAGAGCCCTTGAGGGCTGAGAGAAGGCTTTGAAGAAAAAAGAGAAAGGCTGAAGGATGAGGGAGATCGAAGCTATGTTTCTCAGGGATTACCAGAGTTCCACTCACCCGGGATGCCTAAGATAAGCAAAATCATTAGGTTTTGGGGGGAATCCTTCCCAATCTTTCAATTTTGGTGTTTCTGCGGCGCTGTGATCTACAGAGGGTTCTCACACTTGTTAAATGGCAGGCAAACGCTCTACCACTGATCTACACCCCATGCCAACCTTTGGGGTGTTCATGTATCCATCCCTGCACTCCCCAGGCCCTAAAGCAAGACTCATGCTCTTGATAGACTGGCTTTTATGCAAGGCGCTGCTGCACCCAGCCAACCAACGCTAGGTGGCCACACGCGGCGCCTCCCAGCCAATGGGAAGAGTGGGGCGGCTCCGGCCCGGCCTTAGGGACCGAAGGCCTCAAGTTACCTCTCTCCAGCCAGGATTATTCCAGGCCAATCCATCCACTTACCTCCCCGGACCCAGATGGCAGTGACGGTGGTGGTGGAGCCCGCGGGCCGCGTGTGCTGGGACGAGCCGGTGCGCATCGCCGTGCGCGGCCTGGCCCCCGAGCAGCCCGTGGCGCTGCGCGCGTCCCTGCGCGACGAGAAGGGCGCGCTCTTCCGGGCCCACGCGCGCTACCGCGCCGACGCCCGCGGCCAGCTGGACCTGCAGCGCGCGCCCGCGCTGGGCGGCAGCTTCTCGGGGCTCGAGCCCATGGGGCTCCTCTGGGCCCTGCAGCCCGACAAGCCGTTCTGGCGCTTGGTCAAGCGCGACGTGCAGACGCCCTTCGCGCTGGAGCTGGAGGTGCTGGACGGCCACGAGCCCGCGGGGCCCGACGGCGGGCGGGTGCTGGCGCGGGCGGTGCACGAGCGGCACTTCATGGCGGCCGGGGTGCGGCGGGTGCCGGTGCGCGAGGGCCGGGTGCGGGCCACCCTCTTCCTGCCGCCAGGTGAGTCCCCTGCCGGCCTCTTTGCTCACAAGTCACTGCCCTGGGTCCTGTGCTTTCACCAAAGCACAGAGGGAACTTGCAGCTGCACTCTCGGGTGCGAAGGAGACCAGGATGGGATGGAGGAATGCAACGACTGGCAGCTGGACCTGGAGGATGGGACAGTTCAGCTTTCCTAAGGTCTTTGAGAAGTCTGCTTCTCAGTTTCTTTAACAACTTTGCTCCCATGCACACCCGTTAGGTGGAGGTTGATGTGAAGTAGCGGTTACAGGAGGAGGAAGGCCTTTTCCTATCAACTGGACATGGGCTGAGATTCTTAAATAAACACTCACCGCCAATGACTCCTTTGTAATCAAGGAAATGAGAAATACAACTACTGAGTCCATTCATTGCAAGGCCTCAGGAGTGGCAGCCAGTTACAAGTCTGTCCTGCCAATTGTTGATAAGAACTGGAGGAAAAGTGATCCTCCAAAGAGTAGAAGTAGAAAGTTTTCCATTACATGCATGATACATTATTCTTCCTTGTCACAACCCGTGTGGACCTACAGACAAATCTAAATGTCCACCACCAATCTAAATGTCCACCACGACAGAACTGATGAGTGGCTGGAGGCAGAGTTCTAGCAGTCAAACTGAGTGGACCGCAGCTGGGAGAATCACCACAGAGGAGTGTCACCCAGTCATCCCCAGCAGCATCTCCACTGTTACTGCACTGAGATAAGGATCACAACATCAGCCAAATAAGAAGGGTGATATTGTCAAGAAAACCAAGAGAGGTGCACAGAACCTAGGATGGTACTAGGGGACAAAGGAGCCCAGCTGCAGAGTGAGGCCTGTCAGGTACTTGCTGAGTTCCTGGGAATATTAAAAGACACACTTTCCTCAATGTGGAAAAATCCCATGCCTAGAATCATCCAGGAGGAATGTAGCCTTTGGAATCTGTGTGCACTCACTTTTCAGACAGCAAGTGAGAGTCTTGGCTATGTTTCTGGCATCAGGCATGTATAGTAGGCAAGTACTCTCCTCAGTGAGCTAGCTGTATCCATGGCCTGTGAAGTGAAGTGTTTATATCAAAAAGCAGTCCATGATCTTGGTAAAAATCTGAGGGACTTTGAGGGGATGTGGAATTAGTCTTAGCCACTCTAGTCTTTAAACTATTTTTTTTGAGGGGGTGTTGGTAGTAGGGCTTGAGCTGTGGGTCTGGGTGCTATCCCTGGGTGCTCTTCAGCTCCACGCTACCACTCTACCACTTGAGCCACAGTGCCACTACCAGGCTTCTGGTGGTTAATTGGAGATAAGAGTCTTACAAATTTTAGTGCCCAGGGTGGCTTTGAACTGCGATCCTCAGATCTCAGCCTCCTGAGTAACTAGGATTATATGTGTGAGCCACCGGCGCCTTCCTCTTTCAGTGTTTTTGACCAGGGAAACTCTGTTCATCCTCCTGTAGTCAACAAATGGCTTTTGATACCACTGCAAAGAGTTTCAGGAATTGTTTACTATTGTTTTGTCTTGTTTCTTCCCAAGAACCTGGGCCCTATCCGGGGATTGTGGACATGTTTGGAGTTGGAGGAGGCCTCCTGGAGTACCGAGCAAGTCTGTTGGCTGGGAAGGGTTTTGCTGTGATGGCGCTGGCTTATTACAACTACGACGACCTCCCCAAGGGTATGGATGCCATGCACATGGAGTACTTTGAAGAAGCTCTGAACTTCCTGCGCAGTCACCCTGAGGTTAGATCTTCTCTGGGTTTTCTGGGATAGGTAACAGGTTTCCTCTTCATTCATGCTCTGCCCCTGCCTGCCATTTCCTTCCTTACTTCTGTGTGTGTGTGTGTGTGTGTGTGTGTGTGTGTGTGTGTGCGTGTCTTTGTCTGTGTCTGTGTGTTTATTGGCTCCTACTGGTACTTGAACACTTAAAGCCTTATGATCTTTATTATCTTTTCCTCTTGGCTGACCCACAAGTTGACCCATACCTTTACTTTTTTTTTTTTTTTGCCAGTCCTGGGCTAGAGCTCAGGGCCTGAGCACTGTCCTTGCACTTTCTCAAGGCCAGAGCTCTACCAGTTGAGCCTCAGCACCACTTCTGGCTTTTTTTCTATGTGTGTGGTACCAAGGAATCGACCCTGGTGTTTGTGCATGCTAGGCAAGCACTCTACCACTAGGCCAAACTCCAGGCTCCCATACCTTTACTTTTGACTTTTGGCTTAACTGAACATAAGAAGGTCTTCTTTCAGTTTTGTTAATTGTGGGGCTTGAACTGAAGGCCTGAGTGCTGTTCCTGAGCTCTTTTGCTCAAGGCTAGCATTCTACCATTTTGAACCACTGTGGTGGTTAATTAGAGTTAAGAATCTCACAGACTTTACTACCCAGTCTGGCTTTCAACTGTGATCTTCCACTCTCACCCCTTTGAATAGCTAGGATTACAGGCATGAGCCACCAGCACCTGGCCAAACATGAGACCTCTGAGGAACCGTCTGCCTGGACTGGCTCCAACGTGTGATTCTCAGATCTGAGCCTCCTAAGTAGCTATGTGATTTTTGTCAATTTCTGTGTCCAACACTTTAATACCTCCTTTCTGCTTTGAAGACCTAGGGTGATTCAAATGTCTTTATTGATACTTGAGCCCAAGAGTCATTTATTTACTACATGAACCACTAGGATATAAGGACAGGAGTCATTCTTGTGGTAAACTCAAAAAATCAACCACACTACTGTTGATAGCATTGAGTGAGTTATTAAGAAAAAAAGAGAAACAAATCTACGTAACTGTTCTCACAGGTTTGTTATGAACGGGAATAGGAAATCTCAGCAGTGGCCAGGTGCTGGTGGCTCATACCTATGATCCTAGCTACACAGAAGGCTGATATCTAAACGTCCCCATGGAGGCCAGCTGAGACAGAAAAAGCCGTGAGACTTTTATCTCCAATTAACCACAAGAAAACCAACAATGGCACTGTAGCTCAAAGTAGTAGAGCTCTAGCACTGAGTGAAAAAGCTCAGGGACAGCATCAGGGCCTGAGTTCAAGCCCCACAAAACAACAACAAAACATCAGGACAGTTATTATTTTGTCTGAAGTCACAAATTGTCACTAATAGAGCAGAAAGTACATGAAAGGAAAGAAGCAGTAGGGAAAGCTTAATAAAGGTAGAGAGAGCTGGAGGAAAATCAAGAGGCAATCCTAGAGAATGGAGTTATGGTTCCCCAAACACAACTCGATGGTGGCCTTTCAGACAGTCAGGAGGGACACCCAAGAACTTGACTTGGTGTGGAAATGGGTGGACTAGGCAGTGGAAAATTGAGACTCCCCCATGCATTCGCTTCAGTTTCCAGGATATAGTGGAAAGTTGAGGGGGGTGTGAGGGCTGAAGTAGCTGAGGAGACAGAAGATGTAGATGACTCCAGAGAAGGGGAAAGCAAAACACCAGTGACGTGTGACACTGTGAAGGCTCACTGGGTGGAAATCAGTGCTCAGCTCCTCATTCCCCAAGCCCAGCAGTGGCCTGGAGGATGTGAACAGGGAGGTTCCATGAGAGGTGGCCTTCTCCAGGCCAGTAGGAGAAAGCACAAGAGGTAATAAAAAGAGGTAATGAGAATGTTTGCAAGGTGCACTTACACTGAGGAAGCATGAAATCCAAGCAAGAAGAGGTGGGAAATGAGAACAGGAGAGATAATGGCAATGAAGCAGAGAAGAACACCTCAGGATGTCATTGAAGTCACCAAGAATGTGATGGAGAAATTGTGGAGAGGAAGGCAAGGGGGAAGGACGTGTAACCTAGAGAACCGGGAGAGCCCAGAGGCAGGCCCACGTCCACCTGAGCCAGCCTGGGCATCGCTCCCTCCACTGTACAGTTTGAGACTCATTCCCCTTCTGTTTTGCATCTCTTTCTCAGGTAAAGGGTCCTGGCATTGGGCTCCTTGGGCATTCCAAAGGAGGTGAACTCGGCCTTGCTGTCACCTCTTTCCTGAAGGGTGTCACGGCTGCTGTCATCATCAATGGCTCTGTGGCTGCCGTGGGGGGAACCATATACTATAAGGATGAATCTGTGCCCTCTGTGAGTTTGCTCAGAGACAAAGTCAAGATCACCAAAGATGGCATCATGGATGTGGTAGAAGGCCTGCAAAGCCCTTTGGTAGAAGAGAAGAGCTTCATTCCTGTGGAAAGGGCTGACACCTCCTTCCTGTTCCTTGTAGGTCAGGATGACCACAACTGGAAGAGCGAGTTCTATGCAAATGAGGCCTCTAAGCGCCTGCAGGCCCATGGGAAGGAGAAGCCTCAGATCATCCTTTACCCTGAGGCAGGGCACTATATTGAGCCCCCTTACTTCCCCTTGTGCAGGGCTGGCATGCACCTCTTGGTTGGTGCTAATATCTTGTTTGGAGGGGAACCCAGGGCTCATGCTGTGGCCCAGGTGGATGCATGGAAGCAACTCCAGACTTTCTTCCACAAACACTTCAGTGGCAAGAATTAGGAAGCCCTCCAATAAACACCACTCATCCTCTGCAGCTTTAGGATAAAAGATAAAAATGTATTCTAAAAATATCCTGAAAATTAGTTCATTTCAAAGTTTTATTATGTCTTTTTTTTTTTTTTTTTTTTTGCCAATCCTGGGCTTGGGCTCAGAATCTGAGCACTGTCCTTGGGTTTTCTCAAAGCTATCACTCTACCACTTGAGCCATATCATCACTTCTGACTTTTTTCTATGTATGTGGTACTGAAGAATTGAATCCAGTTCTTTGTGCATGCTAGGCAAGTACTCTACCACTAGGCCAAACTCCTGGCCCCTTATTATGTCTCTTTAAGTTTGTTTTTTTTTTTTTTTGTGCATCATGGGTCTTGAAATTGGCCTGGTCCATGTCCTTGAGCTCTTCAGCTCAATTCTACCACCCTACCCCTGGGCCTGGGTGTTGTCCCAGAGCTCTGCAGCTCAAGGCTACCACCCTAGCCTTGACCCAAGCCCCACTTCCCTTTTTTTTTTTTTTGAGGTTAATTGGAGATAAGAGTCTCAGGTTCTTTTGTGCCTGGGCTGGCTTTGAACTTTGATGCTTAGATCTCATACTCCTGAGTAGCTAGAATTACGGAAATGGACACCGTGGGGCTGTTTTGTTTATTTTGCTATCCTGTGGCTTGAACTTAGCCTGGGTGCTGTTTTTGAGCTTTTTCTTGTTGTTGTTGTTTTTTATAAAGCTGTCAGTCTACCACTTGGGCCACAGATTCATTTCTGGCTCTTTAGTTTTGGGTTTTTTGTTTGCTTATTTGTTTGTTTTTAGTACTTTATTGTAAATTTAAATCTCATTGATTTTCCTTCCCAGACTTGCTCAAACTGCAATCCTCAGAACTTAGTCTATTAAAGAGGTAGGATGTCAGCCAATAATGCCCAGCTATTAGAAGCCTTTTAAGGTGCTTTTTTCCTCTTTAAATAATGTAAGTGCCTACCACCTATGAGGCTGAGACAGAGGATCATATGTTCAAAGCCAACTTGTAGTTTGTGTGAGACCTTGTCTCATACAATGACAAACAAACCGAAAGTGCCTTTCCAAAACACTGTATCCAGAATCGATGTGTATTTACAGTCTGGAACATTACACACCAAGCTATTATGTCCTCTAATGTTTGCAATAGTTTTACCACTGTCTCCATCCTGCCTCCTAGTAGTTTTGGTGGATAATTTTGGTCTGTATCTTTTCAGATGTTATGCCTTAAGGTATGAGTGTAACAATAAAAGAGAACTTTTTTCTTTTGTGTCATTTAATGGCAATCTTGATTTCATAAAATTATCAAGTAGTGGGGGAAAGATCACCTTTTACCTGGACAATCCCTGTACCACAGCAGCATGGATGACTGCCAAATAATTTCCTTCTAGGAAGGAGCCAACCAGCAGGGGAAGAAAACAGTCCTTCCAGGACATCGCTTCTGTGCCAAGCATTAAGCCCACAACTCTGCTATGTGCAAGTAAAGGAATGAGTGCAAGCAAAGGCCTTCATAACATCTGAAGGCTCAAGTAATCCGCCAGGGTACGTGCCTAGTATCACAGCTATAAGAGAGGATTTCTTCTTATCTTTCACTCATCTCTACATTCATAAATGAAGGCTTTATAACAAACATAGTTTAACAACAGAAGAATCATGGACTTTCCTCTCCCTCTCCCTTTCCTTCTCCCGCTTTCTCTCCCTCTCTCTCGGTGTGTGTGTGTGTGTGTGTCCAGAGGCTTGAACTCTGTGCCTAAACACTGTCTTGAGCTTTTATGCTCAAGGCACAGCTTCACTTCCAGCTTGTTGGTGGTTAATTGGAAATAAGACTCATGAACTTCCTGTCTGTGGCTCTGAACTATAATCCTCAGATTTTAGGCTCCTGAATAGCTAGGACTATAGGCATGAATTACCAGTGTCCAGCTTACCTACTTGTTCTTTACCATTTGAGCATGTGACTTTCTTCTAAGGTCAAACAAATGTCATTTAGGTATTCAAAGATATTACCACTTCCTTGTCAAGTTCAAGAAGTAGAATGAATAGTAGATTTTGCTCTCTAAAGGTGAATGTGGTTAAATATGGCAAGAGACAAAGCAGAGATGGCAACAGGTTTCAAATTTTCTCCATTCCAAGTTCATTTTTTCCCCTCCCAAATGTTAGCCTGTATACTATCAGTGACCCAAGAACCACCGCCAGATGCAGAAGCAGAAACACTGACTTATTCTAGCAGCTGAAATTGTCTTCCTTCCCAGAGTCCTTTATAAGCCACAATTTATCCTCCCATGCCAGTATAGTGATAAACAGGTCAGTGACTTATCTCATTCTCTCAACTACCAAATTACCCTTTTAACCTCTCATTTGTTTTTGTATGTATGTATTTATTTTCCAGTCCTGGTGCTTGAACTCAGGGCCTGGGCACTGTCCTTGAACACTTTTTTGCTCAAGACTAGAGCTCTGACACTTGAGCCATAGTACGTGCCACTTTTGGCTTTTTCTGTATATGTGGTACTGAGGAATCGAATCCAGGCAGAGCTTCATGCATGGTAGGCAAGCATTCTACCACTAGGCCACATTCCCAGCCCTCTACCTCCCTTTTAGAATCTCACTTTCCACCTTTTTCCAGTTGGGAATTATTTATCTATATTTATCTAATCAATCTGATCCATTTTTTTCTATAAGCTCTAATACTATCACTTTCACAGTGCTCTTCTGAAATATTCCCTGAATTATACAAATTGACCTAGGCCAGAAGTACCACTCTTAAAGCAATCCAGTAAACTGTGCTAAGTTCAATTAGGTGAGAATGGGTTGGGGGGCATGATCTTTTTCAGATCCTATAATAGAAGATTCCAGATGTTGGGATCTGGGACCATGTTACTCTGGGAACAATGCTGCTTAGTTGAAATCTGTTACTGACTTGTAGTCCCATGAAAAGGCAAGAATGAGATTTCACAGCTTCAGTGTTAAGATCCCACAGCATTAGTCATCAAGGATGGACCTGATGGACCAATCAGACCTGACGAGGTCTGACTGTAGAGACAATACTGTAGAAACGTGGCTATTTTGAACCTGAATTCCAATGGTCAGAGAGGCCAAGCCATGACTATGTTTTCTTGGCTTTCTAAATGTCACACTTGCCTCATAGTTTGGCAGGTGATGATGTTATTTTGTTTTTCCTCTTCACGTGGTAACAGAAGAAAGAGTGTAGCTTGATAAGAGACCACCTTTCCCAGTCACCTACAATATAGCAGGTACCCACGTTTCATGCTACTGGTACATCACCACCATCTTTCCAGGAGGAAAGATGTGACCAAACACTGCCATCTGAATTTTAGATTTCTGAGTGCAAATTGCAGACTAACCAGATGGAAAATTCAATGAGGAGTGTGCAAATGCAACTGAGGAGGGAAATGGGACTTAAATTCGGATGTGTTTGTTACTATAAGCTGTGAAACCTGTAATAGTCTAGGGAGTGTCTTATTTCAGCAAGCAGGGCATGGTAAATACCAGTGGATTTGTTTCAACTGAACTGATAGTTTACAAAGTATCCTGGAATTCAGAAACTGGTGGATCCTGTGTATAAATCTTAGCTCCTTGAGAAGCTCCAAACAAGAAGTTATAGATCCAAGTTAGCCTAAGAGGAAAATAAAATATTTATGAGACCCCTTCTAAACCTATAGCTGGACACAGTACCTTGTGTGTGTTGTCAAAAGCTATGTGGGAGGCTGAGAACAAGAGGTTCCAGTTCCATGCCAACCCAGGCTGAAAAGTCAATGAAACACTGCCTCACGGGAAGGAAGCTGGACACAGCAATTCTTACCTGCAATCCCAGCAATTATAGGAAGTGTTAAAGTAGGCAGAATGAGATGTATAATCCCAGGTGGGAAGTGAGACCCTATGGTAAAAATAACAATCAGTGAAAAACAAGTTCGAGGTATGGTGCAAGGAAGAGCAAGCAAAAGGGAAGGCATTAACTTCAACTCCCCAGAAAAATATACTTTAGCTAGGTACAGTGGTACACACCCAGAGTCCCAAGCTGCTTGAGTCAGGATAGTTACTTGAGTCCAGGAGTTCAAGACCAGTCTTGGAAGCTTTAGTGAGACTTTGTCTCAAAGGTATTTTCCCTGGGTTAGGAATGGGGCTTAGGTGGTAGAATGGGGGTAGAATACCTGCTTAGTGACCATATGGTCCTGAGTTCAGATCTTAGCACTTTACTTCCACCCCCAAAAATTGTTTTACTATTAGGAGAATTAAAAAAAAAACACTGCACACTATTTGCAAAGCACATGTACAGTCTCACAGACTTTCCAGCCTGAGCTGGCTTCAAACTGTGATCCTCAAGAGGCTGTGATCCATAGCCTCCTAAATAGCTAAGAGTACAGGCACGAGCCACCAGCACCCAGCTCTCATGAGACTCTTATCTCCAATTAACCACCATAAAACTGGAAGTGGCTCTGTGTCACAAAGTGGTAGAGCACCCGCCTTGAGTAAAAGAGCTCAGGAAGACCAGGCGTGTGGCCTAGTGGTAAAGTGCTTGCCTAACATGCACAAAGCCCTAGGTTCCATTCCTCGGTACCATATAGAAAAAGCCTGAGTGCTGTGGCTCAAGTAATGAAACACTAGCATTGAAAAAGCCCAAGGACAGTGCCCAGGCCCTGAGTTCAAGGTCCAGGACTGATAAAAAAAAGAAAAAAAAAAGCTCAGGAAGAGCACCCAAGCCCTGAGTTTGACAACAACAATGAAAAGAACTCGTACCCAAAATAGTAACAAATTCTTAAACAATAAGGAAGCAACCTAAGGAGCAAAACGTGGCAGTATAGATATATCACCCGTGAAGACTATAGATGACAAATAAATACATGAGAAAATGTTGACAGTCATGTGTCATCATGGATTTCCAAATTAAAACTAGACAATCATCAGACACCTATTGGAATAGCTGAAATCCCAAACACTGACATCACCAAATATTAGTGATTGCTTGCCAGCCTCGGCAGGAAAGTCTATAAGACTCTTATTTCCAATAAGCTACCAAAAGGAAAGATGGAGATAGAATTTCGCTCAAGTTGGCAGTGTGCTATCCTTGAACAAAAGAAGCTCAGGGATAGTACTCAGGATTTGAGCTCAAACCCTAAGACCAGTACACAAAAACTGGCATTCCTTTTTTTCTCAATTTACATTCTACTTTTCCTAAGAGTTAGAACTACTCAGCACAGATGGTGTCAGTAGTGAACAGAGATGGTTGTGGTGTATTTGGTAAGTCAATGTGCCCTTTCTGTTTAGACAACAGTTGCATGGCCCAGCCATTTGATCTTGCTTTCTCGTGATTTCATGAAGTTGCAGAAGTCACCAGTGTGGCACCTGACAGAGTTCATCTCTTCAACTCTTACTATGAGTTGAAAGTAGAGTAAAGGTTATGGCAAGCATCCAACTAGGTGACTACATTCAGTGTTCCGGGAAGTAAGCCAACAGAAGACTCAGGAGAATAAGCTCTTTTTGTACCCAGCTAGCCAGCCAAGTAGGTGTTATGAAAACCCTACCTTCCATTTAACCTAATAACCCTGAGTGTAGAGAGTCCTTCTGGAAATATTAAAGAGAAACCTATCAACTGCTGCACTATCTGATTCCTCTGGAGACACTTATGACACTCAAAGCCAGAAGCTTTGAGGCAGAAAAAAAAGTAGTCATGGGTTTCAAGGGATGTTAGACACAATTTCACAGCTAATGCAAATTCCCTGAAGATTCTGCTCCTGTTTGATGATATGGAGAAGGAGGATCTGACATGGACAGGTTTTTATTAACTCTACAATTGGACACAGAGGACTAAGTATTTTCTCTAGTGGTTTCATTATTCTCAGATAGGACCTTAATATTCTTTTTCTGCAATGTCTATGTTGACCTGACTTTATACTCACACAAATCTTGCAGCAATGGTAGCGTTCCTTCTAGGTGTCAAGCTTCCCCCAATGTTAACAGCATTCATACCATAGGACACATATTATAACCAGGACACTGATTTCAGCAAGAGCAAGATGGGAGAAGAGAGGCACTTAGCACTGGTCTGATCATTCACAAGACTGAACAAAAGCAGCAGGTGAAGGTAAGTGACTGGGCAAAGCAGAGAGCCCAAGAAGGTGAAATGCAGGGACAACAGAGCAAGAGAAACAGTATTCTACAACCTGCCTCTAGGTACCATAGAACACAGCCTAAATAAATAAGAGCTCTAGGGGCTGGGAGTTTGGCCTAGTGGTAGAGCGCTTGCCTAGCATGCATGAAGACTTGGACCACATACAGAAAAAAAAAAAAAAAAAAAAAAGCTGTGGCTCAAATGGTAGAGCTCTAGCCTTGAGAAAACTCAAGGACAGTGCTCAGGCCCTAAGCTCAAGCCCAGGACTGGCAAAAAAAAAAAAAAGCTTTGGGTCCCATCTCCCTGTGGATGAGCTCACCACAGGAACTGTCTTGAGAAGGGTCCTAGTGTCTGAGTTTGTACTGCTATGGAGGTCAGAGCCTACAGCATATTCTTGTATGTGGATCTATGAACTCTCTGTGCTGTCTATGCGGTGACTGCCTCAGGAGGTAGTCTTGCCTCTTAGCTTGGGAATGACAGAAGATAATCGGTCATAGTTTTATGCTGAGGAGAGTTCTGGCTGATATACTGAGTTGAATAGAGGACGTTGCCCTCTGGAACTGGCAGAGCAGGGGACCTGCCCACTGAAAAGCCGCATCACCTGTTCCTTGTGGCTTCTCAAGGGGCCAGTAATAAAATGCCAGGATCAAGGGCAGATTGTAAGGTTCTGCAACACTTCTCCCAGCCCAGACCTTGTTGATTCAATTGACCCCTGCCCTCAAAGGCATCCAGGGACTGACCACGGCTATAATCCTACTAAGGTCCAGTCTAAACAGTTCTGGGGAGAATATGTGCCTAGTGTGGCCTCATTTTACACAAACTCTTCTGGTGTAGAATCTGGCTGAGAGGAATTTCAGCTAGATGCAATGGGACTCACTTCTACCCCATTGCTGATATCTGGCAGGAACCCTAACTGAAAGAATAAGGTGAAAAACTCCAATCCTAACTCCCTGCCTCTAGGGTACACAGGCTAAGAAGACACTGAAATGAACTTTGATGAGCAAGCCATCATAGCTAAACACTCACCTAACTTAAGCTTTTGAGTACTTTGGCTAGGAAGATCTAATAGTATAGGAGGCAGAACTACAGAGGTGATACAAGTCAGTCTTTGAACTGCACATGGGTCATGGGTTGTTGACCTCCAGGAAAGTTTTGTTCCAGAGAATACTTGCCCCTGGTTATCCTTGATTGTACCCTTTAGATAATTTATATTGATTACCCCTGATTGTTCCCCATAGATAGCTTGCTTTGTTTCTGTAAAACATGCTTTGCTAGTCCCCATACCATATGACATGTGCCTTGTTGATGTTTGCCTTTATTAGCTTTATACTAACTGTATTCAGCGCTGCAACTTTTTTGGGGACAGGAATCTATTTGCAGTGCACTTTCTAATAAAGACTCCTGACTCAACCTCTCAAAATGTGGCTTCTCTGTATCTCTATAGTTCTCAGAAAGTTTCCATCATCTATTAAGATGCCAAGATGTCAGGGAGGACAAGATGACATTTCTTAGACCCAGTATCCATGTTTTACCTAAACTCAGATCTCCCCAGTGAAGGTGCTTTGAATGGTGGGGCCCAGGCCACATTCTCAGCTGCTTTTTCCTCATGTGTCACTGAGCCGTTTCTGTGGGTCTCATAGGAACCTGGGCACAGGGAAAGGGGAGGAAGAGCAGATATGCACCATTTTTGAATTCTGCCTGTAGCTTTTCATTTCCATGCTGGGCACTGCAGTGGCTTAGTTGAATTCTTTATGATCTTGAGTTTCCTAGATTAGGAAACTTTCCCAGACTGCTACACATTAAACAACAGGTATTTCAACTACCCAGAAGCAATTGCTCCCTTAAGTGGAATGGTGGAAAGGTCACTGAAGCCTAAAGATACTTTTTATTTCAGTTGGTATTTATAAAGCTTCTACTCATTGAACGTTACTTAACCTTGGATAGTGTCCAGATAGGCTGAGCTGTACAGTTGAGGTCTACCAGAGAAAGGCCATGGGAGAGATACTGCAGAATGAAAAGAGAATGAGATAATTTTACTTAATTATCTATTTATTTATATATTTAGTCAGCCATGGAGCTTGGATTCAGGACCTGGGTGGTGTCTCTGAGCTCCTTTGCTCAATGCCAGCACTCTACTACTTTGAGCCACCTCTTGTATTCTCCTGGTTAATTGGAAATAAGAGTATCACAGACATTTCTGCTTGGGCTGGCTTTGAACTGCCATCTTCAGATCTCAGCCTTCTGAGTTGCTAAGACTATAGGGAGAAGCCACCAGCACTTGGCAAAATGATTGTATTTAGTGTTCTCCCCCTAGGAAGTTAAGAGCTCCTACAGGCTTAGCATTGCTGCCCTCAGTTCTGCAACAAACTTCACAGGGTCTTTTATTTCTCATATTTCTATGCCTTTGCAAATGCTTCCTTTGTGAAATGCCCCTCCAGTTGTCTGGTTTTCATGAGTCTCTTGCTATCCCTTAGGACTCATTAAAAACAAAACAACAACAAAAAAACACTGAACCTGACACTGGGAGCAATTAGATTTGTGAGTTAAAGAATTCTTTTCTTTGCAGGAGCAGGAGCCTGGGCCCTGGGTTTTTACGGAGTCTGCCTTCAGTAACTGTAACAAGCTGTCCAGATAAAGAGAATGTATCCAGAGACTTACATATTTCGCTAAAAGATCATCCAGCAAAGCCACACTTGTAGCTAGGGGGGTTGACTGGCTAGCTCTGCAAGCAGAGCTAGGTACCATGAACTTCGGAAAAGGCTTAAGTGATAAACGGGGATCCCAACCATCTTTCTTAGTGATCACATGAATTTCAATCACTCGGGATGCCTCCGAAAATCCAATGGCTGGGGCTTTCAGCCTTTGTTGTAGCCTTTCAGCCTTTGTTGTTGCATCTGTCTTTGTGCTTGATTTTCAGTACGCAAAAAAAAACGTGCATTCTGGGACGAACATTTGCCGGGGGAACAAGTTCTCAACTTTTCAATCAGAAAACTTTTGCTCAACAAACAGGGCTCTCAAAGCAGCTGGGAGAGCGCCCGATCCTCAGCCAATGGGAGGAGAGCCAGTGCTGCAGGCTGAGAGACAGGGGCGGGGACAGGCCACGCTTGTCTCTGCACAGCCTGTCCTTTCTGCACCAGTCGAGATGGCGGCGGCGCCCACGGTGGTGGTGGAGCCCGCGGGCCGCGTGTGCTGGGACGAGCCGGTGCGCATCGCCGTGCGCGGCCTGGCCCCCGAGCAGCCCGTGGCGCTGCGCGCGTCCCTGCGCGACGAGAAGGGCGCGCTCTTCCGGGCCCACGCGCGCTACCGCGCCGACGCCCGAGGCCAGCTGGACCTGCAGCGCGCGCCCGCGCTGGGCGGCAGCTTCTCGGGGCTCGAGCCCATGGGGCTCCTCTGGGCCCTGCAGCCCGACAAGCCGTTCTGGCGCTTGGTCAAGCGCGACGTGCAGACGCCCTTCGCGCTGGAGCTGGAGGTGCTGGACGGCCACGAGCCCGCGGGGCCCGACGGCGGGCGGGTGCTGGCGCGGGCGGTGCACGAGCGGCACTTCATGGCGGCCGGGGTGCGGCGGGTGCCGGTGCGCGAGGGCCGGGTGCGGGCCACCCTCTTCCTGCCGCCAGGTGAGTCCCCTGCCGGCCTCTTTGCTCACAAGTCACTGCCCTGGGTCCTGTGCTTTCACCAAAGCACAGAGGGAACTTGCAGCTGCACTCTCGGGTGCGAAGGAGACCAGGATGGGATGGAGGAATGCAACGACTGGCAGCTAGACCTGGAGGATGGGACAGTTCAGCTTTCCTAAGGTCTTTGAGAAGTCTGCTTCTCAGTTTAACAACTTTGCTCCCATGCACACCCGTTAGGTGTAGGTTGATGTGAAGTAGCGGTTACAGGAGGAGGAAGGCCTTTTCCTATCAACTGGACATGGGCTGAGATTCTTAAATAAACACTCACCGCCAATGACTCCTTTGAAATCAAGGAAATGAGAAATACAACTACTGAGTCCATTCATTACAAGGCCTCAAGAGTGGCAGCCAGTTACAAGTCTTCCCTGTCACTTGTTGATAAAAGCCTAGAGAAATGATCTTCTACGCAGCTACGAATGGAAGTGTTCAGCTCTTGCGGGAAAGTTTTCAATTAGATGGACAATATCATTCTATCTGATCATGATGCATGCGGACCAGGTGGCAATAGAACTGATCAGTGAGCGGACGCAGAGTTCCAGCAGTCACACTGAATCACTGCAGAGCAGTCTCACCCAGTCACCTCCCCAGACAGCACCTCCACTGTTACTTCACTGAAATAACGATCACATCAGCCAGATGAGAAGAGTGATATTGTCAAGAAAACCAAGAGGGGGCTGGGAGTTTGGCTTAGTGGTATAGTGCTTGCCTAGCATGCAGGAAGACCCAGGTTGGATTCCTTGGTACCACATACATAGAAAAAGGCAGAAGTGGTGCGGTGGCTCAGAGTAGAATTCTAGCCTTGAGGAAAGCCCAAGGGCAGTGCTCAGGCCCTGAGCTGAAGCCCAGTATTGGCAAAAAGAAAACCAAGAGAAGCACCCAGAACCTAGGATGGTACTAGGGGAGAAAGGAGCCCAGCTGCAGAGTGAGGCCTGTCAGGTACTTGCTGAGTTCCTGGGAATATTAAAAGACACACTTTCCTCAATGTGGAAAAATCCCATGCCTAGAATCATCCAGGAGGAATGTAGCCTTTGGAATCTGTGTGCACGCACTTTTCAGACAGCAAGTGAGAGTCTTGGCTATGTTTCTGGCATCAGGCATGTATAGTAGGCAAGTACTCTCCTCAGTGAGCTAGCTGTATCCATGGCCTGTGAAGTGTTTATATCAAAAAGCAATCCATCATCTCTGTAACAATCTGCAGGGCTTTGAAGTTCTGACTGTACAGGGGATGTGGATTTAGCCTTAGCCACTCCAGTCTTTTGATGTTTTGTTTTCAGGGTGGGGACTTTGTAGTAGGGCTTGAGCTGTGGGTCTGGGTGCTATCCCTGGGTGCTCTTCAGCTCCACGCTACCACTCTACCACTTGAGCCACAGTGCCACTACCAGACTTCTGGTGGTTAATTGGAGATAAGAGTCTTACAAACTTTAGTGCCCAGGGTGGCTTTGAACTGCGATCCTCAGATCTCAGCCTCCTGAGTAGCTATGTGTGAGCCACCGGCGCCTTCCTCTTTCAGTGTTTTTGATCAGGGAAACTCTGTTTATCCTCCTGAAGTCAACAAATGGCTTTTGATACCACTGCAAAGAGTTTCAGGAATTGTTTACTATTGTTTTGTCTTGTTTCTTCCCAAGAACCTGGGCCCTATCCGGGGATTGTGGACATGTTTGGAGTTGGAGGAGGCCTCCTGGAGTACCGAGCAAGTCTGCTGGCTGGGAAGGGTTTTGCTGTGATGGCGCTGGCTTATTACAACTACGACGACCTCCCCAAGGGCATGGATGCCATGCACATGGAGTACTTTGAAGAAGCTCTGAACTTCCTGCGCAGTCACCCTGAGGTTAGATCTTCTCTGGGTTTTCTGGGATAGGTAACAGGTTTCCTCTTCATTCATGCTCTGCCCCTGCCTGCCGTTTCCTTCCTTACTTCTTAGTGTGTGTGTGTGTGTGTGTGTGTGTGTGTGTGTCTGTGTCTGTGTCTGTGTCTGTGTCTGTGTGTTGGCTCCTACTGTGGCTTGAACAATTAAGGCCTTATGGTCTCTATTATCTTTTCTTCTTGACTGGCCTTCTACAACTTGAGCCATATCTTTACTTTTGACTTAATTGAAGATAAGAGGGGTTTGTTTGTGTTTTTGTGAATGGTGTAGCTTGAACTCAAGGCCTGGGTACTGTCCAGAACTATTTTGCCCAAGGCATCTCTGCAACTTTGAGCCTTAGCACTACTTCTGGTTTTCTGGTAGTTAATTACAGGTAAGAGTCTCATAGACTTTCTTAACCAGGCAGGCTTTGAACTACAATCCTCAGACCTTAGCCTCCTATATAGCTAGGATTACAGGCATAAGCTACCAGCACCCAGCCAAACATGAGAGTTATGAGGAACCATCTGCCAGGCCTGGCTCCAAGTGCAGTTCTCAGATCTCAGCCTTCTAAGTAGCTAGATGTATAGGCGTGAGGCACAAGAACCTAATTGATTTTTGTCAATTTCCATTTCCATTACTTTAACACCTCTTTTTTTCATTTGAAAACCTAGAGATTAAAATGTCTTTAATTACCAGAACTGTGATATATGAGTTTTAGAGTCACGTATGTATGTATGTATGTATGTATGTATGTATGTATGTATGTATGTATGTATATACAGTCATGGAACACTGGAAAACAAGGATAGGCATCATTGTTGTGTCAAACTCTAAAAACCAGCATTGAATGGGATATAGAGGTAAAGAAACAAATCTAGATAACCTTTCCCATAGATTTTGTTATGAACAGGAATAGATTATCAGGGTCACAGTTATTGTGACTGAGATCACAAATTGTCACTAATAGAGCAGAAAGTACATGAAAGGAAAGAAGCAGTAGGGAAAGCTTAATAAAGGTAGAGAGGAGCTGGAGGAAAATCAAGAGGCAATCCTAGAGAATGGAGTTATGGTTCCCCAAACACAACTCGATGGTGGCCTTTCAGACAGTCAGGAGGGACACCCAAGAACTTGACTTGGTGTGGAAATGGGTGGACTAGGCAGTGGAAAATTGAGACTCCCCCATGCATTCGCTTCAGTTTCCAGGATATAGTGGAAAGCTGAGGGGGGTGTGAGGGCTGAAGTAGCTGAGGAGACAGAAGATGTAGATGACTCCAGAGAAGGGGAAAGCAAAACACCAGTGACGTGTGACACTGTGAAGGCTCACTGGGTGGAAATCAGTGCTCAGCTCCTCATTCCCCAAGCCCAGCAGTGGCCTGGAGGATGTGAACAGGGAGGTTCCATGAGAGGTGGCCTTCTCCAGGCCAGTAGGAGAAAGCACAAGAGGTAATAAAGAGGTAATGAGAATGTTTGCAAGGTGCACTTACACTGAGGAAGCATGAAATCCAAGCAAGAAGAGGTGGGAAATGAGAACAGGAGAGATAATGGCAATGAAGCAGAGAAGAACACCTCAGGATGTCATTGAAGTCACCAAGAATGTGATGGAGAAATTGTGGAGAGGAAGGCAAGGGGGAAGGACGTGTAACCTAGAGAACCGGGAGAGCCCAGAGGCAGGCCCACGTCCACCTGAGCCAGCCTGGGCATCGCTCCCTCCACTGTACAGTTTGAGACTCATTCCCCTTCTGTTTTGCATTTCTTTCTCAGGTAAAGGGTCCCGGAATTGGGCTCCTTGGGCATTCCAAAGGAGGTGAACTCGGCCTTGCTGTCACCTCTTTCCTGAAGGGTGTCACGGCTGCTGTCATCATCAATGGCTCTGTGGCTGCCGTGGGGGGAACCATATACTATAAGGATGAATCTGTGCCCTCTGTGAGTTTGCTCAGAGACAAAGTCAAGATCACCAAAGATGGCATCATGGATGTGGTAGAAGGCCTGCAAAGCCCTTTGGTAGAAGAGAAGAGCTTCATTCCTGTGGAAAGGGCTGACACCTCCTTCCTGTTCCTTGTAGGTCAGGATGACCACAACTGGAAGAGCGAGTTCTATGCAAATGAGGCCTCTAAGCGCCTGCAGGCCCATGGGAA